>NW_027529428.1:1351419-1709310 GCF_008692635.1 Crocuta crocuta
AATTAGTTTCCACATAACACTCAGTGCTCATCCCCACAAGTGTCCCCTTCCATGTCCATCCCCCCTCCCCCCCACGTCCATCAGTCCTCAGTTTTTGTCAGCATTCAAGAGTCTCTCATGGTTTGCCTCTCTCCCTTTCCCCCACCATTTCCCCCCTTCTTCTCCCCCTTGGAGGAACTTGACGGAGGAACAAGGCTTTTCTTTCATCGTTAGTGCTTTTGTGCAGTATTAAAAAATTTAAAAAAATTTATAGCTTATTTATTTTTGAGACAGAGAGAGACAGAGCATGAGTGGGGGAGGGACAGAGAAAGAGGGAGACACAGAATCTGAAACAGGCCCCAGGTCTGAGCGGCCAGCACAGAACCCGATGCAGGCTCGAACCCACGAACCGTGAGATCATGACCTGAGCCAAAGTTGGACACCCAACCAACTGAGCCACCCAGATGTCCCCCCAAATTTTTTTTCTGAGTACAAAGTAACAACTTTTTTCTATATTTCTCTTTAAGAGCTATGTTTATCATTCACAAATCTGACCTGCAACCCATCTGGAATTAATTTTTGTGTATGGTGTGAGGTAGGATTCAAGATATATACTTCTTCTAAATGAATACTCAACTGAGTGAGCCTTGATTATTAAAAACACCACTCTTTCCTCCAGTGTATTACAATTTGAGGAAGATAACAATCATTTAATAAATAGCAGCCTGGTGGCCAAAATATGCTTGCAGGATTGTTTATATTGAAAGAAATCAAATATTGTGGGAATAGAAATGATCTAGAGGAACAAGATTATCAAATAACAGAAATATCTTTATAATTTGAACCAAAATTTATTGAGTTCTTAAATAAGCTAGACTTCCATGCATCTGGAAATGTTTTAAAGCGAACATTTTATTTTAAAATATATTTTTGAATGTTTAATGTTTATTTATTTTTGAGAGAGAGAGAGAGACTGACAGAGATTGAATGGGGCAAGAGCAGAGAGAGAGGGAGACACAGAATCTGAAACAGGCTCCAGGCTCTGAGCTGTCAGCACAGAGCCCGACGTGGAGCTTGAACTCATGAACGGCGAGATCAGGACCTGAGCCAAAGTCAGATACTTAACCGACTGAGCCATTCAGGTGGCTTAAAATACCTTTAAATGGGCACCTGAGTAGCTCAGTCAATTGAGCATCCAAATTCAGCTCAGGTCATGATCTCACTGTTCTGGGTTGAACCCTGCATCGGGCTCAGTGCTAATAGCTGAGAGCCTGCAATTTGCTTCAGATTCTGTCTTTCCCTCACTCTCCCTCACCCTCCGCCACCTGCCCTCTGTCTCTCTCTCAAAAATAAATAAATATTAAAAAATATTAAAAAAAGTCTTTAAGTTTATAGAAAAGTTGCAAAGACAGTGCAGAGTTCTCATATATGCCACACCAGTATCTTCTAGTGTTAACATTTTATATTATATATCTCACACTTCCTTATTTCAAAACTTACTACAAAGCTATAGTAATCAAAACAGTATAGTATTGACATAGAGACAGACACATAAATCAATGGACTAGAATCCAGAGCCTAGAAATAAGCCCTTGCAAATATATCATTTTTGACAAGGATACAGTGGGAATAGCACAATATTTTCAACAATGGTTCTGGGAAAATTGGATGCAAAGAATGACGTTGTACTCTTCCCTTACATTGTATATAAAAATGAACTGAAAGTGGACCAAAGACCTAAACATTGTGCTGAAACTATAAAACTCTTAGAAGAAAACAAAGGGCAAAATCTTTGTGACACTGGGTTTAGCAATAATTTCTTAGATGTGGCACCAAAAGTACAGGCAACAAATGTAAAACAATAGATAGATTTGACTACATCAAAAATTAAACATTTTGTACATCAAAGGACACTATCAACAGGGTTTAATTCTGCCTTTTTAAAATGTTTATTTATTTTTGAGAGAGAAAGACACAGACTGTGAGGAGGGGAGGGGCAGAGAGAGAGGGAGACACAGAATTTGAAGCAGGCTCCAGGCTCCTTGCTATCAGCACAGAGGCTGATGGGGTTCGAACCCATAAACCATTGAATCATGACCTGAGCTCAAGTTGGATACTTACCCAACTGAACAACCCAGGTTCCCTAACTCTGTCTTTTAAAGACAATGCAAAGAACAAGAGAAAATATTTGCAAATCACGTAGCTTAAGCCATTGATACCCAGAATATATAAATAACTAATACAACTCAAGAACAGAAAAACAAACAACCCAATTTAAAAATGGACAGGGGCTCCTGGGTGGCTCAGTCGGTTACACGTCCAACTTCAGATCAAGTCATGATCTTGCAGTTCGTGAGTTCGAGCCCCACGCCGGGCTCTGTGCTGACAGATCAGAGCCCGAAGCCTGCTTTGGATTTTGTGTCTCTCTCTCTCTCTGTCCCTCCCCTGCTCATACTCTGTCTCTCTCTCTCTTTCTCTCTCTCTCAAAAGTAAGTAAACATTTAAAAAAAATATATTTTTTAAATGGACAAAGAGCTGAGTAAATTTCTGAGTAAATGAAGGTATACAAATAGCCAATAAGGACTTAAAAATATGCTCAATGTCACTAATCATTAGAGAAGTGAACATCAAAACCACAGTGAGATACCACTTCATATACACTAAAATAGCTATTATCAAAAGAAAACAGGAAATAGCAATGCTGGCAAGGATGTGGAGAAATTGGAACCTTGAGCACTATTGGTAGAAATGGGAAATGGTGTAGTTACAATGGAAAAAGTATGGTGGTTCCTCAAAAAAAAATGGAAACAGAATTACCATATAACTGAGCAATTCCACTTCTGAGTGTCTATTCAGAAGAATTGAAAGCTGGATTTGGACAGGATGTTCATACAGCCAGGTGCAAAGCAGCATTATTCACAACAGTCCAAAGGTGAAAGCAACTTGACAGATGATTGGTATCATAGTGGGTTTGGTCTTCTCTAACAAAAATACCATTTGACTGGGTGACTTATAAACAACAGAAATTTATTTCTCACCACTCTGAAGGCTGGGAAGTCTAAGGTCAAGGCACTGGCAGATTCAGTGTTTTCTGAGAGCCTGCTTCCGGGTTCATAGTTGTGGGGCTCTCTGAGGCCTCTTTAACAATAGCACTAATCCCAACCAGAAAGCTTCCACCATCATGACCTATTCACTTCCCAAAGGCCCCACTTCCAAATACCATCTTATTGGGAACACGGTTCCAACATATGAATTTGGAAGCAAGGGGACACAAACATCCATTTTATAGCAAATGGATAAACATAATATGGTATATATGTATGTATGATCAACTATTATTCAACTTCAGAGAGGAAGGAGATTCTGACACATGCTATAGCATGGATAAATCTTAAGGCATTATGCTTGGTGGGATGCCTGTGTGGCTCAGTTTGTTAAGAGACCAACTCGTAATTTTGGCTCCAGTTATGATCTCACAGTTTGTGGGTTTGGCTCCTTGTGCGACTCCGTGTTGACAGTGCAGAGCCTGCTTGGGATTCTTCCTCTCTCTCTCCCTGTCTCCCCCCTCCTCTCTGTCTCTCTCTCAAAATAAATAAATAAAATTTAAAAAAGACTCAGACTACATTAAAAAAAAGATATTATGCTTACTGAAGAAAGCCATCTACAAAAGGACAAATATCAAATGATTCCACTTATTGAAAGTACCAAGAGTGGTCAAATTAATAGAGGCAGAAAGTAGAATGGTGGTGACAGAGGATGGAAGCATGGAGAATTACTGTGGACTAGGTACAGTTTCAGTTTTGGAAAACGAGAAATATTCTGGAGGTGGATGGGGGTGCACACTACCATGCACACAGTATGAATGTACTTAATGCCACTGAGCTGTACACTGAAACATGGTGAAAGTGGTAAACTAAATGTATAATTTACCCCAATTTTAAGAATTAAAAATAAGGCTGGAAAAAAATCATATGGTGTCTCTATACAATTATTAATAAATATTTAAAATTTTTAATGTTTATTTATTTCTGAGAGAGAGAGAACCAGAGCATGAGCAGGGGTGGGGCAGAGAGGAAGACACAGAATCCCAAGCAGGCTCCAGGCTTCGTGCTGTCAGCACAGAGCCCAAAGCAGGGCTTGAACTCAAGAAATGTGAGATCATGACTTGAACTGAAGTCAGTTGCTTAACGGACTAAGTCACCCAAGTGCCCCAGTTTTTAATATTAATTTTTAAAAATTCATCTCAGAGATGGGAAGTAGGTTGTCCAAGACCCTCAGCTAGTACTTGACTAAGCAAGTTTTATCTAACTCTAAGGTAATATATTTTTGATAGATAGATAGATGGTAGAGAGGCCTTGATAACTCATATGATAAAAAATCATTTTTTTTTTCGCTTATCAGTAAAAATGTTTTTCTTAGTCTTAAAAGTTTTATAAAGAATTGATAATTTTATATTTAAATCACCTTCCATGCAGGTGCTCAAATCAAAATTCTAGGAATTATTCTTGATTTCTCTTGATTTTACCCACATATAAACCATTGGCAAGTATGTTTAGCTATGGCTACTTAACATCTCCTACATCTTTCCATCTCCCCATCTCCATCATTTCTAGCCTAGTCTAAAACACCATCACATTTCACCTAGACTACATCAATAGCCTCCTAACTTCCTTTTATGTCGTCCTGCAGTTTGTCTCTATAGGCCTCATGGCCCAAAATAAACAAAAGTTATCACTCCTCAAGGAGGGGCATACATTTTCGTGAAGGATCAGAGAGTAAATAGTTTAGGCCGTGTGGGTCATACAGTCTTCATCACAAATACCTAACTCTGCTGCATAGCACGAAAATAGCCACAGATACTTATGAATGTAAACAAATGTGTGTGGTGGCATTTCAACAAAACCTATTTACAGAAAGTAAGATGCCACTGAATTTGGCCCACCCCTTCCCTAACTGAAGAAGACTAACCAAATGCTTCCCGTTGCTCTTAGAATAAGATACAAGTTGTTTAACTGACCCACAAGATTTTACATGATCTCGCCACTGTCTGTCTTCCCAAACTTTTCCACCAATTTGTCCCACCAATTCTGGGCACATATTCCTCTTTTCCTTCACAATTGTTTGAACCTGAAAATGTATTGCCAGCATATAACTTATGCATCAACTCTCTCTTCTGCCTGTGATGCTCGTCTCCCAGATTTTTTTCAAAGCTGGCTACTGATAATTTGCAACTCTTCTCCAACACTGTGCCTTTTAAGGAAAGGCCTTCCCACACCACCCAATCCAAAGTGCTTTGGCTCTATGACGGTCAGTATGAATGACACTGCTTTATTTCCTTTAAGACATTTGCATTATCTGAAATGATTCTGTTTGCTTGCTGTCCAGAGCATGAATTCACCTCTACCCTACCTCCCCAAAATAGATTGTGAGGCTCAGGAGTAAGGGCCTATACCTTTCCTATTGCCTTTTCCATCCTCCACCCCTACAATGGTCCCAGGCCTATAGCAAGTGCTTGCTCAATTATTCGTAACAGAAAACAGGAAAGATAGATTTATGAGATTTTTATATATGTCTACTGAGTCTTCAGTTGAATGTGGAATAACTCACTAATGCCATAATTTAACACTTCAGCAAAATTCCCAAAGATCATCTCCACTGGCAATTTAATAATCCCAATAAGCAAAACTTGCATTTGTATTTAATTATAAACACAAAACTCGTCTGTTTTATACACAAAAAAACAAGTATATAACTGTGGGGGAAATTAAATTTTAGTGATGTCATCACTCATCTTGTAAAAATCTTTCAATAGTTCCTAAATATTTTAGCTTAAAAGTATTGTGCTTTTATGATGTTGTACACCAACAAACGATGAAAAATCACATTAAGTACACAAATATGATATAACCACTATCCCTGTTTTATTTCTTAAAGGTCGATGCATATGTTAACTTTTTATTTTTACAGTTTAATGTATTATTTTACATATCACACAGCTGTCCTTTCTTTTTACATTTAAAAAGCCTCACATTTTAAACTAGGGCCTTTTCCATTGAAATGGTGCTTGAATAATATAAACACATGATTTCTATTCACAGATTTTAGTTTATAATTATTAAAATAACCACCAAATAGTATCTGTTTGCTTATAAATCCTGACTTCAGAATAAACAAATGATCTCGAATCCTTTTTAGTTCTGTGTTTTTACCAATAGGTGGCAATGAACATTTCTCCCTACATTTGCTCTATCATAATTGGAGACAACAGAAGTACCGCGTCCTAACTGTACAGGATTTTATTAAAGAGTGGTTACAGGAAAGAAACATAATCTAAAAACAATCCATTCTTATTACCCCCACCTCCAATTATTTAAACTCTTCTTTAGATGTTAAGCTAAAATCATCAAGCAACATTTCTGTAGGGATCCCTGGTCTGTCCAGTGAGGCTGCACAGTGTTATTCTCTCACCATTCTATATGGCAATTCTGAAGCTACTAGAGAAGTTATCGTTTCTGATGTAGCATTACAAATGTTATCAACCATTTCTGCTGAGACACGGCATGGCTTCAGATGCTCCATGCTGCTTAACCACTTTTTTGTTTATTTGTTTATTCAAAGAGAGAGACAGCAAGTGGGGGACAGGGGAGGGGGGCAGAGAGAGAGGGAGAGAGAGAATCCCAAGTAGGCTCCACACTCTCAGTGTAGAGCCCAACGTGGGGCTTGAACTCACGAACTGGGAGATGATAACCTGAGCCAAAAGCAAGAGTTAGAGGCTTAACTTCCTGAGCCACCCAGGTAACCCAACTGCTTAACCTTTGACATATTCCAATTAGTTTGTGTCCATCTGAAAATACAGCATCTGATGTAATCACAGTGTACAATGTAGGCAATGCAAAATTCAGTGAGATTATTATTCATCTTTCTTATGGATACTGTATTTCTACTAATCCACCTCAAAACCTCACTGTCTTTTGTCTGGTATGTCACACTAAGATTTTTTACAAGGATCATATATTTTTAAAAAGATCCTCTGGTCTTATTCACATCTTGCATTTTGAAACAAGTTCCAGCTTGTTTTATCTTTGGTGTCTTAATTTTTTATCTCAGCCAGTTGATATCACTTTGAATACTGATTTGGTCTTCTGGTGTGTTTGATCATCTCTCCAAGATTTAATATCCACAATCTGACAAATTTCTCTTTTTCTTTTTACCCAAGTTATTGTTTTAATTTTTCAAGAAATCTTAACTGTGTTAAAAACTTCTAATGTTCCAGAGTCTCCACCAGGCATTTTATTGCTTGATGGTTATACACTAGAAATTGTGATCCACAACAGAAGACACCCACCTATATACTTAAATATGTGAATGGCATTAATCAAAATTTTGTTAACCAGGGATCTCAGTTCTGATGGAGGCATTTCTGAAATAGAGTGCCCCTTGAGTTGTATTTTAGATTTTTGTTGCAGACTCGACGTATTACATGTAATTCTCATTATATAGCACACATATCATCAAAAACTACTTTACCATCAGTATAATCTTTAGATCATAATTTTGACCAGTCTCCCCAGTCATACCCTTTCATATCTATGTTGATTTCACTGCTAAAATCACATGAGTGACTAAAACTTTGTGAAAAGTCTCAAATATAACTTTTCAACCATCACTTCAATGACCTATAAAGAGTCAGTATTTGTTTCAGTCTTTATTTACTTATTTTAGCTCTACCCCTATTATGGTTCTTCTTCTTCATAGCTTAAATCATGAAGGAGACACCTCACAGCAAAACAAACTCCTGTCAGATTTGGTGCCACGTGTTTACAAAGGCATCACTGCCTAATTACAGCTGTATTGGTCCACAAGCCACAGCTCAGAATTATTCAGTATGAGGCAGTAACGGAGGCTTTGATGTAGAGCCCTTACCGCAAGACAATGCAAATGACATTTACTAGCAATTTTTTCCCCCATTAATGAACAGTACTTCAGGGAGTGTAAAGGCAAGAGGCATATAATTTCTGAACTATTTAAATTGCTAATTAGATCTGTACAGGAGGTGTATTCCTAATGCAGACAATTACAACGGCTCCTAAGTGTTTGCCTTACAGTTGCTAATTACTGCAGAAGCCAATTAATTGCTGTTGACTTTTTGTATTCTTTTGCATATCGCCAGTTAATATTTACATTTATAATGAAGACAAAATTGGCAAACACTGTGTCATTTTGTAATGAACAATTCCAGTGTCTAAACAATGAACACATTATCCTCATTTGTGCCTGAAGAGTGCAGCTGATTAGCATATGTTCCATGCATGCTAGAACATTGCTCTTTCTTCTCAAGAGTAAAAACGTCACTTAGGTGCAGGACATACAGGTGTAGTGTCTCCAGGGCTCCTGGAATTGGTTCCTACCATATGCCATATAGCAGAGAGCAAAGCAGCACACATCTATAAAAGTATGAGATCTCAGTGACTAAGCTTCTCTACTGAAGATGAGTGTTAAGAGAATGCTGTGGACAATAGTCATTGTTTGGCCAGTCAGTATCTCCACTGCTGCCTATATTGGAGGCAGTTCCTCTATTATGAGATCTCCCACTACCAATGCTGAAAAGACCAGGTACCACTCTTTCTAGCCTGTCAACCGCGATTGGCACACGAACGGCACCATTAATTCGATGCCTCTATACTAGATCTGTAATCAGGGAAAAGAAGCAAGAAACCCAATGGACTTTTCTAATCATGATGGTTGTAAGGATAGGGACAGCAATACTCAATCACAGCATGCACTGTTCTGTGGTTGTGGTGTCAACAACAACAATAAAAACGATGGCAAACAGCACTTGCTTGTGCACATGGAGTGTTTTCAAGTGTTTGCCCCCCTACCTTTGTGGCTCTGTGGCCAGTCCTCCAAGGCTGTTGGTAATTCTGAGAGCAACTCAGTTGTTGAAAAAATTTTCCTGCTTAAATCAGCCAGAGTTTCTCTTGATGGCTACTGAGAACAATTGCATGGGTTTTTGCAAGTTGACGAGGGGTGGGGGATGCACCCATTGCTCAGAGGGCTGTATTTTATATATTCTTTAACTTTTATTCAAATACCTTACATTAAGAACTAAAGGAAATATAGGGGTACCTGGGTGGCTCAGTTGCTGAGCATCCGACTTCTGCTTGGGTCATTGATCTCACTGCTCCTGAGTTTGAATCCTGCATGGGGCTTTGTGCTGGCAGCTCGGAGCTTGGAGCCTACTTCAGATTCTGTGCTTCCCTCTCTCTCTGCCCCTCACCTGCTTACCCTCTGTCTCTCTCTAAAAAATAAATAAGCCTTAAGAGAATTAAAAAAGAAAAGAACTAAGGGAAATATAGAAGAAACCATTCCTAGCTTCGTATTACCACCAAAAGCAAATAAATACAACACCAATACAGAAGCACATGTGCACACACATGCCAACTTTCGCCTTTGTTTTTACCTGCCAAAGGGAGTAAGTTGGAAATAATTCTTTCCCTAACCAGCATATTTGTCAGAGTGTGTATTGTAAACAGCGGGGGCCTGAAGTGATTTTGTCAACCAGTTTTCCAACAGTGAAAACATAACTTTCATTCGCAACAACCTCTGGGCATTGCAAACAGAAAAGAGGTGGAAAATGACTTCTTGCACAAGGAAAACTTCTCGCTGCTGCATTCAAGGTAGATATGCTACTCTGTTATCCTCACACTTTATTGTTTCCCCTGTAACACTGCAGGCACACATTGGAGACACAGAATTCAAACATAAGAACAAATAGCACATAAAGCAAATAACTTAGCCTCCAAGAATTAAAAGCCAACAATAGACATGGATATGAAAAGAAGAGGTCCTATACACACTGCTAAGGACTCAAAGAAATGGTATAATGAAAGTTCAACAACTTGACCCACAATACTGTAAAAAATAAAATGTTCTGATTTGTGCTGTTGCCATATCCTTGCTGTCAATGCCACCATGGCCAATATCAACCTACAAATGGGATTTCACCAAACACAAAGTTGGAAAGAGGTGTTCAATAGCACATTATAGAGCATTCCCATCACACAGATATGAACAAAATTTATCACATAGATAAAAAAGAACCCCTAGAGCATAGACAACAATAAAATATAGTGAATTAATTGGTATGTTTTGAGTATTTAATGTTTGTTGTAATATAATTTATTTAATTATAAGTTTATGCAACTTAAATCTTTTTGAGACTTTATTTTTAGTGAGCAAAAACAAGAGTGGAAGAAAGGAATAGAGGAAGAGAGAGAAAGAATCTTAAGTAGACTCCTCACTCAGCACAGAGCCAGACGTGGGACTTGATCCCATGATGCTGGGATCATGGCTTGATCAGAAATCAAGAGTCTGATGTTCAACCAGCTGAGCCACTCATGTGCCCCAGTGTAATTTAAATTTTAAGAACTGGCTGTCGACATTCTTGAAAATTTTAACACTTGCGTTTGTAAGCATGTGCAAGCTGGCTTGAGACACAACTGTAATACTCGCATGTAATTAGCTAATGCTGGAGGTCTATCCCTTGTTCATTAGGACTGAGTTTTGTCCATATATAGTAAAGATTTCAAAATTTGCTTTGCTAAGTAATCCTCAAATCAAATCAGTTTGATGGTTCTTGTGCCCTAGGCTCTGAAAAATGCTTATAGGAATAACTGTAGTATCACTTACTACTGCTACTAATATAAGTGTCCCCAATCATTATTACTTACCTTATATATGGCTATAGAATGAACTGTAATGAAGTCATCAAAGGTTGATATTATATTACTTCCTAAGGTGTTTTCATTCTGCTGGAAAAAAAAAGTAATCGTTAGCTTACAGTCATTTTCACTGAAGTTTTTAAACATCAGTCAACGTACATTCAATATAATTACATTCTTAATGACAATGAGATACTATGTCTATAACATTCATGTCTATATCATACATTGAATGATTTTGACCCTGATAAATTTTCATGAGCACTTAAACGCATGCAATATTCAGCCTGAGAAAAATGCAGAGGGAATAAAGGCAGACAGAGGTAAATCCATAGGCTTTGATATTCACTTCTCTCTATCTAAACACAGCACATGTTTGTGTGTGCCTATATGCATGCATTTGTATGTTTCTATGTGTGTGTTCATGTGTGCACATATGTGTATGTGTATATGAATTCAGTTAATATTTTAGCATTATATTTCAAGCAAATATGTTAATGGAGATTTCTACATTACTTAGTGTTAGTTAATTATTTTACAAAATTGTTTATCTATTTTTCAGGATCATATAGTTTATTTGTTATAGCTTTGTCTACACTGACAATTTGGCTTCACCTGATTGTTCACTCTTGAAGAGTAGTTCCATTCCCTGTTATGAACAATGATTAAAAAGAACAAAGTCCAGGTATTTAACATTTTATAGGGGCCAAGAAAAAACATCATGAAATGTATCAAGAATCTTTATTAGTGATACATGGAGTGAATATCAGCCAGATAGGAAAGTCTAATGTGTGTTAAAAGAGTGAAATTGAGAATGTTTGGCCACTTAGTTAAGCAAAGCCAGTCGCAGGAAGATTTACATAGTATTTCAATTCTCGAAGTTGTCAGAGCATTGCTTATGGTGCTTGAATTTCTCCCCTTCTCCACTTCTTTACATGTTTAATTTCATGCATTAATTGCGTTGAAATTTCTCAGAAGTAATAACATTGGCCTTATTTTATTTATTTATTTTTTGTCATTTCCAGATTGCGAAGTCAGAGCTTCCTAAAAACAATTCTTCCTCTGATGGGGCCACACATGTGTCTTGCCCCTGACATTTCACTGATGCAAGGACACTGTGATAAATCAACTTCCCATGTAATTACAGAACCTAAATGTGTAACATCCATCAACCAACTGTTTCTGTTTTCTCTCTGTGTGCTCTTTGTGGCCCCTTCCTCATAGGAATTAAAACAGGCAGGCCGGATTTGTACATTCTTCATGGTGCTTCCACTTTTGCTTAAGGTACGCGGCTTCATTCCACACCTGCTCTGGGTTTTCCCCTGTGACTCTTTCTCACCTCTGCCGGTCTCACCCTTCCAACTTTATTTGATGAGGCACTCCTGCCCTTGAGGGAAAAGTTTAATTATAATCAAACCCTCATCTGATGGTGTCATTAATATGAAATTTAAAGCAAATGCAAGAAAGGGTTATTTTGACAAAGAATTGGAATCTTTAGAAAGAAATAAATTATAAGGTTAATTGGCCTCTAACTAACCCTGCCTTATGCAATCAGGGCAAGGTTCTTGTCACTCTGCAAGTCTTTCTCTGTGGACTCTTCGCCCTTCTGCTTGGATTCGCTGAGCAGAAAAAGAATAACATAATTTAGGTTGAACCGAAGGTCATTTGGAGAGCCTCCAGCTGTCCAGTGAACTAAGCTATGAGAATAAAGGATTTGGGGCTCCCTCTTAAATTTCATTTTCTGTATTGTGACTAACGTGTAGTCGTGGATGTGTGAATTTCTTGATGAGTTTCCTTGGCGGCTTCCCCAGTATAGTGAACCCCTAGACAGCTCATCTGTGCTTTGTTCTCACCCAGCATGCTCTTTGTTTGGAGTTGGTGGTGATGGATGCGTGTGGCATAAAAAAAACCCTACGAAATCATTCAAACAGAAGGAACAGGAGAGGATTAGAGGAAACCAGCTGGCCAGAATGAAATTGGCAGGGCTCAGCC
The DNA here is from genome assembly GCF_008692635.1 of Crocuta crocuta. Classification (NCBI taxonomy): domain Eukaryota; kingdom Metazoa; phylum Chordata; class Mammalia; order Carnivora; family Hyaenidae; genus Crocuta; species Crocuta crocuta. The sequence goes on from NW_027529428.1 coordinate 1,364,112, forward strand.
AATGAAAGTCAACTTGCCAAGATTTAGTCTTCTGTTAGGTCATCTGTTTCCTCCTAACTAAACAACTCTTGGATATTTATAGACATAAGTGAATTTTTATTCTCCTCAATAGCCAATAACTTGTCATTTCTGGTATTTGAATGTCAGTCATGGGGAAAAACAAGGACTTGTATATAGAACACTCAAGCATAGTCGACTTCAAGTGGAAAACAAGGAACAGATATATTATTTTTCGACACTGAATGCCAAACCAAAACAGAATTTGTGGAGACTTTATACAGTTGGCAGACATTATACATACTGCTGGACAGCTGCACATTATTTATAAGACTTTCCAAAGTTTAAGTATTTTTTAATATGTACATTTCCAGCCTTCTAACTTCACGCTTCCAAATTACTGGAATAGTCTATAATCACTTTAGGTGACAAGGTATTTCCTCACCTAATTTCAACCCAGGCCTGAATCTCAGGGAAAAAATCTCATTGCTCAAAGTTCAATTTATACTTCACCTGCTGAGGCAGTTAGCTTGTCTTTATTTGTTTACTTTTGCTATAGCACATATCTCTAAACCTCATTTTTGTCATCTGAATGTGTGTTTATTTTTTCTGATTTCTTTTTGTCAAGGACAAAAAGTCAAGGTGGCTCACTTTATTGTCACCTGCAACTCAATGATGCATTTATATACAGGAAGAGATATATATAAAAGTACATATGATTTTACAGCAAACTTGCTTTTTGAAAATTTAATTGCCATGTGTTTGACTACTTTTCAGTGACTCAAAAGGTCTATGATCTGAGGGAGTTTGCATTCTGTTGAATATGAATTTAAGTCACATGGGTTACAATTGCAATAGATAGGATTTTTTTTTAAAATTTTTTTTAAAAAAAGAAGGGGAAAAATAGTGGAGGAGAGGGAGGAGTCAAACCATGAGAGACTCTTGAATGCTGGGAACAAACTGAGGACTCATAGGTGTGGGGGGGAGGGAAAAGGTGTGATGGGCATGGAGGAGGACACTTGTGGAGATGAGCACTGGTGTTATATGGAACCCAACTTGACAATAAACTATTAAAAAAGAAAAAAACATGAATCAAAATAAAGTGATAAATATAGGGGTGCCTGGGTGGCTCAGTTGGTTAAGTGTCCAGCTTTTTATTTTGGCTCAGGTCAGCATCTCACGGTTCATGCAATCAACCCCCATGCTTTTTCTCTCTCCCTCTCAAAATAACTAAACATTTTTTAAAAATATGATTGTTATGGTTGTGTGAAAAAAGACTCTGAGACATACCCTTAGTAGGATTATAAACCAAAACTACTTATTTAAAGTGTAATATGCTAGTAACAGTTCAAATTTAAAATGCATATAACCATCAAGCCATAGGCCCCACCTCTAAGAATTTATCTCACAGTAACTCATGCACAAATGATGCATGATGACATAAATGGTCACAGCACTGTATGCCGTGACAAGTAAAACAGAAAACCTAAAAGAGGTGCAAGGTATGCTAAGGAAATCACAGTGAGACTACATTATGGAATACTAGGCAATACTGAACAACTTATGTAGATCTACTCGCCCTGACATAGAGTAGCCCTCCCCCCCCTTATCTGCGGGGTATGTCCTAAGATCCACTGGATACATGAAACCACAGATAGAACTGAACTCTATATACATTATGTGCTTTCCAATATATATATATACATTTGATAGAGTTTAACTTATAAATTAGGCACAGTGAGGGATTAACAATAATAACTAATAACAAAGTAAACAATCATAACAATATGCTATAATAAAAGTTATGCAAATGTAGTCTCTCTCTCTCTCAAAATATCTTTTGTCCTGTACTCTTGTTCCGCTTGTGATCATGCGAGGGAATAAAATGCTCATGTGACGAGATGAAGGAAGGTGAATGACATAGACATTGCGATGCAGCATTAGGCTACAATTGACCTTCTGACACTATGTCAGAGGAAGGATCATCTACTTCCAGATTGTGATTGACCATGGGTAACTGAAACTGTGGAAAGCAAAAGCACTGAAGGCAAAGTGGGGCTGGGGGACTACTTAATAGAATGTCCATGAATATTATTGGGTAAAAACGTATAGGATTTGGGGGGGGGAGTGAAGCGTGGAAACTCCCATTTCTGAAAATTATCAAACTGGCAAAATACTAAGTGTATGGTAGTTTGCATTTGTATAGGAAAAAATCTAGAAAGACAAAGACTGAATTGTTCATGGGGCTTACTATCTGGCAGGGGATTAGGGTGACTCTCCTACTGTTACTTCTGTTGTTACTACTAGAACCACTACCTCTCCTGGCCAACACCCTCCTGGAGGAGCTATACTCTGCGTATGTCAACTCACCTAATTCCCTTAGCGTCCTTTGGAGATAAGTATTGGTGACCTTCTTATTGCACAGATGAAGAAACTGAGACCCTGAGAGCATTAGTATCCTGACACTGGGAAGGCAGAAAATTTTAGTTTTAATTTCATAAATTTCTACCCTTGACCTCCCACTCAAATCTTCACAGAGCTTCTGTGATTGTGTTAAAACTGAAAATTAGATCATGTCACTCCTCTGCATGCGAGCCTTCCATGACTTTCTCTCTCTTCAGAGTAAAATCTGATGTCCTGACGGTGGTCTGCAGGACGTTGGGTTCTGCTCTCTCCTCAACCTCATCTTCTACCAAGCAGCTGCATTTGTCCGCTCGTTCTCTCCTGCTCTTTAGATGATCACTTTATTTAGGCTTCGCTCAAATATCCAGCCTTCTACACACCACCCAATACCTCTTGAACTCCCTACGATGCTTATTACTCATTTATTTATTCATCTGTTTATCTATTTTCCCCTGCAAGAATGTCAATCCATTTGTTGGGTTGCTATTCCCTGGGTGCCTATAAAGAGCACGTGGCACATAGCAGGTGTTCATTAAATATTTGTTGAATAAATAAATCACTTTTTAAAACAACAACAAAAAACGCAGCAGTGACTTACTGAGGGAATATGTTATTTGGATTAAATAGCCATGTATGTGTGCCTGTGTGTGTGTGTAGTAGTTGACACTTGTTTAGTACAGGGATTTTCAGCAGTAGGCAGACAAAATACACACTTTCTTTTAAGTGATCAATCAGAATTACTTTAATCCATATTTGGCACTTTATTATTTATTTATTTATTTATTTACTTTTAATGTTTATTTATTTTGAGAGAAAAGGAGAGAGAGTGCCTGAGTGGGTGAGGGGCAAAGAGAGGAAGAGAGGGAGAAAATCGCAATCTTAAGGGAGAGAGAGAGTCTCAGGAGGGAGAGAGAATCTCATGGGGTTTAATCTCGCCAACTATGAGATCATGGCCTGAGCAGAAATCAAGAGTCAGACACTTAGCTGACTGAGCCACCCAGGTGCCCAACAATCATATTATTTTTAAAATTTTGATAGTCTAAGTTTATAAATTCATCTCTATTTAATTTGCATGACTATAAATAATAGAAATATTAGGTATATTTTACTTTTATTGGTTCATATTTTTCCCTTTTTACTAATTATTTTTGTGCATTTTTCCTATATTTTTGTTTCTTTCCCTTCCTGCTTTGAAAGTGGTCTTTTTATGTGAATAATATTATTTTTTTATATTCTCCATATTTCCTTCTCATGTGTGATTTGTTTTTGACCTCCATTGTGGTGATAATTAAGGTGACTGTCTATTGCCTGATAGATTTCTAAAATATTTTGGGTGGTCAAATCTGTCAACATTTTCTCTTTTAACTTCTCATTTCTCAGTGTTGCTTTGAAAAGCCTTATGCCAAGTTTAAGTGATATCCTTCTAATATTTTATATTCCTTAAATTTTTCAGTGTGGATCAATAATGAATCTGGAATGTATTTTAGCCTTGATGGTGCAGAGAGACAATTATTTCAGACAAAAACTACTCAAATATTAAGAAAGAATTCTTTTCTAAAGTAGAAAGATGCTCTATTTGCTGCCCTGGCTATAAAACCTACTGTGTGACTGTGCACATTCTCTCTTCCCCTCTGGGCCTACTTCAGAGGCCACTGTGTTTCAGATAGCAATGTCTAGGTGGAAGGAGCCTGGACCCCCAAGACAATACTAAGAAGAAAACTGCTAAGAAGAGCTCCAGATCCACACTGGCCTCTAATCACTTAATCTTTGTGGATTAAGCCCTATGATATGGGGGCTTATTTGTTACTGCAGTACAAACATGTCTATTCTGACGAATGCAGACATCAAATGTAAGTAATCACACTCTGGTATGGGTTGACGTTTCTGTAAGAGTTCTGAGAAATGGAAAACCATTGACTATAAGAGTGAAAAGTAATTATTTCATGAAAAAGTAGAGATTTAAAAAGTAGAGAATGAGGAGTGCATATAAAATTGCAGGGCCCATGTGAGCACGACAGGCAATAAATACAAAAATAACAGGAAGCATGTTAAAGAAACAGGTGGAAGTGTGAAGGCTAGATAAGCCAAGTAGATACAGACTGTTCATTAATATGAAAACGCTAAGTTAAAACATGGGCAGCTAAATCAAGCAAACTGTTCCGTAGGTGTTTTCCAGAAGGTACTTCTTTTCCTGTCTTGAAGACACTTCTCCTTTTCCTGATGATTTATTTTGGGCATCGTTTCTGTGCACAATGCTTCAATATCAACTCAGAGAGTAGTAGCCCAGGCTGCCCCTCTGTTGATTGCTGCCCCCTGGCCTCAGGGGAACCACTTGTCACCTCACAGTGCCTATGATGTCTACTACTGCAGAGGAGAAAAATTTCTTAGCTGTTGCAAAACATTTTCTAGTGATTTAAGGATCTAGCAGTCCACCAACTCACTGGTATAATGAGCTGTAGGGCTTTTCCCTTGGATTTTGCAGGATGTGCCCTTGAATTATTTATAACAGAGCAGCCACCTGCTTGCAACAATTTTCCATTTTGCCTTGTGCTTAACTGGCCTTGCCAACCGGCATTGTGGGTACAGTGGCACTCTGCACTTCACCCTTCAACCCTCTATTAGAACATGCTGACTGTGAGCTGCCAGCCACCTTAAGAATTCATTTCCACTACAGCCATGGCCTTTGTCTAAATGGATAGTCTTACAGACTTCAGTATGAAGAGCTGCTGCTGGTTCAGTTGTTCAACCAGGTGCTGTCAACTCCAGCGATACTTTTTTTTTCCTGGAAGATGGAAATTTATGAATATATATGCCTGTGTTGACAAAAAGCAATTTGAGTGGTGGGAAGGGGAAACCAACCCACCTGCATTCAAAAGCACAGCTCTGTGCTGGCAAACAAGCAATGCCTTCGCTTTTTTCTTCCTCCACTTTAACAAAAAGAAACATTACATGTTTGAGTAGACAACAAGAGGTACCATTAGGATTCAGAAAATTGAAAATCTAGGCTGCAATAAAAAAAAAAAAGACAGTCACAGGGGAATTTGTAATGGCTTCCCCACATTTTAGTGGAATACTTCCTTTTTTTATCCACCTCGCAAACAGCTTTCACGAACCACAGCAAAGAACAAAAGCTGTGATTTATATTTATGGACAGGTATACATGCACCCCTGACCTCCTGCTGCCTCCCTCAGCCTCCGTACCAGAAACAATTTATGGAGGCTGGTCTAAATAAACATTAAGGAGGCAAGGCCACAAACTGACAGCCAGGAAAATCGATGGGCTCCAGAAACCAGCAAGTAGGATCAATAAAAGAGATTAGGCATCAGAAGCTAGTGCCAGGCAGTTACAGGTAAATGTGGCTTGCTCTTCATCTGACAAGGTTCTTGGCAACAGCATAAAAACTCATAGAAACAGGAGCATGCAGTGGGGAGCCAATGGAAGATCCCCCTGAGTTGAGGAGACTGATGGATGACCCCAGAATGAAAGGGATCTACACAGAGGCCAGTGGGAATTCTCAATTGCTTTTCCAGCATCATCTCACATATCTGGGTAGCTGCCCATAGGAAGTAGTGCAGATGTATCCTTTGAAAATCTTTCTGCTTTTGCTTCTCACTAGTTAGCTTTCCTTGGATTTATTTATTAGTCCTCCCTGACACAAACCAGAACATCTTTGCCCTCCCTGTCCCCGACACACACACACACACACACACACACACACACACACACACACACACACAAGGTCTCCGAAGAAAAGTCATCCACTCATTAACTGAAAACATTGAACTCTTAACTTGCAAACTTGATATAACAACAGAAAAATGAAAGACAATCACATTGTTGAGTCTGCAAGTTAATGTCCAAAGCTTGTCAACAAAAGAATGAAGAATAATCATGTTCTTGAAAAACAGGGACACTGAAAAAGGAAGGACCATGGCAATACAGCCATTGTCTATTTACAGAACTGGCCCATTAAAACTTGAAAATGCAAATCTTAGCTTTGTCAGAAGGGTTACCTTTAAAAAACAACAACAGTCTTTTACTTTGCCTTGGGAATTCCATTTTAGAAGTGGAGATAAGGCTTCTGTCTGACAAGAATATCATGAAACAGAAGATGAATACAGTAATGGAGGAAGGTTAGTTTTTTTGAACACCTTGGAAAACATGATTGGGAATTTCATTCAATTTAAACCTCAGAACAGGAGAGATGTGAGTCTAATTCTCTTGTTTGTAGTGGATTGGGAAAAGTATCACCTCATTTTGAGACACCTCCCATCCCTTGAGCCCAGGTTTACCTGGTGACTTGCTCTGACAAATGTCATGTGCTGGAAATTGTCACTGTGAGTTCTGGGTCTAGGTTTCAAGAAGGCTTAGGTCTTATTCTCTTGAGGCTCCTCATGACCCGCAATGAGCAAACTCAGGCTCACTACTAAATGCTGAGAGCTTTGTGGCCCATTTGCTTCTGTCACCCTGGCCAGCCATCAGATATGCCGGCGACACCATCCTAGATCATCTAGCTGTTCACTGACCCACCAGTTGACCACATGCAGAAGCTAGCCCAGCCACAAGCAGGCCGGCCAGCTCAGACCATAAGAACTGCTCAACCTGTAAAGTCATTATACAAATGAACTGCTGCTGTTTTAAGTCACTGCATTTCTGGAGAGTTTATTGTGCCACAAAAGCTAACTGATTCATCAGTGAAGTAAATAACTGCCAACAGTCCTGAGAACAGTGAAAGAGGTCATCTCAATTTTGTTGCAATTTTATGAATGATCAGAAGTCGCGAGGGAGTGTTTTCCAAGGTCTCGTTTTCTTTTCTTCTTATTGAAGCAGGACAGGGTGGGATAAAATCCACGGGCTCACTCTCTTCCTGCCCTTTTGCCAGGGTCTCTCATTGGTCAAACGCAACAGGAGGACAGAGAGCAGAGGACGAAAGAACGTCTGTAGAGGTCAGCTGCTGGAGCATGGGACACAACAGAGAGGCATGGGTGAGTATTCTGGGTGGTAGTGAAGGGTGGTGTAGGAGCACAGAGAGTGTCTAACCTGCTTGAGAGACAAGGGCTTTATTCTCTGATTCCAAACTTCTTTCAGGTAATGCTCCTTCCTTACATTTTTAAGTACCTCCAATTTCCCTTCCTAAGATACACAGCAATACCTATCTATGTCCATGTTGTGCCCGGTGCCTGTAAAGCTCCTCTCTTCTAATCTGCCTGGAAAACTTGTACGAGTTTGTCAACACCTACACCCTGTGAACTCTTCCTCACTGTTCTAGGCAAAATAAATCACCTAACCTTTCTCTTTCCCTGACACTGATGTTTCTGATTCACAATCACTCAGAGATTAGTTTTTCTTCCCTCCCCACACAAAACGGGAGCCGCGCTCTCTTTCCCTGTGTGCATGTTTTGTTTAGCGCCTGGTAAGTGCTCAAGAACTATTTAATAAATGATTATGATATAGTTTGCAGGTATAGTGGCAATAATGCTATATTGTTTCTGTTTGTGGATAAAATTCTGTTTGGAGACAGAAAGGGAGACAGAGATGGAAGGAGACAACGAGATCGAGAGAGAGAGATGGGCTGAGGAATACTCTTTTTCTTTGTTGAGGCTATGGTAGATTTTCTTTTCTTTTTAACTGTTCACACCTTGATCCTGTAAGAGTATTTTATACTCTTTGCCATGTGACTTACAGAACCTTTCAGTGGGAGGAGTACAGTTTCCTACCTCACTGATGTCAGATCCAGTGAAATCTGTAAAGTTGCAGTTGGCTAGTGGAGAGCAGATGCTTTAGAGGCTCAAGTGTTCCTGCCAGATCTCCTGCTCTGAGCATAGTACAACCCGGCAGAGGCCAATCTTCCAGCTTGGATCCCAGAATGAAAACACAACTGAAAGAAGCACAGCTTGTCCATGAAGATCACGTAATAAGAGTGAGGAATAAACCTTTGTTGTGAGCCAGAGGATTGAGGGTTATTTGTAACCACAGTATTACCTAATAAGACCTAATGAATGCACAGACATATATTTTTTTCAGACAAATGATCCTAAAGACAAAATATTTAATAAAGATACAACAAGGTGCAGCGCATTTTGCAGAGTCCCTCATTTCTGAGCCAACTACTGTTTCCTCCTACACTACACCCTGTGGGGGGAGAATAGAAAGAAAACCACAAATCTATACTCCATCATTTGATGGTCAAAAAAAGGGGGGGAGCAGAGCTCCTAAAATTCCTAGGGTTGTGAAGAAGTATTTACAACCTCTGTAAACACCAGAAATCCGTAAAGCCATTCTATATTCTCATTATTGACAGCATTTCAAAAATGTTGCCATTTCACAAGGAACAGCAAAAAGGTGAAGATTTCAGGTTGCTTTAAGGTGGGATGCATTTTTACTTGATAAAAGTTTTTCTTTTTAAATGTAATTACATATCAACTAAGTGGTGACAAGAGAGGGGAAGAGCATGAAAAGGCTGTGCAGAAACCAACCATGAGCATTACATAGGGGAAAGGCAGGGCTCCTGTCAGCCCTGAGTGCCTACCAGTTCCTGTACTCAAGAACCCCAACGTGGTGGGGCAGGAGGTCCCCACACCAACAAGCAATGCCCCCAGACAGCCGTTAAGTGTCCTACAGCTCAACTCAATTCTGACACTATCAGCAGATAGCTTCAGCTTCTCTGGGTTAAGAGTTCAGTCCTATAAGACTGCCCCCACCCCATCTTCAAGCACCAATTACAGTGGAATTTCTGGGTTCAGTGAATTGGTTACAATGGCTCACAGAACTAGGAGAAACATTTTACGTACTAGACACAGGTTTATTATAAAAAGATATAACTCGGGAACAGCCAGATGGAAAAGACGCCTAGGGCAAGGTGTAGGGAGCTTCTCCACACTCTTTCTGAGTGCGTTGTTCTCCCCCAAACTCCGGTGTTCACCAGACTGGAGATGTTCTCCAGACCTGGTCCTTTTGGGTTTCTATGGAGACTACATTGCATAGGGATGGTTAATTAAATCATTGTACAAACTCCAGCCCCTCTCTCCTTCCTGGAGGTGGGTGGGGGGTGGGACTGAAGGGTCCAACCCTTTAATACCATGGTGCTTTCCAAAAGTCAGTTCATTAACAAAAACCCACTTCTGGTGTAAGGGGGCTTGCTATGAATAATGAGACACCCATTCCACCTTTATGACTTTGAAGTGATTTCAGGAACTGAGGTCAAGAGACCAAATATTACAGCAAAAGACGCCCCCATTGCTCTTATAGCTCAGGAAATTCCAAGGGCTTTGGAAGCTATGGGCCAGGAACCATGGATGCAGACCGAATATATACATTTCTTATAAATCACAATATTATAGTGCCCTCTTCTAATTAACTTTCAGTTCACAAAGCGTCTGAGCTTTAAACACAGAAGTGAAAATGGAATTGGAGTGGCCTTAATTTTTCCATATTTATGTATCAATGGTTACACCCTCGAGTAATACCTGCTTATCAGTTCTAAAGAGAAAGAAAGGACTCTCTTTGAGAACAAAACTTGGAGGGGAGGATTAACATTAACAGTCTTCAATATGCCTGACATTTGCAAGGAAACGGGAATGCTTTTCCATTGTTACAAAAGAGTAACCTGACAACATGTCTCCTAGAAACTTGTCAAAAATATAAGATCACGGGACTTTGGATGCATCCACTCTGTCATCCTAATGAAAATCCCCCAAAGCTTCAACATTCACTTTTTCTTTGTGCTTCCAGCAAGAAAATCATTTGAAAGAGAAGGGGTGAGGGCACATCTTCTCTCATAGGGTCCCGCCATTTTATTAGACTGGTTTGTCATCCCATTGCCATTATCTGTAGTCTTTATTTACAGCCCTGACGGTAGTCATCCCATTGTAACTGTAGTCATGGCCCTCTGCCTACCTAGTAGAGGCTTCTATCTTCTAACTTGTATTCTGTAATCTGTGATTTTCCCATGGGTTCTTATCACATTTATGTCTTGTTATATTCCCAAGCATGAAATGACAGGTAATGTCCTTTTATTTTGGGTACGGTCTTTAGTGGAGACCATGCCAGTTATGTGTTACAGATTCTTGGGGAAAGTTGAATTATGTGCTCTCCTCTGATCCTTCCTCATGTGGGGGAGAAATAACAATTTTACCTCCACCCTTCTAGCTTCTTGTCTGAGACATCCCTGTAATAACAAGAGAGATTCACAGGAAAAAACAAACAGAAGTTTAATAGCATGCATGCCTCCTAGACACCCAGGAAAATTGAGTAACTCCCTGAAATGGCCCAAGCCATCACCTTAAATACCATCTCCAGTTAAAAACAAAAGAAAGATGTTGGAAGATGGAGGAGCCAGTTATGAGAAGTTATCAGGCAAGCACAGTAACAACAACAACAACAGTTATGGTTGCCATGCACATTTAAGTTGCTGCCTTTCCATTGGTAAAGGTTTCTAGAGATTTGGAGTCATCCTCCTCTTTCTGGTACAGAGAAGAAAACACCCTTACAAATGGAGATTCCTTATTAATGTGTGAAAATTAATAAAAGAAAACGCTCCTTTAAAGAAGAATGGAGAGGCCAGAAGGGGGAGCTCTCCCCGCTGACCACTCTTGTTAATTGCAGACCCAACAGGAAGAGATGTTTAATACTGTTTTACTGCCCCAGCAGGAACAAGAAAGGTTTTCTTCTCCCCTGGCGATGGCCCAGCCAATAAGACACTATCACAGCTCAGCCAGTAAAAACCCCAACATTGTGAACTCTCAGTTTGCTCCAAGAGACTTTTTGTTTATAATAGACTTCCCAACTCCTGTAAGAGAACCTTTCTCTCCTTTATTCTCCAGACTTGCCTACGGTTTTGCTCCTTGTCCTAAATTGCAACTCTGTTATTGCCAAACAAACTCATTTTTTGCTGGTGAAATAAGTGTTTTGTTTTGCCTGCTAACAAACGTCAATGTCTCTTACAAAAGAGTAACTTTTACATGGTTTTCAGCACTTCTCCTGTGTCTGCTCTTTCTCAAAAATAATCGTCCTGAAATAATTCTTATGTCAAAGAGGCATTTTTGGGAATGAAAAATTCTGCACCCCTTCATTTGATACCCAAATGAAACATGAATACCGTGCCAGAACATGGAGATACTGGGAACCCTATTATAAAAAGGATTCAAGTCGCTTGCCTCTCTGTACCTGATATGCTTGGTCCTCGAGGTCCTAAGAAGGTTCAGCTGGACCCCTTTCTGCTTACATTCTCTCAGGTCAAATTGTCTCCCGTCACACAGAACCAGGCCAGTCTTCTCTAACCTTAAGATCAGGTTCATGTTGAAATATCAGGTACAGATTGCTAAATACTTTGACTTACCCTAAAATCTGATTTTTAATTTCTTTGAGATAGACATACATAGCCTGGACACAGACAAACATTATTTTATAGTCATGCTCTTGGAGTTTAAAAAAATTTATTCTGGCTCTGAAGGAGCCAAGCTAGATGACATTGGCAAGTCTTTTCACTTGGTATTGAACTTGGTTTTCAGGTCAAGCCAATTTTTTTATGGAAGATCACAACCCAATTTTGACCTTTGATAAAATCATTATTGAGGAAATTATTATGTGTATCTTTGTGAAACTACCCCAACCCTTACTTTTTTTTGTTCCAATTGCTTCTTGCAGGCCTTACTCACATATCTAATTGGAATTAAATAAAGGTATATTTGGCATAAAGATGATTGTGTTCTCAACACAATGAGGAAAGCACAACGTAGTCAGGAAATCATTTCCTAACAGTTGTGAGCTCAGCCAAGTCACTCGGCTTCTCACCCTCTTTCCTTGGATTATGACTATGCAGTATCTGTCTTCCAAGCCTCATAAGAGAGCGGCGAAGTTCAAAATAAAGAGATAGCACAAAAGGCTTACCTCTAGTGAAAGTGGTTATAGCATGTATAATACAATTAATGTAATATTTATGAATCTAGTCACTTAACAAATGGCAGATCATTACTATGCCAGAAGCAAAGATAACTAGGATAGGGTTCCTGTAAATGTGTGCTTGCATTCTAAATTCAGAAAAAAATAAATAAGCAAAACCATTTGGGAAAAGTAGAAACAGCGATCACTCAGCATCACCACTACTTCCACAGTTAATATGTATTGAGAGTTAACACTGTATTGGCTCTTATGCTAAGCTTTTTACACCCATTACCACATTTAAGCCACATAATCCTCTATGAAGAGGAAATTCTTTTCACCGTTTCACAGATGGGGATACGGAAGTTTGAAATATTGAAGCATTTAGCAGGACCTAAAACTTCCAACTTAGAACATCAGCATAGGTGGTGGTTTCACATGAGTTTATTTTTAAATACTTCAGGTCCCTGTGTGTTATCTAGCTGATGAATTATTATAGCAGGCCATTTAGAAACATGTCTGGAACACCACTCCGAAGTGCAGATTTGGACATCAGTGGTTATCATAACTTGGTGGTTTTGTCTCCACAGGAGAGTCTGAGAAGAAAGGGAGAAGAAAAATAAAGACAATCCCATCTGGGATGTCCATTCTCCCTAAAAGAACCCAGATTCCAAATCTTTGGGTTTCTGGGCTTGAAGGAGTTGGGGTTGAGTTTCTGTTTTGGACAGACCACAAGTCAGAGAAGCGTCCTCATATGTTTTCTCACAAGTTCCTGCAATCAGCTCATCCCTTAAGGAGCAGGCAGAGGCTATACTGTCAATCATCAGCTCTTCTGAAGCACAGAATTCCAGAACATCATGACATTGGAGCCTTCCTTAATGACTGAGGATTGATTTCAATGAGTAATAAGTGACTGCTGATTTCAAATAAATTACATTTTTATTATCTTCATTTTCTTTTATACATTTGTCTTTAATGTTTTCTTTTTATATGTTGCAGAAAAGATCTATTCCATATTGCTCTTTTACTTAGAAAGGAAATCTGTTTACAGTGATGGTCATTTTGGTCCTTGTGTGTAAGACTCCATTACTGATGCCTTTGGACTTACCAAAGCCTGTATATTGGTGTGCACATGATAGAAATACCAAGTCTGTGGGCTCATATTCCCAAGGAGGCTAAATCTGCAACTTCGTGTTTCTAAAGGTCACAAAATCTACTATTAAAACAATACAGGGAGCAATAGAAAGTTGGTGTACTTATCCAGCTACAGAGGTGGCTAATAATAGTAGGACCATCAAAGCACAATCAAAACTAGCAGACAAAATAACGTTAACTAGCTCATGATGTTTTTAAAAATCGTTTATGTATCTGAGTTAACCAGCTAAGACGATAATTATTCACAATGATAAAATAAATGTCCATATCTACTGAAGAGGTAGAAACCAGTACAAGAAACATTTCAGAAATTCTAATATCTGAAATAGAGCCTTCTTTTAAGTTACTTTGACATGTCTGTATTTAGATGTTGCTGTATTGTAGGCTTCATCATTGCCTGTATTATTGATTCTACTGGACTATTGATCATATTGCTCATGGTGTCATTAAAAATCAACACCAGATTATCTTAAATATCAAAATTATCTTTTTGCCTCTTTTTTTAAACATTTACTTTTTTGAGAGAAAGAGAGAAAGACAGAGCATGAGAAGGGGAGGGACATAGAGAAAGGGAGACACAGAATCTGAAACAGGCTCCAGGCTCTGAGCTGTCAGCACAGAGGCTTGAACTCATGAACTGTGAGATCATGACCTGAGTCAAAGTCAAACACTTAACCAACAGAGCCACCCAGGTGCCCCTGCCTCTTTTTTTATTTAAGTTTATTTATTTGTTTTTGAAAGGGAGAGAGGGAGAGAAAGAGAGAGAGAGAGAGAGACAACAGCAGGGGAGGGGCAGAGAGAAGGAAAGACAGAATCACAGGCAGGTTCCATGCTCTCAGCCCACAGCCTGATGCAGGGCTCAAACTCATGAACTTATAAGATCAGGAACTGAGCCAAGATCAAGAGATGGTCACTTAACCCACTGTGCCACCCAGGTGCCCCTCTTTTTGCTTCTTTAGTTTATAGTTTTTTTGGTTTTGTTTTTTGTTTTTTTTGATTTTTTTTACTTTTTAAATTTACGTATCAGAAAATGAAATGAGGAGCACCTACGTAGCTCAGTTGGTTAAGCGTCCAACTCTTGATTTCAGCTCAGGTCTTGATCTCACAGTTTGTGAGTCTGAGCTCCACGTCTGGCTCCTCACTCACAGCATGGAGCCTGCTTGGGATCCTCTCTCTATCTCTCTCTCTCTACCTCCCAAAATAAATAAATAAGCCTAAAGAGAAATGGAAAGAAAAGGAAAAGAAAAGAAAAAAGAAAGGAAAGCAAAGAAAGGAAAATGAAATGAACTGTTATATAATTTCTATCTATATATAATATCAATCTGAACTATTCTGGATCAAAAGTAGGTCCTCCATTTAAAAGAATAGATTTTGACTTCTTTAGAAACAGAATAAATGGGTAAAAAAAACTTGTTCTTTTTTTTTTTCCTTTTATTTAAAGTAGGCTTCACACCCAATGTGGAGCCCAGTGTGGGGATTGAACTCACTGTCCTGAGATCAAGACCTGAGCTGAGATCAAGAGTCAGATGCTTTAACCAACTGAGCCTCCCAGGCACCCCAAGTTTTGTTCTTAATTGTACATAAACTTACACACATATTTGCACATTCAATTCACTGAGAAATGGCTATTACTAGGCAAAAGTAATTCATTTGAAATAGTCAAATATAAGCAGAAATAGTTAAAATCCTAAATTTTCCCAAAGCATAGATTAGGAAATTTGTCACATTATTTTTTTTTATCATTATGGCATAGAAAATAGTGAGACAAAATGACAGTTTTCCATCTGTGATATTTGAGGGGTGAAGGAAATGTGTTGTACTCGTTTTCTAACTTATATAAAAGTGATCTTGGGTTGGTTTCCAAATGGAGAAAATATTTTTACACAGCTGCCATGTAAGGACATTTCTGGAATGAATAGAGAAATAGTCTTAATTTTAAAGAAATTTGGAGTATAAGATCACCAGAAATACACATTTACAAAGCAATTCACAATTTCTGAGGTCCTTTTATGTTCATTATTTCAAATTACCTTCAGAAAACCCTGAGAAGAGGGAAGAAGAAAACATTTCCATCTATAAAAATTATTTTCATTTTTATATATATTTTAATGTTTATTTTTGAGAGAGAGGCAGAGCATGAGTAGGGGAGGGGCAGAGAGACACAGAATCAGAAGCAGGCTCCAGGCTCTGAACTGTCAACACAGAGCCCAATGCGGGGCTTGAACTCACAAACTGCGAGATCATGACCTGAGCAGAAGTCAGTCGTTTAACTGACTGAGCCACCCAGGCACACCCAAAATTATTTTCATTTTAAAAACAAAATTAGCTTAATGTTTTTGTTTATTGTGTGGAATTTTTGATAATTCACAAAAGTTGCTTAAAGAGAGTAAGAAATTCTTGACATACCACTCTACCAATAACCAATGTAAATATTTCCATGTATAGACTTAAAGAACTTTTCCAAGTAATATTAAAAATGTACACAAAATATACAATATATAATGATTTTTAAGCTGCCTTTTTCATATTCCTTTTTTAAAAAAAATTTTTATGTCTTTATTTTGTTTTGAGAGACAGAGAGGGGGAGTGAGCAGGAGAGGAGCAGAAAGAGAGGAAGAACAGAATCTGAAGCAGGCTCCAGGCTCTGAACTATCAGCACAGAGCCGGTCACGGGGCTTGAACCCATGGACTGTGAGATCATGACCTGAGCTGAAGTCGGACACTTAACTGACTGAGCCACCCATGCACCCCATGCTTTTTTCATATTCCATCAGCATACTTTATGTCCACTAATTAGATACCTAAGTTATGATTTTGAAATGGCTGTCCATTTGCTCCCAAAATACAATCAATGTTCAAATATACTATTTAGAAAACTGAAGTTATTAGACAACTGACTGTAGTAAGGTGGTTAATAATAAATATAAGTACTCCTTTATTATTACTATTTAAAATGGTTGATATATATTAAATATTTTAAAAATATTACCCAGATATAAAGGGTCCACTTCAGTATAAACTCTCTTTTTCACAACTAAGCAATAAAATGGAAGCTAAAAAACTACTGGCTGAATATTTCAATCCTGGACATTCTATATGGGCACCTTAAAATCAAAAGTGAATTGAAAGATAATATTTGGTTGGTAAATAAATTATATTCTGGCCATTTTTGGCCTTACACAATTTTCTTCGTATTTCCACATCACAAACAGAAATTCATTGGGTTTGCCAGAATCGACCTCATAATTGATAAGGATAATTGGGTTATTTAAAAATCTGTAGTGCAACTCAGCCTGACAGCTTTGTTACCTTTGAATTTCTGAGGAAAAAATCAGCCTTATGCGGGCCACTTTTTAAAAAAAATCCAAATTGGAGTCTAATCCCGATTTAAAATATCTTAAAATGTTTCATTGTTATCTTTCTCATTTTGTCCAAGGGCTTCAAAATGCTCTGTAGACACGATCTCATTAATTCTTGGAGGATCCCTGGGCAGCAATCGGAGTAGAGGTTTTCCTATTACTATCACCATTCCCATGAAAAGGAGGTCCTGGGAGGTTCCCTGAATTGCTCAAGGTTATAGACTTGAAGCCAAGGAGTAGCTAAACCCAGAATCCAGGTCCCTGGGCTCCCTTTCCATCTGGCATTTTTTCTCTGCAATAAATAACATTGCTGTTCTGGAAGTTGGCTCTCTGATCATGTTTTATGAAGCAGAATTCGTATGAATAGGAGTTGCTCAGTGCTATGATATTTATTTTAGATGGAGGCTGTGTATACTTATGAAACACATGAAATGCGGCACTCGGAGACCATTTGTTTTGCCCTCAGAATGATCTTTGGGGACTGCCCTGTGATTGGTAGGATGATGGAGATTGGTATTTATCATTAAGGAGACTGAAATGGCAGTACCAGCACATTCACAATTCCATCACCCACTGCATATAGACATGGGCAGGGTTTAGATAAGTTGAATAAAAGGTCCCTCAGTGTTTGACAAACATGGTGGCTCATCAGAAAAATCAGATTGAATGGTGTAAATTCTTCTAAATCAGATAAGGGCAATTCCAGAAGCAGGGCATTTGGAGAAGGCAGGGTTTTCTTCCTTCTTTCTTTCTTTCTCCCACTCATTTTAAAATCAGCTAGAAGGTTAACAACTTTTTTTTAATCATGGGCTTCCCACTGCTACTTCCCGGCATGAAGTCATAATTCTCTGTTTGTGGCATCATAATTATTTCCATAGCAACTAATGGTGATATCAGAGCTCAAGACTGGAGTTTCAAGAGGGAAGGGAACTATAGGGACAGATGATATCTTAAAAATAAAGATTATGTTTTCAAGCAGATGTTCCTAAAAGAAAAGAAATGAATGGAAAGATTACCCACATTAAGGGAAAATCATAATTAGAATGTAGATGCTTATTAAGTAATCATTCGGCTAATGATCTCTTTCCTAGAACAAAGGATAGAAATTGAAAAAGGGGGAAAAAATGAAGGAAGTATATCAAAGAGAGGATCTTTTATGAACTAATCTATTATTTTAAATATAGATGACTATATATTTTTTAAATATAGCTGAGGATGCTTCATGTTTCATGTGCACTAAAGAGATAATTATAATTGCAAGCATTGCTGAATCCATAGGGAAATTTGAGTTGTGTGTTTTCACTGAGGTACTTTGAGGAAGATATGCCATAAACCATGTTCACGTATTAGTGACACAAGCAGTTTTACACTAATTATCAGAGTAGAGATTAAATCTCACATTTTATCATGATCTCATACCCTTGCCCCACAAAGCATGATTTATGCATTTCAGGTTCATTTACTCTTTTCTTGTGTTGATGGACATACATACCTACAATGGCTGAAAGAAATTTTTTTTTTTTAATTTTTAATGTTTATTTATTACTGAGATACAGAGAGACACAGAGCATGATCCTGGGAGGGGCAGAGAGAGGGAAAGACCCAGAATCTGAAGCAGGCTCCAGGCTCTGAGCTATCAGCACAGAGCCCAACACAGGACTTGAACTCACAAACCGTGAGATCATGACCTGAGCCAAAGTCGGACACTCAAATGACTGAGACACCCACACGCCCCTAAGAAATGTTGATTCATGTTGCATACAAACTGAAAACTGGAAAATAAAATTTTTTCATTTATTGTTGAAGTGGTGGGAAGATAGGAGATGGTGGTATAGTAGGCAGCTTCTGACTTGTCTCCCAATGAGCCCAGCTTCCTGGTATTCACAGCCTTATCTAATATCCCTTTGGGTGAGAACTGGAGTTAATCCACTTCTAATACAATATGGCAGGTGTGACAAGAGAGCAATTCTGGGAAAAGTTACAGAATGAGTATGGCTTCCACCTTGAACACTTGCTTTCTGGTTGCCCAATTTGGGAAAAACTAGCTGCCATGTCTTGCCAGGGTGACCAACTGTCAAAGTGTTCCTAGAACTTTTCTGCTCATAACGCTGAAAGTCCTGAATATGGAACAGTCGGTCATCTTGGCAAAAGGGCCATGTGAGGAAGCTTGGAATCCCTGGATGCCTGACAAATACCATGGGAATTAACTTGGAAGAGTATCTTCTAAAGAACAGGCCAGTCTCGTTTTTCTGTAAAGGGCCAGATAGCAAATAATTTAGACTGTAGGCTGTAAAGTCTCTGTTACCATGTTTTAGTAATGCACAGGGTTTGTTGTAATTTGGTATGGGAAGACATACAGACAGGAAAATGACTGTCATGAAGAAAGAAGTTTTTCTTTTATTAACATAGCATGCCACAGGGACTAAGCATCTAGGTACAATGAGCGATCAGAGAGGGGAACCGCAGGTTGAGAGCTTTTATTGTAGCTTTCCTGGGAAGGAATGGGCTGGCAAAGTAAACAGGGTAAGCAAGCTTAGGACACAATGGTTTGAAAATGGGGGCAGGTGCTGTGTGCAGGGGCTGTCTTTCATTGTCCAGTACCTGGGCCTGGGGTGATTAGGGCAGGGGAGAGTGGCCCAGAGTATAAAAGGTGGAGGTATGGGCTCTGGAATGATCTCTCAGGCAAGTTATTTATTATCTCTGAGAATCAGCTAACTCTAAGAGGGTCTGTCTCTCCCAGGTCAGCAAAGCCCCAAATATCAGAGCGTCAAGAATACAGAAAATGGGAAAATACAGTTAATACACACAAATAGTCAAAGGAGCAAAAGGAGCCCTGGACAATATGTAAACTAATGAACATTGCTGTGATTCCGGAAAGCATAGTTTGCTGACTCCTGATTTCAGGCCTGTCAGCAGCCACTTGACTTAATTTGAAGGCAGGCCCTTCCCCAACAGAGCCTTCAGAAGAGACTGCAGCTCTGGCCACAGCTTGAGAACCCTCATGAGAGACCCTAAGCTACAATCTCCCAGCCAAACTATGCCCAGATTCCTGATCCACAAAAACTATGAGATAATAGGCATCTATTGTTTAATGTCACTGTTTTCAGGGTACTTGTTTCACAGCAATAGATAACTAATAAAGATGGGTTGAGTAGAAATAAATCAGAATCTTGAAAAGGATCTTGAGTCTTCAGTGAAATTTTCTTTTTCTTCAACAAAATCTTGGGTAAGTCGATCAGACTCTGTTTCAACATTTCCTCTGGAAATTCCTTAGCTCTCAAGAGGTCGATTTCAGTTTTTGACAATTCTCATTTTAAAAAGAGACTGGAGCAAAGCTTTCAGTCTCAAAAGTTAGTATCACTGTTTGACCTCAGGCTCTGTGGCTTGACCCTCTAATACAGTGGTTTCCAAAGTTTCTAGATTGGTGTACCTATTATATTTGACATATGAAACAGACCTTCTCTATATAGCCAAATTATTTTCAGTAATAATGATGCTATAATCAGTAATTACTTATAAATTGTTCTGTTTTTAAAAAAGAATTTTAAAGGAAAGAATAAATTTCATGGTTGGAGACATTATTCCAATTCAGTAAAGTATTGTTGCAATAAAATTTACACTCACCAAACAAATAGTATTCTTCTGCTATGGTACGGGTATTAGGTGTCTCCCCTCCCCCCGCCAAATTCATAAGTTGAAATCCTAACCACCTAAAGTAATGATATTTGGAGGTGGGGACTTGGGAGATGCTTATGTTCTGAAGGCAAGAGCTCTCACGGGTAAGATTAATGCCTTTAAAAGAGGCTCCAGAGAGATTCCCTGGCCCTTTCTTACATGTGGAGACACAGCAGGAAGGCACCATCTCTGGGCCTTCCAGAGAACCAGGAGGTCTTCTCTAAACACCTAATCTGCTGGTGCCATGATCCTGGACTGTCAGCCGCCAGAAAGGTGAGAAATGAAGGAACGTGAGTTGTTTATGAGCTACCCAGTCTGTGGCATTTTGTTACAGCAGTCTGAATGCACTGCGACAACTTTGCAATTTGTAATCTGTTTCACAGCTTTATAATTTAAACCCAAACAAATTTCCAAGTGGTCAGATAGAACAACAAAAGCGCTGTGATTCAAGTTCTGTTTCTTCCACTTCACAATCACTCCACTGACACTGTTTATCTCAATTCTACTTTTTCGTTGCAGGAATACGTAATCCCACAGCGGCTGAAGACTGTGACGGAAGCAAGCATGAACGGTTCAGTACCATTAGGAACTTAATCTAGAAACCAACTCCTGGAATGGTCTGGGTGTTCTGGAGCCTGGGAGATTTCCAAATTAGCTTCCGTGCAGAATACAATGTTTACTGAAGTATAAGTAGTAAAAACATGCCAATCTGAAGCTTGCGTATCTATTGCAGGGTAACTGCAACAATTATTTTGAACTCAGACCAACAAAAGCTTTTTGGTGGAGGAATATTTTCTTCACCGACATAATTCAGAATGGCTGACACATGGAGATAACAAAAAGCAGACTAACTTTTCCTTGGTGTTATTTTTGCGTCATTCTGGTGCCCGTACCAAAGGCAGTGTTCCCTTGTTACCCTGTGGAAGTCCATTCTCTAAAGCTGGGGAGAGCAGAGTTACTCCAGGTAAAACTTGAGCAGAAGGCTCTCCAGCACCTGAGCCTGTGCCTGGCGGGGGAAGAGCCAGCTACGATCCACCTAAGGTATTTCTACAGAAGTGCCAGGGCTCCATGGAAGAAATTCACACATCAAAGTCAAACTTGTCTGAAAACATCTCGGTTTGCACCGGAAGCATGTGGCTGGTGGTGGTGGGGAAAGGAGCTTTGAAATGGACAGGCCCAAAATTTACCTTGTGGAAAAATTTCCAAGTTATCCATAATTAAAAACATCTATCCACTATGCTAGAAGGAAGACTGAGACGTCTTTCTATTCTCTCTCTGTAGAGAATAGAAACGTATATTACAATATGCTGTAACAGGAAGACTTGCTCAAAGAGTCTGCAGTCCAAAATGTAGGCTAAAATGTATCAGATGTGTGTCAGGCAGTTAGCCAGTGAGGATGTACCGGCATTTCCCCCCCTCTGGACTTTAGGATGTTTGTAGCATTTGCCCATTTTTTAACATTATAACCTGTTGTGGAGTAGTTTGTATTCTAAATAAATACCTAAATTTCTTTTCTTAAAGAAGGTCCCCAAATTACATAAGCTTTAGCCTCACAAAAGCTGGACCCCCCTGCTGAAAAGCACGTTTGCTCAGATTCTATCTCTCCTTCTCCTTCTCCTCCTTCTTTTCCTTCTTTTTCAACAAGTAAGGAAATGGAGACCTAAGGAAGTTTAATCGATCCTCTGCCTACATGAAGGCTAAATATATTTAATGACCACTTTCACATCTCTCCAAAAGCTTCTTTTTCTTTTTACTACACTTTCTCACAGAGGCTTTTGCCTACTGCCAGCAGTATAATAGCGTACATTTTCCTCCTGAGTAAATGAATTCTTATTTTGTTTTACTTGTTTTTCACATAATTTGTTTTCCCGATCTGTGATGTGTAAACTGTCCCATTTTCCTTTTCATGAGCACATTCCAGTCTGCTGATGTCCTTCTTAAAACAGCACATACGACAATGCACACAGCCTGCAGTTTTTGTTTAATATTCACTAATGAAAACACTCAACACTTTCTTTCCCTTAGTCTGATTCTGATAACCATCCCATACTATCCTCTCTGAATCTAACTTTAAAAAGTGATCAGAGGTTTACTTAGAAACACTACAAGGCATGAAATGGATATTTATAACCGTATCTCTCATTTAGATAAGTTCTTAAAAAGCCAACAATGGTCTCAATTCCAGGACTAGAATTATCCACAAAGTCCATTTCAGAAGAGCATTTAAAGTATGCTGGAAAGAAAACCAAGGAAGGTTTTATCACATATCACATGTTTTGTATAGGATTAGATTTCTGAAGTAGATTAGTATTATATATGACAAGTATTCTATAACCGGCCCCTTCTTAGCACCCTCAGGGGCTGGCCTGCCATGTGAGTACTCAGGTTTGACACCACCCTAAGAGCCTGAGAGGAGAAAAGGTGGGAACAGGTACTTGAACCCCTGTCTTATGCAACTACTTCTGTCTGAAAGAGGTGCCTGGGCAAACGTTTGGAAAATCCAAAAGATTTTTGATTTGCTCTCAAACTTTTGAACCCTTTGCCTCGTTACTGCCAGGAGAGATGAAGGACGCTTGATCAGTCTGTGATTAGAAGGGCTTCTTTCATTTCATTCTTACAGTTGCCTTTCACTTTGACTTTGCTCTGACCATTCAGCAATCGTTCAGGGTTTGTGTGTCCGTGACATAAAGAAATCAAGTGCAGACATTGTCTAAGGTGCAAATCCAATCAATGTGGTTTGGCCAGGTGAATGAAGATGCAGAGCTACAAATATGTAGTGACGTTTCTAATGTCTTGAATTTTCCATTAGGAAGAGGCAGAATTTAGGTCCCTCATTTAGAAATTCTTTAGATGACAGTTATGAGTCTCGTATTGACATTGTCAAGTACCCAAAGGTGGACGAAGTCAGAACTGGGGTAAGCAAAGACTACCTATGAGGCCCTCCACTGTTTTTTATAAATTTTTAAAAATTTTTTTCAATGTTTATTTTTATTTTTGGGAGATAGAGAGAGACAGAATGCGAGTGGGGGAGGGGCTGGGAGAGAGGGAGACACAGAATCCCAAGCAGGCTCCAGGCCCCAAGCAGTCAGCACAGAGCCCAATGGGGGGCTTGTACCCAGAAACAGAGACATCATGACCTGAGCTGAAGTCAGACCCTTAACTGACTGAGCCACCCAGGCACCCCCCTCCACTCTTTATTATGCCAACCCTTCCCCAAATGATAACTTGCCTCTGAGTACTGCCATGAGGCTCTGGTGTTTTCATCTCATTTCCCTAGTCTCTAGGTTTTATATTTCCCACCTCTTTTCCAAGACCCACCACCCACCAACTAGTCTGATCTCAAATATCTGTTCAATTCCTCTTTGTCTGCTTGCCAAAAAGATATAACATGGATGCAGGTAAACAAATCTAGTCCAAGTCTTTGAACAGTTAAACTGAGGCACGAAATTGGGAATTTCCCAGTGAGAATGTACCTGAGAGCAGAAGTTTTCTAACTCTTCTTTTTAACCTAGACTCCTTGCAATTGTTTTTTGTTGGTTTGTTTTTTAAATTTTCTTATTAATGTTGAGAAAGAGGGAGAGAGTGAGTGAGAGAGACAGTGAGCAGGGGATGAGTGGAGAGGGAGACACAGAATCTGAAGCAGGCTCCAGGCTTTGAGCTGTCAGCACAGAGACTTACATGGGGCTTGAACTCACCAGCTATGAGACTATGACCTGAGCCAAAGTCAGATGCTTAACCGACAGAGCCACCCAGGTGCCCCCTTTGTTAAACAACACAACTCAACCAAGTAAATTTGAAGATCTAATTGGCTTTATTACACAATTCAAGAATCAGGTACCATCCCATCTAGCAAATGAAAAGGAGCTCCATCTAGCTGCAGAATTAAAGGTTTTTAAAGGTAGAGAAGGAGTAGAAAAAAGGACATCACTGCCACAGAATCCATTGTTTGAGGCAAGGCCTCCCTCCTAAGGGGAATGGAAAGGGTCTATTGGTAAATGTCCTAGTGCTAACCAGGAAATTCCAGGTTGACAGGTTAGAGGTTACCTTCTAGGGGTGTTCGGGGAGGGCTGAAATGGCAGTTAGATTATGATTAAGTCTCGGTTGATCGATATGGGGGTCTTAACACAAGTGACTCCATTTGGGACCTTTGTGGCGCATCCCTCCATCCATAGATATAAATGAAGTAAAAACAAAGAATTTACAAAAGAATACTGGAGAAGGCACACTATAATGTTTTCTATTAAAGTTATTTTTCCAATGCTGGTCAATTCTCACTAATTTTACTGTACTACCCACTGGAGGGTTGTAGCCATCATTTGAAAAACATGGCCTCAGAGGAAACATCAGCAGCCACCTCTCCTGAGCACAGCAGGGAATGTGCCCCATCAGAAATCACGTCGCAGCCCAGCCTGAACACAGCACGGGAAATGCGAAGGTTTGAGGCAACGGGGAGTGCATTCACCCCCCACGTCAGTAAAGCAGTCTGCTCTTGCCTCACCTTTCTTCCGGTATTCTCAGTAACAATATGATCATACCATATGTACTATTCTGTATTTCTCTGGCCTGCTTTCTCAAGTATGCATAACAAGAAAAATGAATAGCGCTAATGTCATTTTGTTAAATATGTCTATTATACAGATGCTATGGTTCAGTGCTACTGGAGTTTTTTGGTCTTTCTGAATTCCTGATGTTGCATGCTACAGTGATTTATGGAAGGCCACAGTGTTTTGCTGCAACAAAGGTCTGTCACGTTAAACACCCACCAGCTCCCTGCCTGTTTTGTACCACAACCCACATTAATTTTCCTGTGACTCAACCTCTACATCCAATCCATCATGAGTCCTATGGACTCTACTTCCAAAATATACTATATATATATATATGAATATGACACTATCTTCCCAGCCCCTCCCTTATGTCAAGCCACTTCCATCTCTTCCCTAGGATACTACACAGTCTTCTTAATTGGTTTGCCTGCTTCCAGTCTTGCCTTGCTAGAGTCCATTGTTCACCCCAAAGTCAAATTGTTAATTTCAATTGTAAATTAGGCAAGCTCCCATCCCTGCTTAAAGAAGGAAATATAAAGATATGTCACACATGTGTGTATGTATGTGTATGTATGTGTATATGTATGTGGATGTGTATGAAAACTCTCTCTCTCAAGTAGTATGGTTGCTTCAGAAGAGGAACTCCACCTAAGAGGTGCAGTATTCCCAGCTGTTAAGATCTTCAGCTGGGTGTAGGTCTGTGTGTATGCAAAAATAAGGGTGGAGAAAAATATGAAAACCAATAATTCGTTTGTCCTGACTGAATCTGTCTCTGTCTCTGTCTCTCTCTCTCTCTTTCTCTCTCTCTCTCTCTCTCTCTCTCACACACACACACACACACACACTAATCAGTGCCTTCTAAATCCTAAACCTTGCCATGGTCCCCAGTGCCCACTGGGTCTAACCCTGCCTCTTTCTGGTACCCATGCCTCAGGTACTACTCTCCCTTTCCTTACTGTGTTCCAGCCATGCTCAGCACCTTTTCATCCTCCAGGCACATTGAGCTTTCTCAAGCTGATAGTTTCCTTTACAGGACCAGCATCCTTCCATTCTTCATGTCTTGGCTCAAATGGCAACTTAAAAAAACTCTTCCTGGGGTGCCCGAGTGGCTCAGTCAGTTGGGTGTCTGACTTTGGCTCATGGTCTCATGGTTCGTGAATTTGAGCCCCACGTTGGGCTCTGTGCTGACAGCTCAGAGCCTGGAGCCTGCTTGGGATTCTGTCTCCTTCTCTCTCTTGCCCCTCCCCCACTCATGTCTGTCTCCCTCTCTCTCTCTCAAAAATAAAGAACATGAAAAAAATTAAAAAAAAACAAAAAACAAAAACAAAACCCTTCTCTAAAGCAGCACTTCTAAGTCCCCTGGATTTCCTTCATAATGGTCATCACAATTGGAACCAACCTGTTTGCTTATTTACTCCTTTATATGCTCATTGTTTGTCTCCCTCTATGAGCAAAGAAGATGTTATCAGACATATTCCCCATTAAATTTCAGTACTCAGCACAGTGCTTGTTACATAGTATGCCCTCAATAAATATATGAAAATGGAGACCTGCTTATGATATATTATGCTTATACTTAACATGAAATGTTAGGTTCAAATGAAGGAGAATGGCACTTAAGCAATTTTTTTCTATATATAAGATAACAAAAGCTCATTGTGCTCTTTGTTCTGTACAACTGAAAGTTACTTGCAGAACATATGAAAATGTAATTCGCTAATTTGTTGATTATTCACAAGTGCTGATTCCTCAAATGACTGTCCTAATTGGCATGGATTAGAGAAAATGTGCATTATTTTTTCCCTATCTGGTAAACACTAATGCTGATTTAAGATTCCCAGTCTGCCCACACTGTTCATGGATAATTACTTTTTCAGGGCAAAAATTGTAACATGAAAAAGTGCACTATTTGATGTGTTATTATTCTTTATAGTTGTTTAAAATGACCCATCTCACTATCAGTTAGATACAAAAAATTCGAGTCTAGCTGAATATTTGTCCCTTCTTTTGTGACAAGGGTATTGGTTGAGGACTTTTCAAGGATACTTTATAGCAGCATTAGGTTAACCAGCCATAGCCAGCATCCAAACTTCTTAAGCTCATATCAGAACCATGGAACTCTTGAAAATTGTGTACATGTTTAAATAAAGTAGTAAGTGGCCTGGATATTTGTAAATGTGCAAAAACATTCATTTCACCTTAAGAAGAACATCTTTCCATCAGAAGTCAGTCCTCACGTGGTTAGGAATGGAAGAACAATGCGCTCCTCTATGAAACCGATACAGACATCTCAAATCAACCTATTCCTCTTCTTCAACAGTTAATTATTTCCTTATAGGTGCATTCCAGAATACATAGAAATACTTGGCCTGTTGGAACCATTTAGGCAAGACATTTGTGCCTCTTGGCAAACACATCTAGGTTTATTTTCTCATCACCATTGTTGCCAATGAAGACAAGAATTTTTTTACCACCAGTTATAATGCCCCAACATGAATGGGATCCACAGCTGACTTCTTTTTTAAAATTTTTTAAATGATTATTTACTTTTGAGAGAGAGACAGAATGCAAATGGAGGAGGGGCAGAGAGAGAAGGAGATGCAGAATCTGAAGCAGGCTCCAGGCTCTGAGCTGTCAGCACAGAGCCGGATGTGGGGCTTGAACCCACAGACTGTGAGATCATAACCAGACTGTGAGATCATGACCTGAGCTGAAGTCAGACGCCTCTCTCACTGAGCCGCCCAGGTGCCCCACCAGCAGCTGACTTCTAAGGAGCACTTATTAAGTGGTAGTCACTCTGCTCATTAATCTCTAGCCATTATTTCACTTAATTCTCCCTCAAAACTTTTGAAACAGCTACAATTATTATCGCCATGTTGCAGATGAGAAAAATGAGGCCCAGAAAAGCTGACTAGGTTTCCCAGGGTCACATGCTGAGATTCAAGTCCAGCAACGTGACTCATGTCCTGTGTTACTGGCCAATCCATGCTCACATTTCTAATGGTGCCATCACCAGTGTGTTCCCATACCCCGGGAGTAGCTTCTCCTTCTCAATGTGCCCCGCTTCCTAGCTGCTGTGCTCTAAGTGTCTCTCACCAACAGAAGAGTCATGTGACTCATGGTGACATATTCAGAAGTACAAGGAGACAGATACATTCATTTCTTCATCATCTCCATTTGCTACATATGGGTGCCCTGGCTTTCCCCTCCACAGAGACAGGAAGCACCTTCCTGCTCTGAACTTCTGGGTCTCCCTTCTTTCTTCCTCCCTTTTCTCCAGGAAGTAGGAAAAGATGGCACTCACACCACTTTCATAAGTCCAGAAAAGAAAAGGCCACTCACGTAATGAAAAGAAGTGCTGCTCTGCCGCTTCTACTGCCTCCTCGCCACCACTTGTCTTCCAGGAAGCAGGGGAATGGAATGGTGTTTAAATGAGACGCCTTCACACCTTTTCTCAATCTCACAGCTCAAGACAACTCCAAGGTCAATTTTCTTCCAGGCTTAACTTAATAACTACTTGGAACCAGGAGAGGAGAGAACAATCTATTTTCTTCCACACAGATAAGCAAGCACGACGGTTCATGACTGATTTAACATTTTGTATTTGGGTGACGCTCTCAGCATAAAGGTGATAGAAATGACTATGAATTTATGTGCGGACATAAATAGAGATGCCATTTTAAGGTATGATGAGCAAAAATCCTTCAGCCTTGGTCCAAAGTCATTTTTTTAATGAAATATTGACTAATAATTCTTCACTAAAGTAAGTAAAAATGCATTTCAGGAGACAAGAAACCAAGCTTTGTCCAGCTTAAGCCATCTGGTTCCACAAGTATATTCTTCCCACAAAGAAGTGTTTATCACAGGCTTGCACACAGTTTGGAGACACATTAAGAATTATATACGTTTTCTTCTTTTTTCGTTATCCTGTTTCTTTTACATACTTTTTCTTTAGTCATACACCTTTACAGTCTTTAATTTGTGACTTGTTTCTTACAAATACAAAGCCATTTCCATGTAAACTTAATTTGCTGTAATTCCAAAGTCTCTAGCAATATAAAAATAAATCAATAACATAAATAAAGTAAAAACACCAGAGGGAAGCCTGCCTAAGAAGTCAAATAATTCAGGTAAACCATGTCCCTGTTAGTTCAGGGGGGCAGCCTTCCATTATATGCACACGCATGCACATGTGGCCGAAGTGTACATATACATGTATAAACACATGTGATATGTATCTCTCTTCTTAATGTTGTATCTTCTGCTGCACTGTTATAAGATGGCAATAAATTCGAGTTGGATTAAGAAGTTTTCCATATCAACCCCTGAGGACAGCTGATTATAGGTCTGACCTTTTGAGATTCTGTGTATTTCCCACTTAATCAGAGCTTCTGCTAAGTGGGATCTATAGGATTCCTATGGGAAAAGTGAAGCCATTTAAAAAATAATGAGCCTCCCTTCTTCCCCCTCTCCCTTTCCATTTTGAGCTCTATTAGGCCATGATAATAGTCTTCATCTAGGTTACACAAAAGCATAGCATAAGCGTATACTGTTTGCACTATGCAGGCAAGGGATGTGCTCAGAAAGGTTTGGGGGAACTCAGAAGGTAAGTGACACTTTACAACGAGATTTTTAAAAAAGTGTTACTTGCCCTTTCACTGATGGCAAAAAAAAAAGTTGCAGAAAAGTCCTCGGGGGCTTTTAAGCTTCAGTATCTCAGATTTTGACAGTGTAATTGGTTCCCTGTTGCCTGAGCAATCATACAGAATTGGAACTATCTCCATTTTGTCTTGTTATAGTAACACACTTGATAGTTTAGATATGATCTCACAAATACTCTAGTCTGGTCACCAGTTCATTTCTCAAAACCCACAATGTGGGGTGTGTGTGTGTGTTTGAGCATCTGTGTGTGTGTGTGTGTGTGTGCCTTACACTCCCCTAATCCCATTCCCTAATACCCCTAATTTCCTGCCCCAACCTTCTGTGAACTGAACAGCATAATAGATGTAATTAGACCTTCGGTAATAGGACCGAATGGAGCAAGCAATGAGACTCCTTCTAGGGAAGCAATCAGTGCATTAGGTCCCCAGGACTGAAACCACTTTTAACAAGGTTTGGGGCTTAGGGAATGTCAGTCTAGGCTTCTGTTGCTTCCCCAAGAGGAAGCTCTACCCTGAATGCAAATCTTCATTTACCATTTCTACAAAAGGAAGGAAAAGAACATTAGCTACCTTACTGCACACAGAATGAAGCAAACTGGAGCTGTTTTTTTTTTATCGGCAGTAAATCAACCGTTCACAAGTGCTCTAAACTGTAAATGTGTATTTCATCAATATTTTAAAACCATTCCCTATGTTTTCATCACAAACTGTTGGAAGAAGATAATAGCAAATTGTGTCAAACAAAGGCAGCCTTTATGTTTTCAGAAGCATGCTGAACTCTTTCTATAAGGGAGTAAGATTCAGTCACATAATATTCTTGACACATACATTTAGTCAGTTTCAGTAACTATAGATATATTTACAGACTCAACACAAACTATCTGGTATTATTCTATTCCATGGTGCACCAAACTAAACTCCAGTGAAGAAAAATGTGCATCATATTTATAGCATATACTGTACTTTACAGAGTCCCAAATGACAGGCTGGCCTAAAGAATAAAGTTCTTCATAACTGGCAATAAACCTTAAATTTTCTCATGTAAAATATATACGGTAAAATGTAACATTGGCCAATAGGATGAATGTCAAAAGCGATATTTAAAATTGTTTCAAATAATGGATTAGGTTAGATTTGAATATGTTTTGGCTAGTGCTGTTGTGGAAAACTTTCAAGATTCAGAGCTAAAACTGTCAAAAGTTACTTGAACAGCATGCAGAAACCTTGCAAACCTTATGCCAAGTAAAAGAAGCCAGGCACAAAGGACCACATATTTTATGATTCCATTTATAGGAAATGTCCAAGATCCCTCTATCTATAAAGACAGAAAGTAGGTTAATGGTTGCCTAGGGTTTGGGGATGTGAGAGATGGAGGAGTAAGGCTAAAGAGCAGGTGTACAAATGTTCTACAATTGTTTTTTTTTTTTCTGAGATAGAGAGAGACAGCGTGAGCAAGGGAGGGTCAGAGAGAGAGGGAGACACAGAATCTGAAACAGTCTCCAGACTCTGAGCTGGCAGTCAGCACAGACTCCGACGCGGGGCTCAAACCCACGAACCGTGAGATCATGACCTGAGCTGAAGTCGGATGTTTAACAACTAAGCCACCCAGGCGCCCCAACAAATGTTCTACAATTGATTGCAATTATGGCTGCACAATTTTGAATATACTAAAAAACCACAGAATTTTATAATCTAAATGAGTGAATTGTATAGAATGGGAATTATATCTCAATACAATCAAGATATTAGGAATGTCCTGGAAAATCATAAGAATTTAATATTATAATCCTTGATCCAAATTTTTTAGTTCATATTTCTTTTCTTCTATTAGACTCATCCAATTAACATATATATACACAAATATATACAATTACATATATATGTGTATATATATACACATACATACATATATATGCACGTATATGTATTTTTGGGGGTTATCTTTTTATTAATGACATGAATTCAACTGTGAAATATTATTTGGGCAAATTCCAAGCAGTTTTCTTTTTACAAATATGTAAATGGGGAGCTTGTTATAGTAGAGATTTGGGGACGATCTCAATGCAAAATGTAGCTGTGACTTTGTCCAGAGGTAATGGTCAAATGGAGCTATTAGAGAAGACAGCAAGATGTTTGCATATCACATAAAGGAAAATTAGAGGTAACTTAGGAGGGATATTAAGCTCACTTTGTGGAGAGTAGAAAGATTCCTAGATGGTGTAATATCTCATCTAAACTTCAAAGGATAAAACATAAACTAAGCAAAAAAAAAAAAAATGCAAGGGAAGTATTCAAGCAGTGGGATTACCAGATATTAAGACTGAAGATGAAACAAAGTATAGCACTGGTAGCACTATGCAAAGTTCTTGAAGACAAGAAAGAATGTAGTTAAGAGAAAATAACTGAAAGATAAACAATGGCTAGATAATAAAAGTTCTTATAAGATCTGGAAAGAAGGGTGGACATAGAAACCCAGTGAAGAGTTTTAAGCAGTATAATGACATGATATATTTTGTATTAAAGAAATATCACTCTGCCAACTTTTTGAAGAATGAGTTGGAAGAGTGCAATATATGAGGCCAGTGAGACCAGCTGGGAAGATACTGTAGAATCCATATAGAGATAATGATGATCTGTGTAGAAAATGGCCAAGAGTTAAGAAGAAAAGCAAATGAATTTGAAAGTTACTTAGAACATTCAATCCTTGGACTGATTGAATGGAGAGTGAACATGGAGAGGAAGGTATTAACCATCTCTGGGGGAGGGGGAGGGAATAGAGAGAGAGGGAGGGAGGGAGGAGGAGAGAGAGAAAAAAACACACAAACAAACCATAAGAGATCCTTAATAATAGAGAACAAACTGAGACTTGATGGCAGTCAGGTGGGCTAAATGGGTGATGGATATTAAGGAGGGCACTTATCATATTGAGCACTGGGTGTTGTATAAAAATGATGAATCACTAAATTCTACTGGCCCCCAAATCACACTACACGTTAACTAACTAGAATTTAAATATAAATTTGAAAAATAAAAAGAATAGTAACCACATTTCTGGTTTATGCCCTCATATTTTTTAAATTAATAGGCTGAATTTTTTAAAAATGTTAGATTTACAGAACAAAAAAGAGTTCATATGCCTCCCCACCACAATTTCCTCCATTATTAATGGAGTCTATTAATGTGACATGTTTGTTACAATTAATTAATAATATAAATCCATTATTTTAGCTCTTTTTAAAATTTTTTAAAATGTTTTATTTATTTCCGAGAGAGACAGGGTGCAGAGCCCGACACGGGGCTCGAACCCACAAACCGTGAGATCATGACCTGAGTTGAAGTTGGATGCTTAACCGACTGAGCCACCCAGGCACCCCCATTATTTTAGTTCTCAAAGTGCATGGCTTACATTAAGGTTCACCTTTGTACAGTTTCATGGGTATTGCAAATTGCACAATGTCATGTATCCACCATTACCATTTCATACAGAAGAGTTCTACTACCCTAAAAGTAACCCTGTCTTCTATTCTGTTTCATTGATCCATTTGTTTATTCTTTCACTAATACCATATTGTATTAAAGATTGTAGCTTTACATTAAGCCCTGAAGTTGGTTGGTGTCAGTCCTCTGACTTCGTTCTTCATTAGCATTGTGTTGTCCACTCTGAGTTCTTTGACTTTCCATATGAACTTTAGAACCAGTTTATTCATATTCACAAAAGAACTTGTTGAAATTTTAAGTGGGATTGTATTGAATCTACAGATCAAGTTTGGAAGAACTGGTAAGTTAACAATATTGAGTATTCCTATTCATAAATATAGACTTTCTCTCTAATTATTTAGATATTCTTTGGTTTCTTTCATCAGAGTTTTGTAATTTTCTTTGTATAGTTTCTTGCATATTTTGTTAGCTTTATATCTCATTATTTCATTATTTTTGGTCCTAATACAAATGAGATCATGCTTTTAAACCTCAAATTCAAATTGTTCATTGCTGGTATAAACAACTAACTTTCTATACTAATCTTGTATCATGTAAACTTGCTACAAATGCTCAGTAGATCCAGAAGAGTTTTTGTTTATTCTTTGGTATTTCTACAAAGACAATCACATTGTTTATTTTAAAAAGACCATTTTATTTGTTCCTTCTCAATCTATATACCTTTAGTTCCTTTTTTTGTCTAACTGAATTAGCTAGATTTTTAATAGAGTGTTGAATGGCAATGTTGAGAAGGAATTTCGTTGCATCATTTCAGATCTTTGGGAGAAACGATCTGGATTTTCATCACTAAGCATGTTGTTAGATATAGGTTTTTTGTATATTTTCTTTGTCTTGTTTAGGAAGTTCCCATTTATTCCAAGTTTGTTGAGACTCTTTATCTTGAATGGATTTTGGATTTTGTCAAATACTTTTTCTGCATCTATTGATAGGACATATGATGTTTCTTCAAATTGATGTGAAGAATTAAATTACTTGATTTTCAAATGTTGAGTCAGCCTGGCTTACCTGGAATAAATCCCACTTTGTCATAGCATATAATTATTTTATACTTTGCTAGAGTTACATTGCTAAACTTTTATTGAGGATTTTTGCATTTATATTCATGAGAGCTACTAGTCTATAGTTTTCCTTTCTTTTAATGTCTTTTCTGGTTTGGGTCCTCATTTTTAATCTAGAAATATAGAGGATAGCTGGAAATACATGTAGAAAAGAAGTGTGTATGTGTGTTTTTGCATGTGAACTCTCACTGGTTTTCACTATTCTGTTTTCTTGTAGTATGAACTGACTGAAACTGGATTCTCTCCTAGCTCTGCAGCCTTTTTAAAAAAAATTAATTTTTTTTTACTTATTTCTGAGAGAGAGAGAGAGGCAGTATGCGCGGGGAAGGGTCAGAGAGAGAGGGAGATACAGAATCCGAAGCAGGCTCCAGGCTCTGAGCTAGCTGTCAGCACAGAGCCCGACACGGGGCTTGAACCCATGAGCCATGAGATCATGACCTGAGCCGAAGTTGGATGCTTAACCGAATGAGCCACTCAGGTGCCCCTGCAGCCTCTTTTGCTAATATTAGGAAATTAGAGCCACTGAGACCCTAGGCTCATAAATCTCTTCATTCACCATAGACATAAACTTCTGGAGGATTCTCTTTTCTTGAAACAGATCTGAGAAAACAGAAATATCTTTCCAACTCTAGTCTTCCCATGGATTAATTATCCATACACACATGATTTACACAAACACATATATGACTGTCTATCTAACAGAACTGTTTCTGTTCATATGCAAATTTTCTTGAGATTGCCCTCTCCTAATCTTTGATGAATTTATCAAGAGGACTTGATACTCCATATTTCATTTCCCCCTTTCTTGTGACTTCTTTATTGCTGTCTAGAAAGATAACTACACCAGTTAAAGGTACAAAAAAAAAAAAAGAACATTGGATCATTAAAAACAAATAATGTTCCTTGGCTTCCATACTTGTCTTTTATCTCCTTATCTGTACATAAATAATTTCAGAAAGCTGGAGTATTTTTGTCCTTTAATTGCCTCAAACCAGTCATCTTATTATATGTTGATGATGAGGAATAGAAACTGCAAAATATAACATATATAATAAAGAATGAGAATTGTTCTGCATCTGGAATAAAAGACTGATACCAAATTATATGTGATAACAGAGCATAATGAATACCATTAGACCTCTGTTTGGTGAAGGTCATCAAAGATTGGTGGGAGAATTGACAATGCAGAGCACAAATTTTATATTCTGAATCTCATTTTTAAATCAGATTTTAAAAACTGTGGAGTACCACAGAAATAAATCAAATCTAACACACACAAATAAATCACAACCCATAAAACATGCACAGTAATGAAAAGAAAACAACATTCATTGGGAGCAGAAAAAAACAGACAAAAATGATCCAAACAAACCTTTTATAAAAGCAGATGATTAGAATTAACATCTCAATTCAAATCACATGAAAACTTAACAATGATGTTTCTTTTATGCCCATTATGTGCATTGTCGTTGTCTTTGGTTATTGTTCATGTAACCTAGAAAGATTTCAATCATGGCCAATTGTTATAGCCTCTAAAATGTGAAGAGGTGAATGGAGTAAGAAGAGACTTAAATAATCTTAATGTTTTTTCCTGAGAGTTTTAAGAGTAAATGTGCCCATCAAGAGGTTTAGGATGCTAGACAAATAGAATTGGGATAATAATAGCCCTCTGTGTTATCTATTACATTTTCTTTTAAAGGATTTTCTCCCTTCATACTTCTCTCCCTCTTATTTTTAATAACCCCTTAGCATTTCATCAGTTAAAATCGATTTCTTTTTCTTTTTGTACACATTGTCTCATAGTTTACTGTTGCAGCATTGATTTATAATCCTAGACTGCTATGACAAAAAACATTAACACGTTAGTAAAATCTCCTTTTTGCTTTCTAAAAGCATCAGAAAATTTCCTTTTAAATGAACTTAAGAAAACAATGGTGTCTGTTAATAAACCAGCCACCCTACCTATTTCTTCTAAAAGATATGATACATACTCTCCCACATCCAAAGTCACATATCAGCTGAGAATCCCAGCAATCCAATTCCAAATATCAGGGACTGAGATAATGATTGGTTCAGTTGGGTCAAATGCCAGTTCTAACTTGGGCTAGAGGAATGATTCTGTCTAGCATGTGCATGGGTTCAAGGTCTTACCACTGTGTGTCATATATGTTTGACATTGAAGGAGTTGATATAGAAAGACATGATTCTGGGTATCAAAGTTGCTGTTGGCAGAAGAGATCCCCACATGTAACCTGAAAAATATAAACTTTCTCACGAAGGCCATTTTACCAAAGTATTTAGATAACTATAAATCTTTTGTAAACCTCTTATTCTGTACTGGTTTTATCTCCGAAGATAAGAAAATAAATCAGCCCAAACTCATGGATGACAAAATCATGACCTGAGCTGAAGTCAAAAGCTCAACCAACTAAGCCACCCACGTACCTGGATTCTCCTTCAGCTTTTGTGTCTCCCTCTGCCTCTCTGCCCTTCCCCTGCTTGCATCCTGCCTCTCTCTCAAAAAGAAACATTAAAAATATTTTAAAAAATAAAAAAGATATGCCCTTTTATAGCCATAAGAATTAATTATCTCCATTTCTACTGTCCTAAAACAAATGTTCAGCTTTCTACCAAATATTACAAGACAGACAAACAATCAAGGGAAAAAATGAAACAATGTCAAGAGACAAAGCAATATATAAAACCAGACTCAGATATGATCCCAATGTTTGAACTACTGGACAAGGAATTTAAAATATCTATGATTAATATATGAAGAGGTCTAAAAATAATATGATCCAATGGAATAAAACTAATTGAAATGGAACTCATAGAAGCAAAGATGAAGAATGTCATCAGTAGACTTATTAGTATGTCTCACGAAGCCAAGGAAATAGTGAACTTGAAAACATGCTAATGGAAATTATCCACAATAAAACACAAAGAGTAAAAAAGAAAGTTGAAAAAACCAGAGTAGAGCATGTAAGAGCTGTGGAACAATATACAATGTTCTAACACCCATGTTACTAGCAGTGCAAAAGAAGTGCACTTCCATTCCCCTTTTCCTTCATATACAAGGGCAAACTAATTTTACAAAATCAGTCAGTCCCTTTGGTGCCCATAGGAAGTTCAAAGTACCCAAACCTGGGACATGAACCTGCTCATCACAGCTCTACCCCTTAGCTAGAGTCAAACCAAGCAATCACACCACAAACCCCCCTAAACTCTTGCCATTATGGGCCAAATTGCACCTCACCTACCCTTCCATGAATTCCTTTTGAGAATAATAAATTTTCTTCCAAATTCTTTTGGCATGTATGTGTGGCATCATCAGCCTCAACATCCAGCCCACAAATTGAAAGGGGTCTCTCTTGTTTCTGTGTGGTGGCTATCATGGAATTAAACTAGAAATATATTACAGAAAGCTGTCTAGAAAAATCTGTATTTACTTAAACAACTAACTCCATATTTCTCAATAATCATTCTTTCAAAAGTCGCAAGGGAAGTTAGAAAATATTTTGAATTGAATGAAAGTGAAAAGACATAAAAAATTTGATGATATAACTAAAGCAGTTCTTACAAGGAAGTTTACAGCATTTAATGCTTACAGTAGAGAAAAGAACATATCTCAAATGAATGATGTAAGCTCCCTCCTTTAAAAAAAACTAAATACAGAAGGACAAATTACCAAAAGCAAAGAAAAGATGATAAAAATAAAAGAAGAAATCAATGAAATTGAGAACAGGAAAAAAAAGAAGCAATCAAACAGAAGATTGGCTCTTTGAAAAGTTCAATAAAGTTGATACATTTCTCACCAGATTGCCCAAGAAAAAAGAAAAAAAATACAAATTACAAATATCAGAAATAAATGAAGAGACATCACTACAGACCCTAGATATATTTAAAGGACAGAGGAATACTATCAGCAATCTAGGGCCATAAATTCGACAACCTAAATGAAATGAATAAATTTTTTAAAGGACTAAACCACCAAATCTCACTCACGGAGAAATTCACATGATACTCAACAATCTACACTATTATTGTGGAGATTTCAATAAAAGGAGAGCACTCAATTACACAAGAGATATCTCTTATTCATAGAAGTTTTCATAGATTTGCTATTATTTTGGAGTAGGTGATTATTCTTCTAAATATGACTATCAAGCCAGAAAGGTAACATTAGGACGCCGACAGTGTCTTCTATTCAATAAAATTTTTATACCCTTTTTTAAAGTCACTTCTCTATATACCATAAAGGTAAGACATTTTTGGATATAATTATTACTATAAGCTATGCATAAATTTCCCTCTTGAATATTATGTTTTCATTTTGTTTCCAAAACTGCTTTTTCAAAAGTAATTTAATACATTTTAAAACCTAGAAGCACACCAGCTATTTTTAGTGTCATAGAAGTTTGAAAAATTCCTTCCAGGTATGTCTAGGTATGGATTTAGCCTGCATTTTCTTTGCCTGAAAAATGAAGGGACATCTGGGCAGCTCAGTTGGTTAAGCTGAGTCGGTTTCAGCTCAGGTCATGATCTCACAGTTCCTCAGTTTGAGTCCCACATCAGGCTCTGCACTATCAGTGCAGTGCTTGGGGTTCTCTCTCTCCCCCTCTATCTCTGGCCCTCCCCACTTGTACTCTCTCTCTCTCTCAAAACAAATAAATAAACTTTAAAAAAATCTTAATGTTCTCAGTGACATCTTTCATTTGATGAAAAAAATTATTTTATAATTTCAATATGGCCAAAGCTTCAGTTATGTAGACCTATTCTTACCTATGAAAACTGTCATTAGTCATTAGATGGTGTTCTGCCTGGTCTTTCAGGATAATAATCTTTTTATCTCCAGTCAAGAATGAGTAACGATGAATGAGAAATTTTCTGCAGTTCATATTCTGCTATTCCATTGCATTTAAAATTCCTATCTAATCCATCTTAAGTAATTTGTAGAAAGTTGTAAGGATTCTTTCCTCAACAGAAACAATTTGAAATCTTGGGACTACAGCATGAGTAAAATATTTGTGCAATAAGTTAACAGTTTGATCAAGGGAAATATCACAATGGCTAACCTTGGTAGATCTTTTGCTTTGCTTTGTTTTTTATTTTTGTTTTTTAATTTTTGTTTTTAAATCCAGAAATTTTCTTCAGGAGCTGTTAGAATTATTTACTATTTAAATGACAGACTATTATATAGTTAACGTATAAATTAATTCTGGGTTTTGATATTTTGCAATGGAAGTTATCTTGATATTGAGACCTAAGACATATTCTAGAGAGGTCATGAAGTCTAATTAACCTTTTATCACATTCAACTACTTTAAGTTACATGAACTTGACTCTGTCCTCTAAATATAACAATACAATTTTGGCATCTCATTAATAAACATGACAGCATTTATTAACACTGCCATGTAACTAAAGTAAAACTTCATCAATTCAAATCTCAAGGAACCAGAAGTAATCAAGCTAGAACTAAACAGGAACAAATTATCTGACATCATATTTCAGTGGCAGGAGAACTGAGAAGCTAAACAACTCTTGCTGTTTCTGTCAAACAATCTTGATTACTTGTCAGTGTGGAAGAAGTCAGTAGACTATGGAATGAAAGGTTAATTTACTTGCACTCACATAACCTCTCCCTCTCTTCTTATTGACAAATAACCAAGGTCATTAATTGAAGTTTGCAAATCAATTTCTATGAACTCATGGCTCAGAGAATCTTGTACTTTAAATTACAAATATAATAGTATTTGAGGTTTACTATGTCAAAATATTCTATTCTAGATGACTTACTATTATTTTTATCTGGCAACAAATTTATTAAATATTTATGGATGAAAAGGTAGATGTTTTTGTTAGTCTTTCATGAGAATTCTAAAAGAAATGTTTACTCCTTTGCTCTTCATTATTCTTCGCAAAATTTCCTCCCTCCCTTCCTCCTTCCCTTTCTTCCTTTATAAATAAGACATATTGAAACATTTTTAGGTTCAACATGACATGTCACTCTTTTCTTTGATGTGTAATAATGTAGCTTCACTTGAAAAGCCGACACATGATTTCATGATCTGGATCTGGTGGGCATTAACAGTAGTATTTAGGCAATACTAAATACTAATTAAAAGAAAAGCAGCTAGGGGCACCTGGGTGGCTCAGTTGGTTGAGCGTTCAACTTCAACGCAGGGCACAATCTCAATTCGTGAGCCCCACGTCAGACTCACTACTATCTGCCTGTCAGCACAGAGCCTGCTTCAGATCCTCTGTCCCGCTCTCTCTGCCCCTCCCCCATTTGCACTCTCCCCCAAAATAAATAAATATTAGAAAAGAAACACAGGTAGTATTTATTTAATACACTGTGTACACATTATTACCTTTAAATCTTACAATCCTTTAAAGAAGGTACTTTTGTCTTTACATTATAGGAATATAAGGCTCACAGAAAGATCACAGGGCTAGTGTTAAATGCCAGAATTTTCATCCAGTTCCTTTTGAACCCAAAGTCAGAGTTCTTAATACCACACACCATTGTTATTTATAGGAACAAAGTGAAAAATAATGTCAGATATCCTTTCTCTAATTTAGATATTAATTTATTGTTTCTCATAGTCTATGCACTGAGTGTATTATGAAACAAAACTTCCTTCCTTCCTTCCCCCCTTCCTTCCTTCCTTCCTTCCTTCCCTCCTTCTGATGTAACACTGCTTATTTTCTGTATTCTGATGCTTTGACATTCTGAGGGCCTTGCTGACCCTGGAGGGAGTCAGCTGATCCCAGGGCTAACCATTCCTAGAGACAGTAAACAACTCACCTAGAACATGCCTTTCAAATTCAAACCAACCAATCCAGGGCCTAGACTTCCAACAGAGTCTTTGGACTCTTTGATATAAAAAATCAGGTTTTTAATATTCCCAGGTCCACTGTCTACTTTCCCTTATCCCTGGACCAGGTATGAGACAACTATGAACAGTCCCTATGCCCAGAGCACACTGAAAGTATTCCAACTAGCCAATCCCAAACATGTTCACCTTGCCTCAGCTGTGCCTTCCCAAGGAAACAGGGGTGAGGGCCCATGGTTTCCCTCTGGCTCTCCCTCTTCACCCACCCAGTGCTTCCCTGTGTGGCTTTCTGGAGGGTGTGACATGCCCCCTCCTGGGATTCATGGGGAACAAACTATCTTTTCAGTGGCAGTTGTCTTAGTTGTTGGCCTTACCATACCTGAATAATAATAAAACATATGAAAACTCGTTCTTTCTTTCACTGTCTTTTCTTTCTTTGTTGTCTCTCTCCTCCCCTCTCTCTTTCCTGTGTAGAAACCAGTAGCTATTTAAATGAACTACTATCAAATTAGCAAAGCATTGTACTGGCGTGGCTGGGCTATATAAGATGAATTTTAGTAAAATGAGTACTATGAATTTTCAATGGACATATGTTCTTTCATATATAATAATCTTGAGTGTGAAGAAATACTTCTAAAATCTGCCTTGAGTTATCTAAACTTTAGATGAGTGGGTCAGTCTTTAAATATCAGTTATATTTTTAGAAATAAGGGAAAATAATTCACCAGAGCCCTTAAACAACAGCATATGTTCTTTCCTTCTTATTAACTATAGACAAATACCAAGTT
Organism: Crocuta crocuta; assembly: GCF_008692635.1. Taxonomy (NCBI): domain Eukaryota; kingdom Metazoa; phylum Chordata; class Mammalia; order Carnivora; family Hyaenidae; genus Crocuta; species Crocuta crocuta. Next base: position 1,405,972 of record NW_027529428.1, read on the forward strand.
TAAATGTAAACTTTGTTTGGCTGCTATGACAAAATATGGGTACAAATTTTTGAAATGGTGCCAGCATCACTCTACCCTTAATTTAGAAAATATTTGATTTTGTTGAAATCAAAGAACCAAATGAATTGATTGTACAATCCTTTTCTCAGCACCTTAAGAAAAGCCATTTCTAAATTATTTTCCCCCTGCCAATTGCAGGGAATGCTTGAGAACTCTATCTTATTTGGATGGCATATTTTTAATGCATGTTTTGGATTTTTTGTGTTTATTTTTTTTGTTTTCTTGAATTCTGTTTTCACTTAAGTTTTAGCCCAATTCTGAGTTTCATTCTTGACTTTAAATTTTCTAAGTTGTCCTCACTTATATACTAGAACATATTTTTCAAGCTTCTGTGTGCTTGTGATTCACTTACCCACACCTTCCTTTTCTTGTGGAGAGGACACTCTCTCAAATCCACTCATTCTCACTTTTATTCATTTATCAAAAATTTCCCAGGCACTCATCATTTGCCAGCAATAACAGGAGGCCTCAAGGATAACAAAAGATGTTCTGGAGGAGATGAGAGGAAGAACAAAAAGTCAATAATTAATTAAGGCAAAAGGTGAAAATGGTTGTAATGAAAGTAAGTAGTAAATGTGTGAGATCGGTGAACTCAGGAATAGGATTAGGTAGATTTTCAAAGAGGTGCTGCTGACAGAGTGAGGTGTTTCAGGACAAAAATACATTGCCCAAAGAGACAAGCGGGAGGAGAGCATCTATGACCAAGTTACCAGAATTCTCCACTGCAGCGGTTTGTTTTGAAAGGTGCAAAGCAGCGATGGTGGAATATAAGTGCAGAGAGGCTGGAATGCTGGTAATGCTGAATTTATCCTCTTACCACATCTATTTTTCAACTTTCTCTGGCCTGTCCTGAACTTTGAAGGGTTGCCTCTGTGGACTATTTCTCCAGACTCCTTTAGCATCTTAGTTTCCATGTGGGTTCAGCCAAGAGTTGGCACTGGCAGGAGATAGAAGTGTGGAAGGGGAGAGTACAGGTGCACCTTTTCTCACTCCCTCCCTAATTCAGTACCGACACTCTGACAGAAGCTACATCCCTTCATGATGGCAGTTTCCTCCTTGGCGGTTCCATGTCCCAGTTCCCACTGGGCTTCCTACTATTTCTACTTCAAAATTGAACTACAAATGACCTTTAGAATACCAATTATTTTTAAAAATCTTCTTTTAAGATTTGTTTAAGATCCAATATAATCTTGGCTTTTAGAGCATTTATAAAAACAAATAAAAACAGAAACAGGAAAATTGATAATGGGAGGTAAGTGAAAGGAAATTTTTTAAATCCCTGAATTTCACACATGATTTCTGGATTTTGGGGTCAACTCTGGCTATGAACAAAGGCAAAAGAGAGGTTGATTTTTTAAAAATATTTTTATTTATTTCTAGGAGAGAGAGAGACAGCGTGAGCAGGGGAGGGTCAGAGAGAGAGGGAGTCACAGACTGAAACAGGCTCCAGGCTCTGAGCTGGCAGNAGAACTAAATACACAGTCTAATAGAAACATTCACAGAGATATAGATAGTTGGGTCTCTAGGTGGAGGATATTGTCAACACAGAAAGAAAGACAGCAAGACACTATAGGCAGAAACTTTCTGAGAAAATTATTCTTTTTTTTTCTTTAATAGTTTATTGTCAAGTTGGTTTACATATAACACCCAGTGCTCATTCCAACAAGTGCCCTTCCGCATACCCCCACCCCTATCAGCCCTCAATTTGTTCTCAGCATTCAAGAGTCTCTCATGGTTTGCTTCCTTCCCTCTCCTCAAATATTTTTCCCCTTCTTCTCCTGCATGGTCCTCCGTTAGCTTCCTCCTATACCATATGTTTGCACATATAGATGGATTACGAGAGAAATTAATCTATCGGTCTCCTTTTTCCTTCCCTCTTTGACCTTGGGATAATAACTGCTTAACTTGTTCACATAGAAGGTCAAGAAACAGCAAAGCCATCCAGAATTATTTGAAAACAAGATTAATTTCAGAAGAATATTAAAAACTGGCTGGGATGAAAAGATATAACAGACACCAGGCAATTGGTGCCCCATTATCTTCTCAAATCTCATTCCATAAACTCCATTTCCTGGAGGAAAATATATTTGGGCCACAGGGTGGGTAAAATGAACAGTGTACAGCAAGCAGCCAAGATTACAGCATCATAAACCATATTCCCTTATATTTACTATGCTCCCTCAGATTTGCTCCCTAACTTCATCTATATGTAAAGACCCAGTGCTTATAATACCAGCCAAGGTAATCATGACTGATAATAGTTGATAATGACTGAAAATTAAAATAAAAATAACTTGTGAAATGAAAAATCCCAAGGGTACATGAGCTGCTGCGTATGCATAGTGTATATCTGTAAAATAAACATCTATGAGACCCAAGCATTGTGAAAGAAATAACTGAGTAATCTACACCAGAGAAAGCAGAATTAATGGCCCAGACAGAATAATAATGTAACTTAAGCATAATAATTGCTTTTACAGAGATAAAGGGTGGAAATATAAAACAAAACAGAAAGCTGTTGTAATTTTTAAAAAAAAGAACAAAGTAGAACTACTGGATATGAAAAATATGTGTAATTGTTGAAATAGAGAATTCAGTGAAGGTAATAAATAGAAGAATGTTTTCAGCTAGAAAATTCACTATTGACTGATATGTCAAAAAAACTCTTCCAGACTCATCTGGGATAAAGAGATGGAAATATTGAGTGAAAAGGAAAAGATAGATAGAAATGAAGTATATATATATACATATATTTTTTTTTAATTTTTAATGTTTTATTTATTTCTGAGAGGGAGAGAGAAAGACAGCATGAACAAGGGAGGGTCAGAGAGAGAGGGAGACACGGAATCCAAAATAGGCTCCAGGCTCTGAGCTGTCAGCACAGAGCCCGACGTGGGGCTCGAACCCAGGAACCATGAGATCATGAACTGAGCGGAAGTCAGACGCTTAACCGACTGAGCCACCCAGCCATCCCAAAATGAAGTATATATTTTTACACCTATTTTAAAAACCTGCCAGAGGAGCAGAAGAAGGGAATACAATTTTGGAAGTTTAAAAATATTTGAAAAATGATGTCAGATAATTTTTCAGAATTAACATCATAAGACCCCTAATTGAAAGAGTTCATATGGGGCACATGGGTGGCTTAGTTGGTTAGGCATCGACTGTTGATTTCGGCTCAGGTCACAATCTCACAGTTCATGATTTTGAGCCCCGTGTGGGGCTCTCTGTTGACAGTGTGGAGCCTGCTTGTGATTCTCTGCCTCCCTCTCTCTCTGCCCTTCCCCTGCTTGTGTGTTCTCTTTCTCTCTCTTTCCTCTCTCAAAATAATTAAATAAACTTAAAAAAGAAAAAGTTCTTAAAGAAGAGTCTTGCATTAGATAAAAACCAAAATTCAGAAATAAGTTGTCAACAAGAGAGTAATTTAAATCAAAGGAAGATTGACAAGTTGGGAAAAGATATATGGGCCATAATAAAATCAAATATAACAAGCAGAATTTTACATTAACAGAATGTACATGAAAGCAGGAAAACAACAAAACTGTTATAAAGAATAAGTAGAAAAGTTTTAAAATAATATTTCATATGTAGTTACCCACATACACAATCTCAGAGAAACAGAGAGAGAGAATGACTTTATACCTCAGAGAAAATACACGTGATTTCTAGCATCCGTGTTTCATTTGCAAATCTTTAGTAGAGTAATTCTCAGAAAAAGCATCAAAATAAATTCCAAAGGTTCAACATCATACAATGTCCTTTTTCTGTAACGCTTGAAATTATAAACTCATTAAAAAAAACCCAAACAATCTGTAACTACAAGAATCCATGTAGGGGCACTTGGGTGGCTCAGTCTCTTATGTGTCCACATCTTGATTTCAGCACAGAGCTGAAATATATTTCTGGCACAGAGCTCCTAAAATTCTTGGAATTTCTTAAGTGATGAGAGCTGCAAAAGTGTCTTTTTTATGCTAATGAGGCAACTGTAGGGCCACCTAAGGATGGAAGCTCCTTGCCAGAAGAATCCACAATGTGATTAGGTTGGGACTTTTGGTCCCACTTCCTGACAGGGAGAGAGAATGAAAGAGAGAGTGTGGGGGGAGATTGAGAGAGGAGGGGGGCAGAAGGTTGAATCAATTGGCAATACGCAGTGGTTTAATCCATCATGTCTATCTACTGAAGCCTTCATAGAAACCCAGAAAGATGGGGTTCAAATTGAAAAGTAACATAATTGTACAGCTGAGTTACAATAAAAACAACTGTTTAAAATGATAAATATTTGCACCCTCTTACAATATACTGACTTTTTACATTTGCTTAAAAGTCCTTAGTTTCATTGCTAACTGACCCCCTGAATGTTCTTTAGGCGGGAGCACTCACCCTTTTTCAAGGGGTGCCTGGGTGGCTCAGTCAAAAGAGCTTGTGACTCTTGATCTCAAGGTTGTGGGTTTAACCCCCACTTTGGATGTAGAGATTACTTAAAAACAAAATGTTTAAAAAAGTAAAAAATAAAATAACTTTTTCAATAACATTTTACTTAGGGGAGTATTCTAATGTATGAAAATATAAATATCATTTCAATGAGTATAGGAAGAAAGAATTATGAGGGTTTATTCTATTATAATATCAATGTTCTGGGTTATGGGTAAGACTAAATACAAGAATGAGACTTATTACTATTATGCAATATTAAAATTTGGCATTAAGATTAAAAATGATTAAGTTGAAATGTATCTCAAGACCACAGTTCCAAAACCTAAACTTATATATGATTCAATGGAGGTCTTTTGAAAAAATAATTTTCCTAGACCTTAGCCAGACCAAGCTATTGAGATACAGTTTACAAAATAATTATAAAGGTATCTCATTAGCAACATTTTATTATCGGAATTATCAAGCAAAAGGAAAAATTGAAAAAATTTGCAGTGAATCCACATTACCTAGATTTTGCAATTAACATGTTAGTATACTTGCTGTATCATACCTTTGTCCCTCTAGTCATCCGTCTTATTTTTTTATGCACTTCAAAGTAAGTTTCAGACACTGGCATATCACCTCCCAAATACTTCAGCGTGCATGTCATTAACTAGAGTTCAATATTTGTTTATTGTTCTTTTTTATCTTTTCAGTGATCTCTAATATACAGTGTAACATGCAAATCTTAGATGTACTGCTCAATGAGTTTGGATAAGGCTAATCGTGTGTTGTCATCATGCCAGAGGTGAGGGTCATTTCCCAGTCAGTGTTCTGTTCAAATAGTCTGTCATACAGACCTGTTTCAGGCACGGAAACAAAAAGTACCCACATTTTAATGAATGGTATAGAATGATTCTCCTGAAATGTATGTTTGCTAACCACACAGAAATGACTGTTGAAATTCAGCTCTTATAGGCACATCACAAAGGCAACTTAGCCTGTCCCAGACTGTCCCACTGGGAATTTTCCATTCCATGCAATTACAAATAGATATATGCAGAATAGTCCCATAGATAAATATATAAATGCATTGTACCACCCATTGAATCATTTTGCTCTACAATCTAATTTGGATTTTTTTTAACTTAAATTAATCCATCACTCCCTGAGTTCTCAGAGATTATGTCACAAAGCACAAGTGCATTGTCCATACTAGGCCCTTAATACATGAGGGTTGAGTTATTTGAAACTGAAAGTTTGGAATGGGGACATATTTCTACAGTTCAGAGGGTCTTTTGGTGTCTTTAGTAGATATTTGATTCTACCAGATATTACTGTATTACTGTGCTTGCCTCATGAAAATTTAATTAGAAGGCTTTGTTTACAATGAATAAGATGATTCTTGTTGTTGTTGAAATATTATAAAATAAATAGCAAATTGCAGTCAGAGGAGGGAATTCATTCTTAGTTTTATATTTTGCTGGAAAATACCCTCTCATAGTAGGCTGACCACCTGAAAACTGTTGTTTATTGCAGTGTTTACATTTTACCTGTAGATGGAAATTTGCAAGGAGCCCAAAACAGTGGCATGAGAAATTTAGCTCTCATGGAAAAGCTGCTAACCAGCCTAGGGCTCCTGTTTCCAAAGTCCTGCCCTTTGTACCTGACCTGGGGAGCTAATAGAGCAACTGTTGTGTGCAATATTGTAATGAGTCAGTTTTCTCTTTACAGCTTTGTAACCCCCAGTGGCTGTAAGTGGATTTGCCAACATTGCACGTGTGGAGAAGCAAACACACCTCCCCGAATACAGAAATTTGGTAATTATGCTTTGTTGTACCCCATAGCATGGCTCATCTGTGGATAAACAGAGGCTTTCATTCAGCAGAGCTATCAGCCTGGCAACTTTCAAAAACACCGTATTTGTGTTAAGAAGAAAATGTTCTAAAAAAGAGGTTTGAGTCAAATATCTTGGTTAAAATTTCAGAGTAGATAAATAGGCTTAATCATAATCAACTGTGAATTATTTGGGTATGTCTTCAATACGAATGATGATAAAAAATCAATTGCATTATGCTGTCCAATGAACAACAAAACAATAAAAGTGTTTATTTATTAAAACTAGATGTGAAATCTGAATATATGTTATATTCCTTTTTTGAATTTGGCTCAATGTTCTCATCAAATTAGATAACATTTCATATTATAACTTTTAAAATATTCATCTCTGGCAAAGAAAAAAAGGAAAGCATAATAAACATTCCTTTTTAGAAGGTTGCACTGAGCAAAATGTTCCAAAATAAGCTATAAATGAATTAGCTCAAGGGTGGAAAATTCAATTTAAATAATAAATTAGAAACATATCAGAAACGAGATTCTTATGTTTTAGGGTAGCTCTAAAAATGTATTTCTGCCCAAGCCTGTTAATGCTGCCAATGTTATTCAATCATATTTACGTTAAACTGCAAATTAGTTACTGAGTATATATTTGACTTACATGCATTCCATATTTGTCAATTCTCTGATAAAATTAATAGCTAAAATGTTTTATTGATAACCCTGCTAGTAGGTGAATCAGGATAACCACTTTAATAGCTTAACTTCTATTTAAAACTACTATAATCAATCCTTGATGCAGAAATATTTGAGTCACATATTTCAATAATAAGATGATAAGAACAGTTAATTGGCAAAACTTTACATAGATGTAGAATTTTTTTTTGCAACATAATAAAAGCTTATAGGAAAAGGTTTAAATAAGCTGTGGAGATAGCCTGTATTCTCTGTTTTACTAAAATTCTTTGAAATGTACTGAACAATGTTGATAATGTAAAGCTAATTATACAATGGTAGCTGCGATTTCTGTTTTGCAAATGGGGATACTGGATGTCAAAAATGTAATGTCTTGGGGCACCTGGGTGGCTCAGTCGGTTAAGCATCCAGCTTGGGCTCAGGTCATGATCTCACGGTTCCTGGGTTCAAGCCCCGCGTCGGGCTCTGTGCTGACAGCCAGCTCAGAGCCTGGAGCCTGTTTCAGATTCTGTGTCTCCCTCTCTCTCTGACCCTCCCCTGCTCACATGGTCTCTCTCTCTCTCTCTCAGAAATAAATAAAAGCATTAAAAAAAATGTAATGTCTGTGTTGCCCAAGAGACTGCAGGCTGACAGTCCAAATCATCCCAAAGCTGGTTGCTTTATACCTTTATACCATGTATATTCTTAAAAACATGTCATCCCTTGGTAATTTTAGCACAAATTTCCTTCAACAGGATTAAAGTATGATCTAGTGTTCTTATGGTTTAGGAGCTTTCATAAGGGTGTTGTCAAGGGTTTCCTATTTTGTTTGTTTTTGAAAAAGAGAGGTCACGAATGGAGGCTTTAGCAGAAAATGACTCCCCATTTCTGAAAATGTACCCAGTCAGACATAGTTTAAGTAATGGCTGCTAGGCAGTTTTAAGAGGAAGATCATTCTTTCCCTGTTCAACTTTACTATCAAAGAAAAATTTGTCCTGTTGGTAAGCACACACCCCTCTTTACAACAAGGTTGAATGGAGCATAGGCAGATAATTAGACAAGTCATAGATTCTTAAATTGTGAATGTAAAATGTAGGAGTTCAAAAGCAACTGTGGAAAATACAAAGAAAGAGAAATAACTAGATGTGCATACTAGACACTCCCAATAAAGCAGCACTCAGTAAGTCCTAGGAAGTAGTTTAAGATGGTGCTTTCTCTCTGGGGAGGTAAAGGAAAGCCCAACTGAAACACAGTTCGGGTAGATTCTGTGTGTAAATACCAGGGTCTATGAAGGTCCATGTTGGCCATTAGTAAAGCTTATGTTTCTAAGTACCTACACAGGAAGAGAGGAGGTCGGTGACTTTGTTGAACTGGATTACTTGGTGAAAGGGCAGAAGCAGAAGCTATGAATCCAGCACTTACCACACACAGATGAACTTTAAACAGTTGCAAATTAATTGTCTTTCATCAATCCTTAGGTGTTTTAATGAGTCATTAAAATGGATCAGCGTTTATTTCTGAACCCAAAAGAGGTTGGGGAGAGTTAGTGTGATTTGTGATTCATGCATCATCCTCTAGCTTTCTGGAAATTTTAATAAAAATTTTTTATATCCCTAAGTGGTATCTCTTGAAAAGAACTGTTTTCACCCATGATTTGACTACAGCACTTAAATCTCAAACTTTAGAAAATATGGCTTGTGAGTCACAGATTTGTAATCCAGGGCTACCAAATGTATTGCCTTGACACCATTTACCCATTTCTGAATTTGAACCAAATACATTCCATGACCTATACTGGATACACTTTCATTTTTCCATTTTTCCTCTGAGTCTTAACATCTGTTATAGTGTGGGCAGGTGTGTACTTGAGGTTCTCTACGTGCTTCAGAAAAGCCAAAGATCTTCTTGCATTAAATTGAAATTCTTTGAGACTACTAGTGAGTCACTACATATGTTTGTGGGCAGCTGTTTTATGTGGCCAAATCTGAAGCATTGACTTCAAGCTGGTGTATTCTACCATATGGAGAAATGGTTTCCAGCCAAAACATTTAATTAACAGTGAATCAAGATGACCCTGTCTTTGCTTTGCCACATGTAAGTGCTGAACACAGTGACAAAGTGAAGACAAGTGTACTTGCATAGTAGACCAGGTCCCTGCCCCTTCCCATCTGGTCATGATAACACCACATCCTATTTTTACCATCTTCTCTCGTTTCATCTTATTGCACTCCATATGGAGACAGGCAATAGATACATGGAAAAATATACATGTTTGGGAGCAAATAACACAATTTGACTGGCAATACTTGCCTCTTCTATGACTAACCTGAGACAACTTACCCAAAAGCAGAACACAGGGAAATATGAAAAACATAAGCTTGATGTCCTAAGTGCAGGTGTTTCATGATTATTTTTATTAATGCTTTTTACAAGGTTGTATCCATTAGCACTGAAAATTCCATTGAGTTATAAAGCAATATAAAAAGAATGGAAGAGGGAATATATCTAAAACCTGTGATACAATTGTACATTTCTTGACAATTTTCTAGTTTTTGAGGAATAATCAAAAACACGATAAAGAAAAAAATGCAGAGGTTATAGGGCATCAAAAAGAACAAAACATCCATTATGATAAGGAGATCATTTCATGGAAGAAATCCCTAAAGTAGTATCGAAAAAGCAAAGACTCTCGTCATAGGTTACCCTGAATAATATTCTCACAAAAAGGAAAGATCAGCCATAACAGCTAATACCGAAGGCAGAACATGCCTCAGTAATGAATCCCATGATACTTCCATGAACAAAAAGAACCAGGAAGAACAAATGTGGTCAGTGCTAATAAAGAAAAAAGGATAGTTCAAAAAAAGGGAATGTCTCCTTAAATTAGCAGCATTGCTTCTTTTAGAAGGCAAGGTTAACAGAATTACCAATCAGATCTACATTGTCTGATATACTTCACATTTCATTAACCAATTTCCGCCCTCAGTCCAAGTTTTGAAAAAAAAATAATTCTGGACATTATTATGATCAAAGAGAATTTATCGGACCTTAAAAATTTGTTCTATCGCTTTACATCTGATTGTCAAATCTCCCTATATTTTTCATGATCAAGGAGACCACATGCGCAGTCATTGAAACAAACCATTAGAAGTTCTTACCCCAATTCCATCTGTGTATTGTTTTAAAACACAGTAGACTGTGATTTCCTGAATGTCATCATAACCAAATTAAAAGGTATTTAAAGCAGTCAATTGTTTTTGAATTACAGAATGCGGAAGAATATTTGCCTGTCTTGTTTCCCTAATTTTCACTAAAGTGAGCTGTGCGTTAGCTATGGGGAGACATGTTCTGAGTAGATGATGACGATTTTTTTTTCTAAGTTTTTTTGGACACTCGCAAGCAAACAATCCTTAAAGACGGATTTTGTTGGAAAACTCATTGCGATTAAACAAATATTAATTACATGAAGATACACTCACCGAATTTGTAAAAGGCACATTTTCAAAGCAGTGATCAAAATTGACTATTTGCTTCAATCACCCCATTCAGTTAGTGGGACTGGTGTTTCTCTCAGTGGGAGCTGCCATTGTAATGACACTTCACAGTAGGAACCCAGTTGGATGATGCAAAGTAGTATGGAAAAGAATGTCTTTATGTTCAGAAAGCATCCCAAATCAGAAAGATTCCAAGCTGTAGTGAAAGAGTCCCATGATTTATCTTCAGAGGCAAGCACTTTGTTAACTGAACAAGTTCTAACCAGATGTTAATTGAGCATAAAATTACAAAACTTGGCTAGCATGATGGCAGATTGTAAATCCACCAGGTAGAAGCTAGGTTGACCCCTGTGTCCTACAATGCACCGAGCATGATTTGAGTGGTCTATAAATACTGAGTAAATGCAACTGGGAAATACCTGGAGTTCAAAAATTACTCCTAAAAAGAAAATTCCATGTCCAGTCTTATATTTTCTCACCACTATTTTATTAGTAGTCATTGTTACAATAGTCTGCTATTTACAAAATGCTTTAAAGATGCATTAATACATCTAATCCTCACTTCAGTACTACAGGTTGGATTCTATTTCCCCTGTTTTATAGATAAAGAACCTGAAACCTAGTGACCTTTAAAAAAAAAAGGTGTGCTATATAATAGCAGAGTTATTATGTGAACCATACTCTTTGCTCAGAAATCTCTCTGAGGGAAATCTTTCTGAGATTGTCCCAAGAGCCTTTAACCTAATTCCATCAACAAAGTCATATATACTCCATTAGAATTGGGCCAATATTAATGTCAATTAACCCACCTTTTTATTGACTTGATCCCTGGAATAGTACTAGGTGTTTTTAAAGAATATAGGTCTAGGGGAACCTGGGTGGCTCAGTCGGTTGAGTCGGATCACTTTGGCTGAGGTCGTGATTTCACAGTGCATGGGTTTGAGCCATGCATCAAACCCTGCTAACAGCTCAGAGCCTGGAGCCTATTTTGGCTTCTGTGTTTCCCCTGTCTCTGCCCATGCCTACTCATGCTCTGTGTCATTCTCTCTCTCAAAAATAAATAAACATTAAAAAAATTTTAAGAATATAGGTATAGATCATTTTCCTAGCCATACATACATATAGGCTCAGGACTGCAACAAAGATCCTCCTAATATTCTCACTAAACCTTGTTCATCCTGTTTTCATCTTACCGCTATTACACATGTTTGAGAGAGTATTCAACACCTTCTGCCTCGGATTTTCATCATCCCCTCTCTTCCAACTACCTCCCTGTTCTGTAATTTTAACCACCATCATTCTACTGAAATGGCTTCCTCAACAACGTAAGTCACTTTGAATCAACAAGCTCCAACATCTAATCTTGGTTTCCATCTCTCTTGACCTTCGCACATCTTTAAGAATTGTTGTTGATTCTTTTTGTTAATATTTGCTTTGCTGGGTCTTCTGTAAAATGTCTTTGGTCCCTATGATTCTACCCTCTACCTCATGTTTTTGCATCTTTGCACCTACAAGTGTAAACTCCCTGCTGATGCTGATGAAATGTTACTTCTGAGCCAGATGACTGACCCCAAATTCAGTAGACTAGAATAAAACTTGTCCTCTACACTGAAGACCTCTTCTCTTCTGACTTGCCTATTCTGACAATACGTTTATCAGCATTCTAATATTTCATAATTGAAGACTTTGTCTTTTTTCTGTTCTCATTGCAAGACCCACCAGTTCTTTCTTCACAATTTCTGCCTTCTCTTAAAACATAGTTTGGGCCATCTCTTTCAGATTATTATGCCAAAAGCACAATTTAGTGGCACACTCTTCCTAAAAGTATTCGGTGTGATCCTCTCCACCTCTTACACCTGTTACCTACTAAGTAGAGTTTAGTCTGCTGGCTTCCTCAGCCAACCGAAGTTCTCATCATTCCCCTTCATTCAAGACAGCCTCATATAAAGAAGAAATTTATACATTTTGGATGTGGTGCCCTTTGCACTTAGGACTGAATTCACAGCTTCCTCATGCTGGAATGCTTTAATCTCACATAGAATGGATTAACAAATCATCCTGAAAGAATGAGAACAAATTCTATTTTTTCCATGTGATCTTCTCTCATTTTCCAAGTCAGAAATCTATCTCTTCCCAATAAAACCCTTTAACACTTGGTTGGTACCATTCACATATCATGGACTTTCTCTTTTTCTTTCTTTCTTCTTTCTTTCCTTTCTCTTTCTTTGCTTTCTTCCTTTCATTCTTTTCCCCTTTTTTTCTTTCTTTCTGAATTCTGTGTCTATATAACTATACATGTGTTTGTCTATCTACCTATTGGGTTATCTTTGTATAGGCTATTTTTCTGTCTCTTTATACATTATTCCATCATTCTATCTATATTCACCTTTCTTTCATTAAAATACTGATTACAGAATATTATAAACTGCTTAAAATGAGAAGGAATTTCCATTCACCCTCATCTGGACACACTTAAAGCACACTGCATATAAGAAGTTCCTAATGTGATGCATAAGTAATTGAAAGCTAATCAAATTATGTCAGGATCAAGAGGAAAAATATTCATAAATAACATCAAAAAAGAGAGTTTTTAAAAAACATATAAACACCAAATGCTCATCAAGGAGATCTGGATATTGAGGCCAGAAAACCTAAAATAATTCATCTTTAAAAGTTGAGGATCAATAACAAGTCTAGAGTTCAATAGGCCTGTGGGTGAGCAGGGAAGAACAGCTAGAAATAGAACTCATGAGAATGATTCAAGAAGAAAATGGGAAGCACAGACAGGGACACAAAGCAAAAGAAGAGGATTCCAAGGCCAGCCAAGGACCAGTTCTCTGGACCACTACCATCTAGACCCAAACTTTTCCTTTGTATCTCTTCCTTCTGTCTTGTGTTCTTGAATCATGATCCAGGCAGTTTCAAATAGCCAGGTTTATTCCTGGCACCTGTTTTCTTATTTCTTCTATTAGTGGAATCTGGGCTGACGATAAATATATCAAGGGTTTGGAGCCAATGCTAATTTATGAAGTAATAGCTACACATAAGGGACTGTGGATACTGTGACCACAGTTTAGAGCTGAATGCAACAGGACTCTGAGAACGCAAGTTATATTATATGGAAGTTTAAATAAGGTTGGCTACTGATTTAATATTTTTTTTTTACAACAGTTGAGCATACACCAGACACTGAATGGGACTTTATAGTGCAAGATGAGTTAAGCGTGGATCCTGCTCTCCAGGAACAAGCAACATACCTGAGGAGACTGGCTATAAACAAATACATACAAAAATGTATGAGTAAGTGCATATAATGCAATGTTGGGAAGCATAACAAATAGGTGTTCTGAAACATCAGATGGGGGGATAAGCTATTGATTGATTAGAGAAGCCTCTGAGAAGGTGATATTTGAGCTGAGATAAAGTAGGAAAACCTCTTTGAGCAGAGGGAAGTTTATTCTAGTTAGAGAAAACATCATGAGCCAAAGTGGGAAAACTGGTTCATTCAAGGAATTTATTTAAAGCAACTCATTTGCAGGGTGGTGAGACAGAGGAAAAATGGTTGGAGATAAGATGAGACAGGTAGGGAACATGCAAGTATCTGTAGCAATTGAGATGGACAATCACATAAACAATTAGAATGAGTGATAAAGGCCACAATACAATTTATAATTGTATACCAAAAAGATGTGAAGCTGACCATCAGGGAAATTAACTTGAATTGTAAGAATTCACAGTCTTTAAATGAATCCATTACCTGACATATAAACTCTGACTTTATATCTTACCATATTATACACTCTGACTGTATATTGTCACTGTCAGTGAATGGAATTATTTTCTTTTTGGTTTGAATAATGGTTTCCATTCTCCAAAATAAAACTTAACACTCTCCTGATTCACCTCCAAAGCCTTCAGATTGGTCTAATTTTGAAACCCACTCAGTCACTCTTTTACTACAAATTCCTCTCCCTGGGAATGACAATCAGTTGGCATCTCTGCCTCTGAAACACGTTCTGAATTCAGGGTCACAGAGATGTCATTTTTAACAACACGCTCTACCTCAGATGGAAATTCTGAGTGTCTGTTGGGTTAATTGCTTTCCAAAGAGAGACAGACAGATGAAGTTTTCCAATAATATTGAACGGCTGCAGATTCCTTTTTTTTCTGTGGAGAATGTTCAGCTTTTCCCCCTGGGATTGCTTTCCTCAGAGAACAAGAAATGCATCCCCTCTTTGAGACCATAGGAATGCCAGGGAGGGCCCAGAGACCAAATGTACAGACTGGAATCCCACTGACCTACAAACTGCTCAGTCCTCCTGTCCCAGGAGGCATCTTGCTAACCATTAGCACAATGGCTTTCTTTTGCCCTTTTGCAAGCCTGGGACCTGCCTGCAAGGAAGTCTTGAGCACTCTAGATCTTCCGCACTCTTGGATGGCTGGTGAGCAATTGGCAAGCTTGGTCTTCTGGCCAACAGCTCTCTTTTTCTGAGATGATTTTTCACACTGAGCTGAGAGCTAGAGTACATGTAAGTGTCCAGAAAAATTATACTAAAATTCCAGAAAGCTATTCATGCTGCATCTTTCAGAAAGCAGGAATTCAAAAATTTCATAAATTAAGTAGGGGCCTTAAGTCAAACCATGAGGCAGAAGCCAACGGCTAAGGTTCTCATTTTTAAACTTTACTCAGTATAAAAAATTCTCTCAGAAAGAATCATTTACAGTGGATTAACTTTTAGAGAAGTGGCATCTGTTATGGATTACAGTTTGGTGTTCTTTCTCAGTTTTTAATGGTAAGACAGAATAGGGTTTTATTCACCTTCTATAGTTTTTGTCTTTCACATGCTCACACACACACACACACACACACACACACACACACTCACATTACACCAGGGTCTAATTTCTATCCTAAACTTGTGTGCAAACATGCTGTTTGTAAATATATATTGTAGATATATTTGTGAAACAGAAGTGGAAGAACAAGTATAATAACTAAGATTTCCTTTTTTATCTTTTGGCTGACAAATATTTGTTTGTCACATTAGAGGGATGGAAAGAAACTGCAATGGGAGTTGGGGAGCATGGTGCCAGTTCCCATGTCCAGTCCCAGCGCACTCTTTTCTGTTTCCTTTTTAAAATTTAAATTTAATTAAATTTATTTTTTTTTCATTTGAGGGAGGAATAGCATGTGAGTGGGGGAAGAAGGGCAGAGAGAGAGAAAAAAAATTCTAAACAGGCTTCATGCTCAGCATGGGGCCCAACATGGGGCTTGGTCCCACGACCCTGGGATCATGACCTGAACCAAAACCAAGTCAGGTGCTCAACTGACTGAGCCACCCTGGCTCCTTTCTTCTCTGGTCCTAAGGAGAGAGCCTTGTTCTCATCTAAGATTCTCTGGGGCACAAGAACCAAACTACATTGCTTTGGTATTCAAGAGATAATGGAGGACACACAGGATTGCAAAGAGGATGTCATTGCTCTTCAGCATGGTCACAGCCAGTGATGCTCTGCCATGGCTCTGCTCTGTGGATGACCTGCCCACTTCCCACAGCCCAACCCAAAAGTCTTCTGTTGACATGGATGGCTTCCTGCAGAAGATGCAGATGATTTCCTGCATCTCTCTCTTAGAGGTCATTATCTTTCTCCATGCATCTTGCCCTCAGTTGGATAACTCTAAGGTGGATTTCACCCAGTTTCAGAGGGTCTTCAGGGGCAGTGCAACCCTTTTGCCCACTCATCACAGTATCTAGCTGTAATATATACTCATGCAATGCATTACATGTATAATAATGCAGCTGCAGCCCATTAAATCACCTGTTCGTGACTTGCCTCCCTTTGCCTGTTTCACTTCAGCACTTTCCTACTATGCTTTCTGAGATCAGCTCCTAAATAAATTTCCTGTATTTATATTCTTGTCTTGGCTCTTTTGGAGGAATCCAAGAGTTCTCTCTGAAAGCATCAGAAGAAAGTCCTGGCACTTTCTTATAGACAAGACATGATGGCAGTACCATGGTGGGCAGTGGGCAGGAATCAGAGCTGTGCTAGGGTGGAATAAAAATAAGGAACAATTCAAGTGTATATATAAAACTGTCTTTTGTTAGGGCCAACAATACTAAGGAGGGACATTAAAGGAAGGGAGGCCAACCTATGTTATGAAGTTACAGCACCTCTCAATAAAAGTGGTTTATTATTATCAGAATAAAAGGAGCATGACAGCTGGGGGTTTGTTTAGTCCTGTGTATTCTAGAACCTAAAACACTGACTGGAATATAGAAACTTTCTAATAAATATACACTGAATTAGCGAGTATACTTGACCACCTTAGAAGCTGAAGGTGGATGAAGAGTGACTGAAATATAAACATATATATTTACTATATATATTTATATATTATGTACAATACATATATTGTATATACACTATGTGTACACATAAATACACAAACTCTATACATTATCCACAAATAAATGCACCAACACACACATGGACATTGTAGCCTGCAGCAACCCAACTTTCATTTTTAAGTGGTATTTAAAGGTAACATATTCTACACCTGTGGCCTCTTCACTTGTCAGGCCAATTGAATCTAGACTCTAGACCTGTTTATCTACTAAAATAGAGTTCCTAACAGATGTCGGGCACATTATGTGCATTTCTCTTATTTAAATTGCAATTCTTTTTTTAAGTTTATTTCTTTATTTTGAGAGAGAGAGAGAGATAGAGAGAGAGAGTGTGTGAGCAGGGGAGAGGCAGAGAAAGAAGGAGAGGTAGAAACTCCCAAGCAGGCCCCATACTATCAGCACAGAGCCTGATGCAGGGCTTGAACTCATGAACCATGAGATCATAACCTGAGACAAAACCAAACCAGACGCTTAACTAGCTGAGCCACCCAGGGGCCCCTAATTTGCAATTCTTTAAAGGCTTTTTGATTTTTTTTTGTATTATGTAATGTGATAAAGCCCCCCCACCTTTTAATAATCTCCCATGTTTTTTCTAGTATATTCTGCTTTAATTTTTTACCTTCACATTTTTTTACCTAGCTAGAACGTTTCTTGTAAGTGCGTCATTGATCCAGCTTTCCATTCTTCTGAAGAGTGTCTGTCTAGTTCCAACAACACTTCATGAACAACTCAATTTACACTACTGATTTCAAGGACTTACCATTTTACTGATTCTCATAAACCCCATTTGTATTTGAGTCTATTCCTGGGCTGTCTATTCTGTTCCACTGAGTCTTAAACTTAGTTTTAGAACAATCTATCTTGCCTTTTTAGATTCTGTAACTTAAAAACGTGTTATCATCTTGGTTCAGTTTTTCCAGGTTAATTCTCAAGGTCTCATGAAGCTGAAGACAAAATGTTCTTGACTACAGTTGACCCAGACAGAAGGCAGAGCAATAGTCTTTGGCAAATTTGAGTATAACAGCCAGCTCACAAATTTTACTGTCACTTATCTCCTAAGGAAATAATGTCACCCAAACTGAGATTCATAGGTCTCTGAAAATTGGGAGGGGGGGGGTCCATTGAATGGCATCATCTAATTCAATCTTTCTCTGTGTCTCTTACAACTCTCATTTTTAAGTTCCTCATCACTAAACCATCTGCAGTTATGAGGCCTTTTCAGCCTCTGCCCTAAAATCTTCATTGTAGATTGGCTGTGAAGAATGAAATCAGTCATTTCTTTTCAGGAAATCAACTAGGTCTTTTTATTTCTGGTAAATTTCTAAAATAAAACAAACATACAAAAATTATATTTCCCCACTTTTTAAAGAACAAATGCACAAAAGTTTACTCTTCTAATAATCATTTTGATAAGTGCATTATATAGTAATTGTGTTGCAAACTGTATAAATGAAATATTCCTATATTCAAATATTTACGCTTAAATGTATGTGAACTCTGATGTTCTTTGTAACTCTGATGTTATAAATGAGAAATGTTTTCATCCATCTGTGGCACATAAACTCACATAAACTCTAAGTTTACCTATATTACTGGTGCTTTACCACTATGGTTATAAACAACACACACACACACACACACACTTAATGTTAATATAAATGTGTACACATAATGTAACTTAGCCTATATTTTTCTCCATCTCTTCTTATTGAACAAGAATTGCAGAGGGATTTGTTTGTTTGTTTGTTTGTTTTATTTAGAGACGATGAGCAGGGGAAGGGCAGAGAGAGAGGGAGGGAAAGAATCCCAAGCAGGCTCTATGCTCAGTGTGGAGTCCACTGCGGAGCTCTATCCCATGACCCTGGGATCATGACCTGAGCCAAAATCAAGAATCCAATGCTCAGGTGACTGAGTCACCCAGGCACCCCAAGAATTGCAGCCTTGAAAAGACTTCAAAACCAACTCTGTTGGCATCAGAGCTCCAAAATTTGCCACCAAGTTTCTTCTTGGTTACTTTTCTCTTCCCATTCTCTTCTCCTTGACCCTCCTTGTGCAAGGGTCCTTCTATACCCTCTCCCCCAAATACCAGTTTGAAGAAAAATGTGAATTATACTGTATGTCTGAAAAGTTTGTGGTGTAAAAATTTAAAGAAGTAAATGAGACCGTAGATGTTACAAAGATTTAACATTTCTAATAAATTATCATGGATGGAGCTCGGTCATATTTTCTCCTTGCTTGGTGTACCTTCAATAGCTGCCTACTGTAATGTAGAGTGAACATAGAAATCTAATTCCAGCTGCTCCTGACAGCTGCTTTGTGTACCCCTGGGTCAAATGCACACAGGTGAACAAACAAAGAAATGTATAACTCTGTCTTATCATGAGAAGCCCAGATCACAAAAATAACCCGTGGCTTCAATTTAGAAAATCATGAGAGCATTAGGACCTGCAGACCTTCTAACCTCTACTATTCTTATTGCCATCAGTCACGTTTTGTTAGTCATACACTATCTTCCAAAGAGAGTCATATTTCCTCTCAGTGAGAAAGATCATTTCATTGTCATGCCTGTTCGGTCCTCCCTGGAGCAGGAAGTGGTATAATATGTGTGCCCAAGCTTTAATATACTATTTTATTTTTTTCCTTCTATGATTTCAACCTTGACCTCTGACTTGAGAGTCTGCTGTTTTAACCATTAGTGTTTCTCTAGATCTTAAAGCAGAAGCTACATGTCCAATACTTACACAGAATGACCTTGGCAAAATATGCCGCCATATTAGCAATTGTTTTTACCTGACATTATATAACCACATCAGCATCAAATCAGAATCTATACACCAATAAATTGTTTTGCTATTTGGTTGTTAGCAGAACGCTAAGAATGTTAAGGCACATCTCTAGCAAAACCAATCCGAAGCTGAAGTTGCATTTAAAGTGAGTTCTTTCTGTGAAGTGAAAGGGAAAAAAAAAAAAAGACACCAGATATTAATGCCCTTCTTGGAAGATGAGTTCATCCTATCTAATATGCATTAGAAATAATCTACTCATTTGATGAAAGGTTTGCGAGGCATGAATAAAGGGCCAGGCTGCTTGTCTACAGCAGCAATTAACAGAACCACACAAAGCCCATTTCAGTGGCCTATTTTCTCAGGCCAGCCATCGGTGTAATTATCCACATTAGAGGAATTTTCTGAGCTCGAGGAGAGGTTCACAAGTCAAAGGGAGCTGAAGTTCACTCTGGGGAATTTAACTAACTATTTGGTTTTAATAATTCCTCATCAAATAATCTCTAAAGTATCAAAAGGAGTCATTCCTTCTGGTTTCTATAAGGACTCATCAATTCTGTGTTTCACTGGCATCAACATTAAATGATATCATGGATTTACTCCTGCATTTTGAGGGGCTTCCCTGAGGAGAATATGCAAATCATATTCTTGATAAAAAAGAAATAATTTGAGGCATGTGCCAAAAGGTGAACTCTTTGCACACATTTTCATAAAGAAGATATATACCAAAAAGGTAAACACACCGATTCGTACGTTTGCAAATATGACAAAAGCAACTCTTTCTCTGTCTTTCAGCTTTATGGTCTTTCTCTCACCGTGAAGCACATTGGTACTTAAAAATACCAGAGCTGACGGGCATCTGGGTGGCTCAGTTGGCCAAGCATTTGATTTCAGCTCAGGTCATGATCTCATGGTTCAGGAGTTCCATCTCTACATTGGGCTCTCTGCTATCATCGCAGAGCCGGCTTTGGATCCTCTATTCCCCTCTCTCTCTGCCCCTCCCTGCTTGCTCTCTCTCTCAAAACTAAACATTAAAAAAAAAATAATATAGCTGAGGGTGGGAAAGTCATTGTTTCATTCACAAAAGTCATGAATTAATGAGTACGCATACATACATGCAAACACACGCACAACACATATACACACGTTACTGACACATGGTATTTATATAAAGATATAGCAGCCATGATATATCTATCTATCTATCTATCATCTATCTATCTATCTATCTATTTATCCATCTGATTTCACAGAGGGGTCTTTTAAAAAGAGATGGGGAATATCAGAAGATGGTAGCTAAGATTTATATACATTCATATAAGTGTGTGTGCAAGTGTATGTATATGTGCAATTTTCCTGTTGATATCACATCCCTCCTTTAACATCATTATAGTGGTTCAGCATCAGTGAACAGCGAAACTGCCCTTATTAAACTAGTAAAAGAGACCAATCTTTTCTTAGATTAGATGGTTAGATTTAGATAGGCTTTTTCCCAGGTATTTTAGATCAGCAATAGAAAAGCCTAAGAGGGAGAAAGATTTTTCATTGTTCCTATTATATGTATAATGGAATGAAATATACTGGTGGCCAATTTCAGCAAAGCTCAATTGGTATTTACGTAGGAGACACTGGCATGAAACTTGCCTGCTACCAATGCACAAAGTGAGGTCTCAGCCCAATAGTTTAAAGTCCTTTGAGCTCTGTGAAAATCTGATTCTCAGAGTAACCCCACTTATATTTATTAGGAGGAAAGGACACCCCCACTCTCCACCATGCCTCTACTGCAGCTATATTTCAAGCATCACTGAGTTCCTGCAGTATGAGAATTAATCAGAAGATTGAGAAGGAGTTTCTCAAATCTTTCTTTCCCCTCTGCACATTAGCCCAAACGTGTCCTTTTTAGGTGAAATAAAGGATGAGTTGGTGGTGATGAGGGAGGGGAAGATAATACTGGATACCCACATATTGCCAAACTACTCTAGTTAACATATTTAAGAGATATGGAGCATAATGTAAGCTCCTGCACACAGTGAGTCATTTATTTTGAGATGTAAATTGATCTCCTTTTTGATTACTGATGGTAATTTGAGGTGAAAGAAACAAAATTCAGCCACAGATAAGGGAGTGGCCATTATGTAGTTCTAGAGAGTGGATGCTTTTACAAAATGCCATTCCTAACACAACTATTGTGTGCATACAACAACAAACCAATACCACTGTTACATTTACAAGAAAGAAAAGGAAGGAAGGAAAGAAGGAAGAGAAAGAAAGAAAGGGAGGAAGGAAAGGAGGAAGAAAAGAGAGAAAGAAAGGAATTCATGGAGAAACATGAGAGTCAATTCTCCATGCCAACTGAAAAACAAAATTAAGATTGGCACATAAAAGTAGTCTTGATTTCCAAAGCTCATCTATATGCTTGGACCCTCAAATTTTGTTGTTAACTGTTCTTACAGTCAGCCTTACCTGACGGTACATGAAACAATGCAATCTCTCGTTCTTTCAGCAATATCTTCTGCTTAGATGGCCACTAACATCTCTCCAATATACAGCCACCACACATGCGCCTGCACACACAGAAGTAATTGGAATACACTTTGATCATTCAGCTCTCTGTGCCCAAGGCAGGTGGTAACAAGACTGCTTCAATCATGATTATCAAAATGGACAAGAGAGGTGTGATAAGCACATCACCTTGCTGCAGTCCAACCAGCCAACCACAGTGTCAATGAGTATGTTTCAATCTTCTTTTAAAAGTTTATTTAGTTATTTTTGAGAGAGAGAGACAAAGAGAGACAGAGAGGGGAGAGAGAGAGAGAGAGAGAATGCCAGTGGGGGAGAGGCTGTGGGAGAAGGAGGGAGAATCCCAAGCAGACTCTGCACAGTCAGCGTGAAGCCTGATGCGGGGTTTGATCCCACAAACTGTGAGACATGACCTGCACCAAAATCAAGAGTCAGACCCTTAACCCAGGTGTACTGAGTGTGTTTCAATCTTAAAATGTTTTTCAGAGCTATCAGAAAAAGGTTGTTTTAGAAAAATGTACTATTAATAATCATGTATTTTGAAAGGCTGTGACCACTGTTCTTCAATTTATTTAACAGAGAATTTGAGCAGGGCCTTGTGATTTAGGAAAATCAAAAGAATCAAGCAATAAATTACCGACAGTTTAACTGCATCAAGTGAGGCTCTTGGGGAGATACACCATATGTATCTAAAACAGGGTAGGGGCACCTGGGTGGCTCAGTCAGTTGAGCATCCGACATTTGGCTCAGGTCACAATTTTGCAGTTTGTGAGTTCAAGCCCCATGTCAGGCTCTGTGCTGACAGCTCAGAATCTGAAGTGTCTCCCTCTCTCTGCCCCTCCCCTACTTGTACTCTGTCTCTCTCTCTCAAAAAAAAACAAACATTAAAAAAAATAAAGGAGCCAATAGCATAACTACAGTAAAACAGAGTAACAGAATGATCAGTTCAAAGAGTATCAGAAGTAGAAAAGCAATATAAAACATTTAGATAAACCTTTCACATCACAATAAGGAGAGTTTCCAGCAGTGATTTCAGACATGCATAATTGATATAGAACATGAAGTAATATTGGAAAATAATGTTTATAACTGCAGAGTTATGTTAGGATGCTAAGTTTGTGTATACTAGCACAGAAACTACTCTTAGGTACCTTGAGAGTCAGAATAAGAACAATTTGAAGCAATAAATTGTGAGGTCAGTCAACGTGCAAGTATTGGTCAACAATCCTCTCATTAGGAAAGGTTAACTGTCATTTTCCTACAGAGGGACCTACCACTGTGTGCTTGGAAATCAATGGAAGGCGGGTGCTGGCATCCAGGAGGTTGAGCAGGGGAGACACAGAAATTCCTTAAGAGGGAAAGAGAAGCCTCCCCCCCCGCAAAAAAAAAAAAAGATGTGCTTATACCTGATGGCTGAGAGAACACTCAGATGAGCTTTCAAGTTAAATTGCCAATAATGCCCAGTTCATCAAGTTTTCTCTAGGGAAGCCTGGGAACTTTGAAGTACCTAGAGACTTAAGACCCCAAACTTGTTCCTGAATCTCTGGCCTATGCTACTGGTATCTGAGCACTGGAAACACTAGTGTATTTGCAAAAATGAATGACAATGAACAGTGGTGACCCCCAAACTCCCACCTCATCATATTTAGCTGTCTTCATTTAAAAACAGCTAGGGGTGCCTGGGTCACAGCTAGGGGTGCTTGAGGCGGGGGGGGGGGTGACGCTCAGTGGTTAAGTTCAGTTGCTGAACTGACTTTTGATTTTGGTTCAGGACATGATCCCAGGGGTTGTGGGTTTGAGCCCCACATCAGGCATGGAGCCTGCTTAAGACTGATATTCTCTCTCTCTCTCTCTCTTCTGCCCCTTTCCCTTGTTGGTGCTCTCTCTTTCACTAAAAAAAATGTCACAGTCAAATGTGATGGATGCACTAATCTTTACTACAGAAATTTAGGTGGAAGAATTATCCATATATTTTTGTAATCAATGGTAATCTTAACCAGCAGATATAGCTTTGATCACAGGCTCTGTGTAATCATTTATAAAATAAAACGTAGTGTTCACCAGCATTGACAGATAGTCACACAGATAATGTGTGTAGACAAACCTTACATTTCTTACCAGGAAATTAGCACTTGCATATGCAGCTACTCCCAATCAAAGCCTAAGATGTTTTTAATCAGATCCAGAAATTTAAATAATACATTTGTTAATTGTTCCTCCATTATGTGTCTAAAAACTGCTTTGTCTATATCCAACACAGTAACAGAAAATTTGATTTACCTAGAATTCAGTCAAATCTTTTTTTATAATAATCTGATGTGCTAGACATCTTTTATTACAAAAATGAAGCAAATAAAAATGTTTGACCTTTCGCCGTTATAAGTCTTGAATTATACACCACAGCGTGAAAAGTAGATAGCTGCATTGTACAAAGGAAATTATCTCCCCTTACCTATATGTATTATTTTTTTACAGGGACTATATATTTGTGTGAGAAAAGCAGAGAGGGGGTAATGCAAATCATATTATTGATTTTAAAACAAATCATTCAACATGTCTTAGAGCCTGTAAGAACACATTTATAGATGCCAGTCAAATTTCCAACAAAATTCATACGTATATTCTTGTCTATATGATTTTTAGGAAACTAAAAATCCTAAGCATGGCCAAACTCATCCCTCAACAATCTCTGAGACCCCACTGAATATATATAAAAAAGGAAAAATGAGGATCATTCACCTCAAAGGACTTAAACAAAAGAATGGCAAATCCTGACATTTGCACATTGATTTTTATTTTTCCTGTCCAGAGAACAGACTTCCCAAAGAGCCCCAGAATTCCCCAAACACAGCTCTTTAGGCATCATTAGCAATTATTAGGAATTTTTGTGTGAGATGAAAGATATTTGTGATTCTTGATTTAAATTATGTCACTATGCCACAGGGAATAATCAGATTAAAAACTAACTTTTAGATATACTGTTTTGAAAACCAGAATCAAAACATTCCACAGTGTCTGGCAAGGGTTACCAGTAACCTGAGCAAACTACGAGGTCCCTTTCAACTTTAAGTCTGTTATTTATGCATTGTTTGCTTGATTTAAATGTCCAGAGATTTGTCTGGATAAGTTACAAAGACTATCACACCTGGCTTACCTGCTGGGCTGGCTTTCTACACTCTGAACACTTTACACAGTTTGTTTTATTGCATAAAATGATCTGACTAATACCCTTAAAAAACTGAATTGGTAAATTTCTACAAAGTTTCTGGAAACCGGGTTGATAACACATATCATGAACCCTAACACATTCATATCCTTTGGTTGAATAGCCCTGCTTTTAGGACTCTTTATATTCATGCACTTTCCAAGTATCATATCTATCTAGGTAGGCTCTGTGCTAGTTTTGCTGGGTTTAGCTAAATGAAGGAAACATATCAGATAGGACTCTGTCCATGTGTAGTTTGTTTAGAAGTAGATACAAATAGTCACTCTATTAAATGTAATAACTACGCCTGTGATAAGCCCTATGAAAGAGACATACTGCTACTTTGAAATAATAAAATAGGGATTTGGCTTAGTTTAAAATGCTTGCAGAGGTGCCTGGGTGGCTCAGTCAGTTAAGCGTCCAATTTCGGCTTAGGTCATGATCTCACTGTTCACGATCTCAGAGTTCTTCGAGCTCCCCGTAGGGCTCTGCGCTGACAGCTAGCCCAGAGCCTGGAGCCCATTTCAGATTCTGTGTCTCCCTCTCTCTCTGACAGTCCCCTGATCACAGAAATGAATAAAACTTAAAAAAAAAAAAAACATGCTTGAAGAAGTGATACTTGAATTTTTACTGTCTGAAGGACAAATGGCTATAAACTAGATGAAATGCCTGGTGAAAGTATCAGCAAATTAACAGGATTGGAAGCTGGGAATACAAGACCCTGATCCAGAGCAACTAGATCAGACAGACTGAGAGAAATGTAGTAGAAGACAAGAAAAACGGAGTCAATAATATTGTTAGGGGTTGTTAAGAGCTTCAGTTTAATCCTAAAAGAAATGGGAAGTCATTGAAGACTTCTAAGTAGGGTGGTGTCATGGTCATATGTTTGTTTCTTAAGATTGCTCTTGGGAATAGTACAGGGAACAAATTAGAAAAACGCAATAATGAATGTATAATATCACAGACATGATGTGACAGGAATTCAAATCAGGATGTGAAACACAGAAGTAGACATATTTGAGAGATACTTAGGATACAGCATCAATAATAGAGGTTCTAGATGAATGATAAAAAAAGATGATGCCATCCTAAATTTTTGGACATACGGATGCACAGTAGTGTCATTCACTGAGATGTAAATATTTCTGATATGCAATAGAAGATATAATAGATGCATTTTGGGTGTGTGTATGTGAGGGGGTGATGAGGGAGCAAAAGGTGAGTTGAGGGCAAAGCACAAGCTAACACCCCACAACCAGCCACCCAGCTGGGATATGGGTGACATTCCTCAGACACTCCTGGCTGCCCAAGAACAGAGGGAAAGGAAAAATAAGCGGTTAAGTGATGGAGATCATAATCATGCGGGACAGTCTGCAACTGTCTTAAGGATTTAAAAGAGAAAAAAGCAATCTTATCAATAGCCAAACCTCCAGAAAACTATAGACTCAATTTCCTGGGATGCTAACATCACCCTCCGTAGGACAGAAAAATCTCATATAATCAGTCATCCTTCACGCTTAAAATGCAGCAGCACTTTCTCCCTATGGGTCCTGTCCCTCTGCTTTAATAAAACCACATTTTTGCACCAAAAACATCTCAAGAATTTTCCTGGTCATTGGCTCCAAATACCAATACTTCAGTCCACATTAGGGGGACACTAAGTTCATTGTAGACTGGTTAAGAGTGATTTTCCTTTGAATCATTGAAAAGTTGATATCAAGTAGATATGTATTCAGAACAGAACTCTGGTCTAAGGGAGAGAAATGTGAGTCATCTACATACAGGTAGTAATTGAAGATGTAGGTTGGAGCGAGGTTTCACACAAGAGACTATTAACTAAGAGGAGAGCCTCGGACTGAGCCCTCAGGAATTCCAACATTTAATGCCAGTTAGAAGAATACAGTTATGCATGTGGGACAAAGAGATTATAGCCAGAGCGGTTGGAAAAATACCAGAGGTGCATTTTCTGGGTGACAAGGGAAGAAAGGGGCCCTGCAAAAAGAGACACTACTTAGCAAACATGATGAAGATAAATAAAACTAGACAGTGGCTTTACCGAAATACAGCTCTTTCAGTGGAATTCAGGAGAGAGTCGGCTAGTCAGTAGCTAGAGGTGGACTAGTCGTTGTTGTGAGAACTTTGAGCTTTTGCTTTGTATTTATTTTTGGTGGAAAGATTTCAGCATCTCTCGGAAACGACTGGGAAGGGCATATTTGAGAGAGAATGTCTGACAGCTCAAAAGAGAAAAGCAACTGAAAAGAAAAGGTAGGAGGTAGGAAAGGATGGGATGTAAGCAGAAGGGGTGTAAAGCGGAGGCTTCCACGGGGGGAGTTGCGGCTCTTGTGCTAATCAGGATGTTGTAGTAGTCAGGGTTCTCCAGAGAAACAGAACAGGAGAGAGAGAGAGAGAGATGTAGGAGGAGGTAGATGGGCATTGGGCCACATAGCCCAATGGAGGCTAAGTATGCAACAATATGCCCTCTCTAACCTGGAGAAGCAGGAAAGAAAGTAGTATAATCCAGTCTTGGATCTGAAGGCCTGAGAACCAGGAGCTCCAGTGTCTGGAGGCAGAAGAAAATGGACATCCCAGCTCGAGAAGAGAGAGAATTTGCTTTCCCTCTGACTTGTTCTATGTGTGCCCTTCATCTATTGCCTCATATCCACTCACTTTGGTGAGGGGCATCTTTTTTATTTGTCTACTAATTCAAATGCTAATCTCTTCCAGAAACATCCTCACAGACACACCTAGAAATAATATTTTACCAGCTCTCTGGGTCTCCTTTAAACTAGTCAAGTTAACACATACAACTAACCATCACAGGTAGCAAATGAGTGAAAGTTCACTTTTAATATTGGCAAACGCAGGCATTCCTATCTCCTGGCATCTACTAAAAGTATATGTATGAATCAATAGGGACAATTAAAAGGATGTCCGATGCAGTATTTTTTATAAAAGTGAAAATTTTGAAATTACGTAACAATCATAAAGTGGTTAAATAGAGTTAATTGTTCAATTATGTTGAAAAACTATACAGCTACATATTTTTCAAAAATATTAATGTCACTAAAAATCACTGACATTCACTGAAATAAGCAAGATGCAAAACTGTTATCTTCCAATGTGTCTCTCTGCATGTGTGTATGCCTTTATAAAGACTGTGGTATTTTATATTAAATAATACTCATTGTCTAAGGAAGGTGTGACTTGGATAATTTTTATTTTCTTCTTTGTATTTTTCAATTCTTTTTTTTAATGTTTTATTTATTTCTGAGAGAGAGAGAGACAGCGTGAGCAGGGGAGGGTCAGAGAGAGAGGGAGAATTAGAATATGAAGCAGGCTCCAGGCTCTGAGCTAGTTGTCAGCACAGAGCCCAACGCGGGGCTCGAACCCAAAGACCGTGAGATCATGACCTGAGCCGAAGTTGGATGCTTAACCAACTGAGCCACCCAGGGGCCCCAGTATTTTTCAATTCTTAAGCAATTAACATATTTTCTTTAGAATCAAGAACATTTATGTCTTAAAAAATAAAATTGGTATCTGAATCTCAAAACCCAGCCAAATAAGACTAGTCTCATTTAAGTTTAGATAAGTGAAAAAAGGCAAATGAAAAGTTGGAAGGGACTCAGCAAACATAATGTTTTTCTGAAGGAATTGTCCAGTTGGTCTTTAAATGTTCTTTCCGATGAGAGAAAAACTCTCCAAAGGCCTGATATATGAGGGAAGCCATTTTAGAATTCTTTCTAAGCTTGAGCGTACAAAAACTCTGCTCAGAGCAAAAGACTGATTGATGGCCCACCACGCATGCATTGTACATCTGCTTTGTGAATGAGTAGCCTAAAGGAAAACCATCTTGTCCTTAAGATATCGATCAGTGCTTCTACTCCATGCATTCCTTCATGGTAAAACTCGTGATTCTTGCCTACATGCTAATCTATAATCTTTTGAGCTTTTACAAGATGTAAAAAAGTATATAACCCTGTAAAAACGGATCATTCTCCAGAGCCCTTACTTCCCTGTGAAGGGCATGTTTTCCAGGCAGCTGTCCTCATGCAGGCTTGAATACAAGTCTTTCTTAATTTTAGAGCTTCTAAAAGGTTTGTTCATTTTGTGTTCAGATTTCCAGCTCATCCCTGGCACGGTTCAGGGGCAGCTGTTGCTAAATGCAAATTAATGCACACTTACATTTAAAATGATCATTTCAGATTTCGTTTCTACGTATCTGTGGTAGGACCACTTCCTGACTTGGCTCAAATGATTTCCTTGGGCAAACACGACTGCTGTCTTCATCATACTGACCTGAGGACAATCCAACTCTCCAACACGTCATTTTGTGAAATCATTCTGCTTGAATATATGATAATAAACTATCTTTCTATTTATGCCAGCTTTCTTAGTTCCAGTATATATTTTCAGCTCCATATCTGAGCTTCTTTAAGGCTCTGCATTTTATTTCTGCTTACCCTCTTTGAGAAAAACCAGGTTCACAGATCAAGATTATTTGTAGGGAAAAAAAAGAGGGGAAGAGGAACAATTATTAATGATACAAGAAGTCCTACATAAAATTAATGGCAAGCAGCTTGTGGTTTTCTCAGAAGCTAAAGGCATTTTATTATCTAATTAAGGCATCATCTGGGCAACAGTAACAGCAATGCCCCATTCTACTATTAAGCCATTGGATTCCATTTATGTCAATATAAACATTACAATGAGAATCTAGAGGAAAAATAATACAGTTTAAGAGAAAACTTCTAAAGCTAAGATACATAATTTCTAAATCCAAAATTCCTGATCCTGATTTGGCAAATAATTAACAGTGTGACAAAAGGCACTTGGCATGTAGGGACTCTTCTTCGATCCTATGTAAAACAGAAGCAGCAATCTCTACTTATTTTGCATTGCATCCCGGAACTATTGTGAAGCTAAAATAGCAGTGTGCAAATATATGGAAGAGGAATTATTAAGCAAATACACTGTATAATCTGGGACACACACACACACACACACACACATATACACACACACTCACAGTATTTCCAATGAACTGTAGCATTTCAACATCAAATCACTGTATATTTTTATACATCTTTTATTTACTAACTTTTCTACATCAGAGTTTCTAAAACTGTTCCATGTCCTGCAAGATGTTCCATGAAAAGAAAGCAGGTGGGGGGGCTCTTGTTTAAAGTTCATGAAGTAGTAGTACACCCTATTCCTCATTAGAGATTTATAAAGCACATTAGCATATTAAAGCTATGAGAAGTCCTATAGTTAAAAAGGGCAGAGGGATTTAATTTTGTGTATCCTGGAGTTTCCAAATTTCTGATTTTGCAAGAATATGTTTTTAAATGTGCTCTTTATCCAATAACATCTCATCTGACATCATGTTACCAGGGTCTCATAAAACAGCTTAGGAAACACATGTCTACGTTATTTTTGTCATCCTCACTTATCATTCTCTGGGTGTGTATATGAATGTGTGTATGATATAAACATATTTATATGATACTCTACATATGAAGTTTGATATTTTTCTTGTCGAACCACACTCCCCAATACAGTAGGCAGTAGTCCCTGGAAATATGGCAATTCTGAATGAAATGTGCTTGAAGTGTAAAATACACACCAGATTTTGAAGGCTTGTTAAAAAAATTGAAAACACTCAATAACATTGTGCAGATTTGCCTGCTGAAATGATAATATTTTGCATTTTTTGAGTTATATAAATTACATTACTTAATCTAATACTTTTTTAAAGAAAACTTAACATATATATATGGCCATATGTTTTTATTTCTGTTGGACATCACTGCTATAAAATAATGTTAGAAAGTTTGAAAATTTTAACAAAATATATCACTTATAATAAGGACACTTTCAAAATCCATTTTCCAATGATTAGTTTTCTATGCTTATGTTATAAGAATTAGGATCAAAATACACAAAGATGATAGACTAGATAGGTAGACTAGATAGATAGACAGACAGATAGGTAGACTAGATAGATAGATAGATAGATAGATAGATAGATATCCATCAAAACCATCTTTCTTTACTTTATTCTAAGGGCTGTCCATGGTGGTGGGCTGTATAGAGTTTGACTTCTTTCCTCTTCTTCTTGGTAAGCATGAAGTCCTAAATACAACTAAATAACTTCAGGATACAAAATCACCTAGAAAATATGCACTGTGAAATAAGCATCAAGTCCAAGGATTTTACCAGGAAGCGCCTGAAGTTGAATCTGGTTTCAGAGCCTTCTGGTGACCTTGGGAGACAGGCAGAGAGGAAGGCAGTCTAGGCTTGAACATAAACAGGCCCACCCGGGGAAGAATTCTTCTTCATCAGATTTGCCTTTAGTCTAAAAAAAGAAACCACATATAAACTAAACCCCAGCTTGCCGCTGCCATTTATTTAACGAAGTTTTAGAAAAGCAGAAACTTCACTATAGTCAGTGATTTATTGCCCAGGGGAGTTCAAGGAAACTCCCTCATGTGAGCTATTCATTTTCTTGTTCTGAACATCCCAAATCATCTCAGCAGGAGGGGATGTGTGTCCCTGACCTTGGCTGCTTTCTCTGGTTTGCGTTTTCATTTGCTAAATAGGTCACAGCACATTGTTTATTCTGGCCCACAGCTCCAGCAACGCTGTGGGATTCCCTTTCCTCAGCCTTGCCCTCTGCTATTCTCTCCTTCAAACCCCCACCCTCTGGGACTTGCACAAGCACTCAAGCAACTTAAATCGTGCTTGAGTCCACATGAACAACCAGTTCAGCGGTTTCAACGGAACGAGAGATAGACTATGATTCTATTCAGTCTACCAGGCAGGCAAATGAATGGAAAACAGTCATGTTTGAAGTTTGCCGTTGCAAAGATTAAATAACTAGCTCGAGTGTACTTCCACTTTCTAACCACACCTACGTTTTAAGTGGACCTGGCTTTTGTTCTTTTTCGCATTATTTTTATAGGTTCTGCCTTCTTCCAGTTTCCCTTCTTTTGTTTTTCTCCTTTCAATTTTTCTGCTTCTGTTACATATCTCCCCACCCCCGAGCCAGCAAGGGTATCGAAAGGCTACTTTGTCTTCATAAGATTTCTGATAAAAAAAAAAATCACAAATTATTTTGTGGGTGATTGGGTCTTACCCCATCCTGCGAGGCAAGAAAAGAACAAAAGAGTAATATATAATGTGAAAGACTCTCAAAAGAACATAGAAGAAAGGAAAGGCATTCTTTTCACTCCAATTCTGCATCTTCTCCATTCAACTTGTTTTTGTTCTTATTGAAAATTTTTCATTTCTCTAATCTCTTTTTGCACAATCGAATTTTCCCCTCTCTTCCTCTGAGCATGTTGTATAATTCCATTTTATCTCCTCTCTTAGTGCATCAATTATACTTCTTTAAAAAAAAAACTTCAGTGGTTACACTAGAGTTTGCAATATATATTTTTAACTAATTTAAGCCCACCTTCAAATGACACTATAATGCTTCAGGTACAATTCAAGTGCTTTAAACAGAGTACCTTCATTCTTCTTACCATCTGATACATTGTTGCTATTACTCTGAACAGGTATCTTTTAGATCAGTTAAGAAAAACATTGCATTTTATCTTTATTTCTTCTCCAATGTTCCTCTTTATACGGATCTGAGTTTGTGATCTATATCATTCTTTTCTCTGAAGAACTTCTTTGAACATTTCTTACAGGGCAAATCTGTTGATAAATTCCCTCAAAATATTTATTGGAGAAATTCTTTATTCCTCCTTTATTTTTGAAGGATAATTTCTCTGGATAAAGACCTCAAGGTTAGCAGTTTTTTTTTTTTCTTTTATTTCAACACTCTAAATATGTCACCCTATTCTCTTCCGGCTTGAAAGGTTTCTGACCAGAAGTTCCCTATAGTTTTTCTCCTTTTTTCTCTCGAAGGATAGCAGAAGATGCCATCCCAGAACACGCCACTTGTCACAGGATTATTTTGAGCTGATGGTAATTGAGAAGAAACAGATACAAGAAAAGCTCTCTGCTCTCTTCCATCTGCCTAAAAGCAGGACTTAAATTTGTAAAGGTGCCCTCCCTCCCCCACCACCACATCTCTACCAGGAAAGACAGAAGTTAATCATCAAAGACAACTAAAAACCCAGAGATTTCAGCAGAGGAATCTACATAACAGACTCTACTAACTAGTCCTTATCTATCATTAGTTTCCCTATAAATTTACCCTCTCAAAATACATTATCTGAGAAACTTAAAGTCCTTTTTTTTTGTCTTGTCATTTCTCTGAAAATTTGGGGTTTTTGGTAAGATGCTATATAAACCCCAGTTCTAACCACCTCTTTGAGTTACTAATCACTGAGTACTCCCGAGTGTGTGAGCCTTGTACATAGTAATGCACATCTTTGTCTTCTCTTGCTAATCTGTCTTTTGTCAGCCTATTTTGTTTTTAAGATCTTATTTTTAAGTAACCTCTCCACCCAGTGCAGGGCTGGAACTCAATACCCTGAGATCAAGCGTCGCATGCTCTACCCACTGAGCCAGCCAGGTTGCCCCTTGTCAGTCTGTTAATCAGGGCCTCAGACAATGACCCAGAATGGGTAGAGTGAAAACGGTTTTTCTTCTCCTGTGCTGAACAGATAGTCTCCCCTCCCCACCTTTGGCTTTTATCAAGATTGTTTCTTTGGTTTTAATTTTCAGCAGTTTAAATATGAAATGACTAGGTATGTAGGGTTTGCATTCCTTTTATTTTTTTAAAACTTTTTTTTTTTCATCCTGCTTAGTGTTGCCTGAGTTTCCTGTATCTATGGTGTGGTGTCTTTCATTATTTTTGGAAATATTTCAGCCATTTTTTATTCAAATATTTCATCTGTTCCTCTCTCTTCTCCTTCTGGTATTCCAATTATGAGTGTAGTCATATTTCAGTTTGGGAAATTCCTAGTGACAAATCTTCAAACTCACTAATTCCTTCCTTGGCTATGTGAAGTCTAATGATATGGTCATCAAAGGCATTCTTCATTTCTGTAACTGAGTTTCCATTTCTTGGCTTACATCTTTCACCCCTTCGTGAATACTGTCTACTCTTACACATTAATCAGTTATTTTAAATTCCCTGATCATTCCAATATTGGTACCACATCTGAGTCTGTTCCTGATGCTTACTTTGTCTCCTTAAACTTGTTTGTTTTGCCCTTTGTTGCATCTTGTAATTGTGTATTGAAAATCGACATGGTGGGCCTTTAGTGTGAGAATCTATGCTCATCTGGCTAGAAGTTGAGCGATGTTTAACATTTGCTGTAGTTGTGGCTGCTCAAGGCTCCAACATTAGTGTCCTTGGCTTTGCCTCCATGTTAGAGACCTTGGGCTTCCCTGAGAACTCTCCCTCAGAGGCAGTGTACGCGCCTGGCAGCTTTCAGTTCTAATCCATAGCTATTACATTGGGGTCTGTTAGTGTGGTGTTAAGGTGTGAAGGTGAGGGGCTATTTTATAACCTTATGATTGCATCTCAATCTTTCATTAGGCATGTCTTTTGGGGCCGTGACCCTCACAGGTGTATTCCCAGGGATAGAAGCTTTTTGTTTTGTTTTGTGTTAACCTGCATCCCTCGCTCTCTTCTCCGGCTACAGTGTTACGCTGACTCCTGTTGACTGTGAGCCTCTCTCCTCAGGTGAGAAAGCAGGGTAGATTGGGTTGGAGTGGAGGAAAGCCCTTATCCCCCATTGTGTGGAGGCTATGGCAGAGTCTTTGTCTTGAAGAATGGGCCTTTGCTATGGAAAAGCCTCTGGGTGTAATTGATAATAGTTAATCTTCCCCTCTGCTGCCAGAGCCATGAGAGGATCTTCCTCTGATCTTCATTCACTGGAAGAACCTGGTGGAATTTGCAGAAGCAAAGGCCACAAAAGTAGGGGGGGATGGCCAAAGCCTGTAGCCACCAGAGTTTCTCACTGTTGTGTTAGTCCATACTCAGCCTCCAGGATTTTTTCAAAATTATTATTTAAATGTTACGGTTCCAGCACTTCTGCTCTAGATAAACAGATATAAACTGTAACTTTCTAAGGTTGTCTGCTTCTCCAGATTCTGGAATGGCAATTTATCCTACAAACTTAGTTCTCCAATGGGTCCAAAAAAAGTAAGTCAGTTTGTCCAGTTTTGTCTTGTAAGGACAAAATGACAAATTCCAAGCTTTCTGCATACACAGCTGAAACTGGAAGTATCCTCATAACTGAAACTCCCCTTCTGAAGTTTATCCTTAAAAGTATGCTTCAGAGCATTTGATCACAGATGAGTTTGGGCATCATGGCTGTCATTCAGAAATGCCAATCATCTGTCAAGTGTCTCTCCTCTATTACATCTTCATTTATTTTTTTTTCCTATTGAGCAAATATATATGCTGGGCTTGTGGGAATGGGATAACCCTGGGTCCTCTCTCCTTGGTACATTCACAAAATCCTCTGAAACTAAACTTCCAAGTTAGTCTATATAAGGGGGTCCGTATTAAGTTTCATAACCAACATTTTTTCTAAGCAATGATAAGACTCTGTCTTAACTCAGTAGCCATCCATTGAGTAATAAATCAGAGAAGATATTAGATATCATTGTATTTGAGTTCTGAACTGCCTTGCCACAGAATAGGTAATGGGCTACCAAGAAACTTTGGTGAGAAGCTTATTTTTAGATTTTGGAGTGGCAGAGGAGATCCTATTAAACCTTGAATCATCACTGGAAATGCGAATTTAGCTGAATAAAAACAGGAGTTGGCTCTGTCGACTGAGGTTACCGATTTCCAAGTTAACAAAAGGGAACATTTCTCCTTTAGGTTAAAATTGAGGAGGGGCGCCTAGGTGGCTCCGATGGTTCAGCACTGGCTATTGACTTTGGCTCAGGTCATGATCTCCTGGTTCTTGGGTTCGAGCCCTATATCTGTCCCTAGTGGAGCGGAGCCTCCTCAACTCTCTAGTGTGCTTGTGCATGCACATCTGCAGATCCCTCTCTCTCAAATGTAAGTAAGTAAACTCTAAAAAAACCAAACAATCAAGAAAAACCCTCCATCCAGGATGCAGTAATTGGATATAAGAAAGGAGAGGAAAAAAAAACCAAAGGTATTTCCCTCTTTACACAAGAACAATGAATTCATTCTGATATCAAATAAAATGTTATGATTCTTCTGTGATCTGATGCTTTATTGTATTTAGAGATTAAACTACCATTTAGTCTTGGTAGATAAAGGAAATGCATAAGTTCTAGGACTGTGAATAGTAGGGTATGTGTGTGTGTGTGTGTGTGTGTGTGTGTGTGTGTGTGTGTTGCTAAGCATTATCAATTGCTAAGCAGCTGATAAAATGTTAGAGATTTAAAGATCTGAATTTTTATCATCTCTTACGGATAAGCTATATTTACTCTTTGAAAAAAAGATTACAGGAAAGTAAAGTCTCTACTTATTTTTTATGTAAGACCATGGAAATCAAATTCTCAACTAGGAACTATTTACGTTTTGCTATAGAGGTTTATACTTGCCTGACCTTAGATTGGCAGCCCAGGAAATCAAGGTGGATTTTTTTCCCCCTCTAACTTACTTCATTGATGTCACCTGAAAAAATTTGGAGAGAGGGTTTTTTGAATTAGTTTTATCTCAGTAACCCTCAAAAATGCTTTAGGGTATGGTAAGTTATATGGAGAACACAACTGTCAAATGTTCAAGCAACTCTTGTTGATTTAAGTGTAATTGATCAGGAGCACTATATGAAAGAGCGTGGTACAAAAGACAAATAAAAGGCCTCAGGCTATTCCATGTATTGTCTGTGGCTTATTGTACAAAGCAGAGAAAGTCTCCTGTAGTCACCAAGCCACAGCCCCCCACTGTTCTGTCCTTTTAGTATAAATGAAAGATAGCTAGTTTCTTGATAGGAACATTCCATCCTTAAGGGGGTATTTTAACGGTCTCTGGAGTATAGAATTATTTTGTGGCAGCTTTGACCTCTAATCACCAAGTTCTTTGTAACTTAGAGTCTTTTGTGGATGAGGATTCTAATAATCGTTTCAATTTGTATTTAACATCTCAAAATTCAAAGGATTGAGTGCATAACAAAATAGTAAGTGATTTCATGAAGTATTGTGCTATGGACAAAATTAGTAAACTATAACAATTCAAACTGTCAGTAAAGTCTTTTCTTTCTGAAGGACTGTATTTGGAAATTCATGTAAGCATGTACAATGTTCATATGTGTTTTTTCACTTATCACCATGTGTTTGTGTGTGTCTGTACATATTCTTCTGCTAAACATAAATGATGTCAGGTTTGCTACAATATGAAGTAATGGTTTCTTCCAAGAATTGTGTGCTTGCAGGGTTAATTCAGGAAGGTTATTGCCTAACAACCACATAGCAGTCATATCTCATCACCTTCAGCAGGAATAATTTATAGTTTAATCTTACATGCAGGCATATTAAATTAGTATTACTCATCAGAACCTGCTTATTAATAAAACAAGCTGAATTAGCCACTGGAGAATCATATTTGGAAATTCAATGACAATTTTACATTTTTAATAAAGGCTCAGAAATATTATTGCAAAGCAGGTGGTAGAGAGAACTGTGGTCAAATTTGACATTCATTAATAATTGAAGTGTGGAACGTGACAGAGGTGAAAATTGATATTGATTTCTTTCCTCTAATATTTGGAGGAGTTCTAAAAGGTAAATAAAATGAGATAACAAGACATATCAAGTCTCACTGATTTCTTTGATCACCTCCTCCCCACATGAGAATGCATATCACTCCTTCACCTACCATGTTTTGAATAATTCAGTGCCCATAGTCTTTCCAGTTCAATGCATTATAAAACACACTCAAGCTGAGTTTCAATCATATTAGACTGAAAGCTGAATTTTTTATGAAGGATTATTTAAAACAAAATGCGTCTTGAGCCCAACAGCCTTTGAAACCAAACAATCCTGGGAGTTCAGTAAGGAAATGTCAACACTGTGGAGAATTTTTCGATTCAGAAAATTAAAGGAATCCTGTTTGATGTATATTAACCATATCAATATTAACAACCTTCTGCTGGATTTCAGCACTGATTTGAGAGCTCAGGTATTATTGGTCTTGTATTTTAACTAGTTGTGAAAGCACTGAGAGAGTTGTTCTTGGGTTGAACTTGACCTGCCTCTGGGAATGTTTTCTGTTCCATCCATTTTGAAAAGCTTTATTCAAGTGGATTTCTCGCCTACTTCTTATCACTTGCACCCCTTGGGAAAATGAAAGATGCTCAAATATAGATGTCAACACTGCAGGTGTTTTTTTGGTAATAGTGTCTTTCAGTTTCCCATCTTAAAAAAATTATATTTCTGACCACCCATAAGACTTAAAGGCAACTCGTTTTTCTGAAATACACCTGGATTGTGATGCCAAAATGAACAAGTAATTCCAAGCTTCCTTTTGAATTTTGAGTCATAGCTTTATGTTACAACTCTACTTGTTCAAAAGTTAGATCATGGTGGTTCCTTCCTATAACTTTCAAATAATTAATCAAAGTGGTTTTCAATGGGCTTTCTAGCTAGCAAGCAGAATATTACTAATTATCAGTCATATAGTATCTTGTAATTTCAAGTAAGAGAAACTCATACATAAAATGTCACAATAGCCAAGCATACCAGCTTTACAATTTTATCATTCAAGATTTTTTTTTCCTGCCAAGTTACCTTGAACCTTAGACTACTAAGAATGTCTTTTTCATTAATTTTAAACATTGCCCTCTTTTGCATTAAAAAAAAATGGTCACAATTTGAGTCGCCTGGGTGGCTTAATCAGTTAAGCACCCGACTCTTAATTTCATTTCAGGTCACAATCTCACAGTTCGTGGGTTTTAACTCTGCTTTGGGCTCCACACTGCCAGCACTTGAGAATCTCTCTCTCTCATTCTTTCTCTGTCCCTCCCTTGCTCTCTCTCTCTCAAAATAAATAAACTAAATTTATTTAAAAATTTTTTAATGTTTTATTTATTTCTGAGAGAGAGAGACACACAGTGTGAGCAGGGGAGGGTCAGAGAGAGAGGGAGACACAGAATCTGAAGCAGGCTCTAGGCTCTGAGCTAGCTGTCAGCACAGAGCCTGACACAGGGCTTGAACTCATGAATTGTGAGATCATGACCTGAACCGAAGTTGGACGCTTAACCAACTGAGCCACCCAGGTGCCCCAAACTAAAAATTTTTTAATGGCCACAATTTTTTAAGTGAAATTAAAGAAAAAACAGGAAAGTAGGAGGTCATTCAAGATATTCCCATTAGGCATTAAAAATACAAAGAGACAGATAGATGCTCTGGGGTAAATAGCCACCTTCTATTCCAAGTGACCATATGTCCAATTTTTTAGGCATCAGGAACTCATTTTATAATGCAAGTGAGAAGATTGACTGGCTGAATGACCCCTCTTGAATATAATTTCAAGTAGCCTCTACATAAGGTTGTCTAGATCTTGCTTCCTACTCCAGAACTGTGCAGTCAATCAAATTAGAGTCTTTCTGAGGCCATGCTAGAAACACCCAGTGAGGTGACTGAGGTACCTGACAAAAATGGAGGAGGAGCAAAAAATTTTTCCAATTTTCATTTTCCCTCATATTCTATATACTCTACAAGGGAAATCTATCTGGATCAGAATTCCTTTTATTCTTAGCCATTGCTAGTTCGGAGACTGAAGTAGAAAGCTAAAAAACAAAATATAGAGTCCGGAATATGTTAACTATCTTCTATGCAATGGCACAATTCAGAAGGTTTTCTGAAATGAAGGGATTGCCTTTTAAAAACATAGCCCCTAGTCCTCTCAGTCTGAACAAGCAAACATGAAAAAATGTTTTATAAATCCAGCAGACAAAAACACTAACCACAAGCAAATCAAAGAAAGGCTTATCCCATACCAACAGTCAGTGGCCAT
Source organism: Crocuta crocuta (assembly GCF_008692635.1). Classification (NCBI taxonomy): domain Eukaryota; kingdom Metazoa; phylum Chordata; class Mammalia; order Carnivora; family Hyaenidae; genus Crocuta; species Crocuta crocuta. The sequence continues at coordinate 1,446,267 of NW_027529428.1, forward strand.
CTCGAAGGAGGAAGAGAGAATTCTCCAATACTCTCCTTGACTTGGCAGGGCTCAGCACAGCAACTATTATTTCCCAAAGTAAAGACATTAAGAATTGGAATAAAACTTCCTGAAATGTCATCCTCTACCCCTGAAAGCAGTTTAAGGGAGTGTTCAGAAACCAGAACAAAGAAAATTAAAGAGAAAAGGCCCGTTTCATATCAGGAAACCACAGAGGTTTGTCTGGGTAATAAAATGATGATGGGACTTTTTTGTCTGCTTCTTTTTTATATTTATGTACTTAAATTTTAGACAACATTTTAAAAACACCCAATCGGAATGATAAGTATTTCCATATGTATCAGCATTTCAATCCTCAGAAAAGCCATGTTAACAGTTATTTTTTTCCCTTTTACTTATGTGGACACTGAGGCTGAGTATAGCAGTTATGGAGTTTTCCTAAATGATCAAAATGTGACTTGGGGATTTGGCTTCAAATTCCCAAAATCAAAATCAGTTGTTCTCATTAGGTCTTGGCTAACTTCTTAAATTTCTATTTAGGAAGAAAGGATAGCATGAAGGCTTGGGCATAGAAATCATCTAGAAATCACTGGAGATACAGGGGCTGTATACAGTTTCATGTATAATGGATTTGACTTGCATTCTTGTATCTAGTTTTCTTTCTGTACAACTGTCAGATAAGACGAAAGAAATTGGGTAATATTTGTATAGGCAACTAATCACAGAAGAACTGCCTTTAGCTTTAACAAGAAGATCCTTTTGTGATCTCAGATTAACATCTTTATTCCTAAATGGAGCATAAATAACATTTATTGGCTAAGATTATTTGCAATAGACAAGGCTGTTTACTGCTTACCACCTAGCAGATGACTATTCGGGAGTCTCTCTGAGTATGCTAACAGAGAAAAAAGCTGATACTGAGCTCTCATTTTACAAGAGTGAATTTAAATTAACTTCAGTAGCCAGAATTAATGAAACTGGGTAAATGATGCAAAGGTATTCTACGGGGTATTTTGTTTTAATTAGAGATAGGAAATGTGAGTCATTAGAGGTTTTTAAAAATGTTGCATTCTGTTACTCTCCCATATTTTAAATCTAGGAATAAAAAAAAAAAAACTCACCCATGTTAGCCATTTTAGTTCAGTTTTTAATATGTATCCGATCTGAATTTAAATTGAGTGAATAGGAAAGAGTCTGAAAAAGAGAATATCACCTGGAGGTATTCAGGTACAAGTAATAAATCTTATTAGAAGGTATCTGTTTACTCATAGGCAGCTCTGTAATTTACTCTAAAGCTACTACAATTCAAACATTATGGAATTACTACATGAATGGACATATAAATAAATTGAACAGAAAAGTATGTCACAAATAGTTTTAAATATGTCTTGAAGTTTGATCATGATAAAGTGAAATTGTAATCTATGTGTCTAAAAATATTCATTAAAATTGATGCTGAGAAAACTGTCTATCCATTTAAAAGAAAATAAAGGTAGGTGTGTCCCTCATACCCAATACCAAAATAAATCACACCAGTTCCACATGTAAGGAACTTAAAATGTTGACCCTCCATCCTAACAAGATTTGTCTTTTGCAAATATTTTCTCCCACTCTGGCTTATCTCTTCATTTCTGGAGAGCGATTTTCACAGAACAGGAATTTTCAATTTTAGTGATGTCTAAATTAAATTATTTCTTTCATGGACCATGTCTTTGGTGTTGTATCTAAAGAGTCAATCCAATACCTAAGGTCATTTAGGTTTCCTCTTGTGTTGTCTTCTAGGAATTTTATACTTTAGTATTTTACATTTAGGTCTATGATCCATTTTGAGTTAATTTTTATGGAGGGTATAAGATCTGTGTCTAGATTCTTTTTTTTTTTTTTTTTGCACATCCAGTTGTTCCAACACCATTTGTTGAAAAGATTATCTTTGCTCCATTATACTGCCTTTGTTCTTTTGTCAAAAATCAGTTGACCATATTTATGTGGGTCTTTTTCTGGGCTCCTCATTCTATTACATTGATCTGTTTATTCTTTCACCAATACCATACCATCTTGGTACTGCAGCTTTTTTAAAAAAAATTTTTTTTCAGTGAGAATTTTATTTTTTAGAGAGAGAGGAGTGTGAATGGGGGAGGGCACAGAGAGAGTGAGACACAGAACATAAAGGAGGGCTTGAACTCACAAACCATGAAATCATGACCTGAGCTGAAGTCAGACACTTAACCAACTGGGCCACCTAGGCGTCCCTTGGTACTGTAGCTTTATAGTAAGTCCTGAAGTTGGGTAGTATCATTCCTTCAAATGGTTCTCTCCTTCAGTAATATGACGGCTGTTCTGGGTCTTTTGCTTCTCCATATAAACTTCAGAATCAGGGGGCATGGTTGGCTCAGTTGAGTGAGCATCTGACTCTTGATTTTGGCTGAGGTCATGATCCCAGGGCCATGGGATTGAGCCCCTCGCCAGACTTTGCATGAACTGAGCATGAAGCCTGCTTGGGTGCTTTCTCTTTCTCTCTCTAAAGAACAACAACAACAAAACAACTTCAGAATCAGTGTGCTGTTATCCATCAAATAACTTCCTGGAATTTCTATTGCTATTGCATTGAATTTTTACAGATTAAATTGGAAAGAATTGACATTTTGACAAACTTGAGTCTTTTATTCATGAACACGAAATATCTCTCAATTTATTTATTCCTTGATTTCATTAATTAGGTTTGCAGTTTTCCCTTACATATTTTATTAGATTTTTACTAAAGTAATTATTTTTTGTAAAGTTGATTTATTTTGAGAGAGAGAGAGAGAGGAGGGGCAGAGAGAGGAGGAGAGAGAGAATCCTGTGTGGGGCCTGAACTGGAACCAAGAGTCAGATGCTTAATCAATGGAGCCACCCAGGCATCCCTTATACTAAAGTATTCAAAGCATTTAATTTTTGTTGGTGCTAATGTAGATGATGCATTTTTATTTCAAAGTTCACTTGTCCATTGGTAATATATAGGAAAGCATATGTCTTTTGTATATTAACTTTGGATCTTGCAACCTTCTCGCCATCTCTTGTTAGTTCCAGGAGGGTGTTTTCTGTTTGTTTGTTTTGTTTTGTTTTGCCAATTCTTTAAGATTTTTTGTATAGATGATCATATCATCTGTGAGCAGTTTCATGTCTTTTTTCACAATCTGTACACTATTTCTTTTTTTTCCTTACTGCATTAGCAAGAACTTTCAGTACAATACTGAAAAGGAATGATAAGACTTTCTTGCCTTGTTCTGAATCTTAGTGGGAAAGCTTTTAAGTTTCTCCCCATTAAGTATGATGTCAGCTGTAGGGTTTTTGCATATTGTCTTTATCAAGTTAAGATTGTTCCCCTCTATTCCTAATCTACTGAGAGTTTTTGCCATGAATGAGTATTGTATTCTGTCAAATGGTTTTTCTACATGTATTGATAAGGTCATGTGGTTTTTCTTTTGACATGATGGATTACATTGATTTTTGAATGTTGAACCTGCCTTGCATTCCTGGGATAAGTTCCACTTGGTTCTCTTTACACTTTTTAGATTCAATTTGATAATATTTTGTTAAGGATCTCAGATACAATTTTTATCACATTTCTCTTACAGAAGTTTTGTGATCCTAATAAATTTAAGGTATTAATTAGTCCCATCTAATTGTGCTCTTTATTCACCACAGCAGAACCCTGAGGATAAATTCAGGAGCCAGGTCTGGGCTAGAGATAAAAAGTTGAGAGTAATTATTATTAACGATATTCTAAGCTATGAGATTGGATGAGATCATCAAGAACATTTAAGTGTGGAAAGAAAAAGATGGAATGAAGGAGCAGAGCCAAGAACAACCCAGCATTTAGAGATTAAGGAGATGAGTTGGGAACAGCAAGGGAGATTAAGAAGGGTTGCCAGAAAAGTGGAGAAATCCCAGAGTGGGTGGTATTCTGGAAATCAAATGGAAAGAGGTTTTCCCAGAAATTCTAATTCCATGAATAGGTTAAAGGTGTTGAAAAATAAAATCACAGAACTTGTACACAATATTGACTTACAGATTTCCTCTGTATCCTTCCTGTATATTTTAATAATCTGTTAACTCTCTACATTGCCTCAGTGTCTTTATATTTAACAATGGATTACGAATTATAGATTATGATTTTGTTTATAAAGTGAACTGTATTTTATGAGTAGTATAAGTTTTAGATTATCAAATTGTACTTGATTACTTTTTGTATTTCCTTTTCTTTTTAAAATATAATTTATTTTTTAGAGCATTTAGATCTCATAGCAAAATAGAATGGAAGGTACAGAAATTTCCCATATATTTCCTGCCCCACACATGCATAGTCTCCTTCATTATCAACATCCCCCCACACCAGAGTGGTATATTTCTTACAGCTGATGAACTTACAATTATCATTATCATCCAAAACATCAGTATCACCCAAAGTCCCCAGTATACATTAGGGTTCACCCTTGGTGTTGTACATCAGTAGGTTTGAACAACTGTATAACGATATGTATTCACGTTACCATATCATACAGTGTAGTTTCACAGCCCTAAAAATCTTCTGCATTCTATTTATCCTTCCTCCTCTTCTTAACCCCTGGCAACTACTAATCTGTTTACAGTCATCCCTCCCCTCTGTCACAGCCTTGCCAACCACTGATCTTTATATACTGTCTCCACAGTGTTGCCTTTCCAGAATCTCATATAGCTGGAATCATACAGTATGTTGTTTTCTCAGATTGGCTTCTTTCGCTTACTAATATGCATGTAAGGTTCTTTTATGTCTTTTCATAGCTTGGTAGCTCATTTCTTTTTAGTGCTGAATAACATTTCATTGTCTGGTTGTACCCTACTTTATTTATCCATTCACTTGCTGAAGGACATCTTGGTTGCTCTCAAGTTTGGGCAATTATAAATAAAGCTGCTATAAACATCCTTGTGTGGGTTTCTGCGTGGATATAGATTTTCAATTTTTGATCACTCTAATTGAGAAACTTGCTTTGTTTTGTTTTTGACTTAATTATATTTGGTTTCCTGAATTATTCCTGTTTCATTCTGGGTCTGTTTTTTTGCTTGTACACTTTGTTGCTTTCATACATTTTCCCAGGTTTTCTCAGTTTTTGTCCCATTGAATCCTTTCTTTCTTCCAACGTCACTTACTTATTGATTTACTTATTTATTTACATAGAGAGCTAGAGTTCATGGAGTTGATGTCTGTTACAGGTATTCTCTGCCTTTGTGAAGGTGTTTTCTGTCCAATTAGCCTCTTTTATGACTGAGAGCATTGTTTACCTATTTAGAAAACGGGACTCAGGGTGGTCTCTCATTTGTCTCCTCAATTTCTGTGTGCATGTGTGTGTATTTGTGTATGACTGTAGGCTCTCGAATACCATTTTCAAGGTCAATGTAAAATATTTCTATTTCTTGGGCATATATAATTCTCATGATAGTGAAACTTGTAAAGATAAATTTCTCATACTTTTTCTCTGGAAAGAATCATCTTTTTAACAGATTTATTACATTTTGCTTCTTTGTGTTTTCTTCGGTAAGTATTATACATAACTTGATTTTAAAGTGAAAGGAAAATTGATAAACAGCTGAAGTTCATGTTTTCAAGCTATATATTGAAACTTCAGAGATACTCACAAAATATTTTCATTAATTGGCAGAAATGCCTCTGTCCTGTAGAACAGCCAGTAAAGATAGATAGCTCATTGATTTTGGACAATGAAGTCCTATATTAAAGGAGAATAGGGGGGGTATTCTTCCCAGATTTTGAGAACTCTGCAGCTTTGTATTTCTACATATGTTTTCCACTATAGTAAACAAGGAACAAAAATGTAACAAATTTAGATTATTTTTTTATCCACTAATTTGTTCATCATCTGAAAATTCCTTTGAGCCTGCAATTACTCATGTTATAGAACTATCTTTACTTACTCTGTTAGTGACCAGGCCTGTTTGGTAGACCAAATTATGAAAGACACCTATGAACCTACTTTGCTCATTCCTCAGACCAATTAATTACTTTTGGGCATTAGTGTAAAGAGATCTTCCCTTGGTCCATGCATGTGTGTGTGTTTATTTGTCGTGATACTACGATTAGGCTATAGTAGCACTGCTGTGGGCTTTCGTTCTGGCAAACTTTTTTGTTTCTTACCAAGAAACGTCTTTATTAGGTTCATGACAAATAAGCACCTGCCTGATTCTTCATACCTCTGCTATCTAATTATTATCCTACTTTGTACAGCCATGAACTTGGTCAATATTTGTTCATTTCACCCTTCAATTTATATACTCTTTTTTAACTTATTTCTTTTAAAATTTATTTATTTATTTTGAGAGAGTAAAGAGTGGGGGGAGGGTGGGCAGAGAAAGGACAGAGAGAGAGGAGAGAGAAAGAATCCCAAGCAAGTTCTGCACTGTCAGCACAGAGCCCAACGAGGGGCTCAAATTTGCGAACTGCAAGATCATGCTCTGAGCCTGAACCAAGAGTTGGATGCTTAACCAACTGACCCACCCAGATTCCCCAGTTTGTATATATTCTTATAAAGAGAGTTTATTTCTATCACACTGATGGTAGACTCCATCTGAGCACGCTCAAAAGAGCACGGGGAGTTATTCATGGGGAGGATGCTCTCAGAGGCTGACTGACTGACGGTCTCAATGCTGTAGAATGACCTAGTGGCAAACATACGGTTCTTGTGCCTTCCTGCTTCTGATAATAGGTACTGACAGACTCTGGATCACAACAGTTGAACCCAGCAGGGATAATTTTCCTTTATGTGTAGCACGGCTATGCCTAAGGACATATATCTTATCTACCATTTATCTTTTTTTTTTTTTAAATACCACATAAATATAAGGCTGTCACTTTCTGGGACAATAAAGTTTCTCTGACTATGACAGATTTGAAGCAGATGCCACTAGTTAGAAACATTTCTAAATTATGTGACTTGGGTTCCTTGACCAGGTTGAAAAACTGTTTTTCCTCTCAGTTCCCTGTTTAAACAAGGTGAAATTAGTCTAACCTATGTGAACGAAAAGTCAAACCATTGATATAACATGCTCTTTTTATTGTTATTTTGAGCTAATTTAATAAACCCTGAGGTGATATTGTGTTACTAGTAATTACTAGCATTTACAGATTATTTTCTAAGTCATGCACTGCCTTAAGCTTTTAAGAAGTTTACTTATCATTTACTCCTTACAATAACCCTCTGAGATTGTTACTGTTATTTATCACCACTGGTGAAGAAGCTCAGTTTCAGTTGAAGAAATTTCAGCACAGAGAGGTTAAATAACTTGCCAACCATTGCACAGCCTAGAGTGGTGGAGCTGTAATTCAGACCCTGAGAGATCAGCTCCTAAACATGCACACTTAGCTGCTATGCCACTCGGCTTTATCAATGACCATCATATTTATTTAACTGGCCTTTTAATTCAGATGAACAATTTTTTCTCGGTTGCAAAGAAATAATTTGACAAACCTGGATAGCATTGCTTGGGATGCAAGTCTGAGGCCACATCTGAGAAGCCTAAATAAACTATGTGACTCCTACAAGCACTGGGTATTTATTCTGAGGCTTATTACATGAGTTTGCATTAAAAAAATAACAGGTCCTGTTATGAATAAGTGTAAGAATGGCATTCTACAGGGGATATAGCCAACAAATGTAAAATTCCTTTAGTGGCATTGAAAAAGTGAGAAGGTATTTCCCACAACACTAGGTGGTGGTTGAACAATGAAATTTGTTCACAAACCTTAACCTGAAAGTACTGTCAATATACTGCTATCATTCTACTCAAAGTCCCTTGTTATCTCCTTCAACAAATAAGAATGGTGAGATACAGTCTCAGGTGGTATAGTATGAATAAATTATTTGAAGTTTGTGCTAAACCTGTACCTTAATGAGTGTCTTCAATTTGGGGGAGATATAGATTCATGATTTCCATTCTTTATGCATATTATCACCATATAAACTAATTCCAGGAGAAAAAGCTATGGTTATATAGAGCTTATCATAGAGTGATACACTCACTCAGGGGTATTTTATAAACGCGAGTCACTGGTAAATTGAGGGCAACCATTAACCAATAAATTATCCTAAAACCAATTCTTCTGAGAGGTCCTTTATTCCAATGGTGTTCATTGCCTTTCTTCTCTTTTTCCTTTGAAATTAAGAACTAAGCCTTATTATAAGGTTCACCTTTTAATTCTCCTGCCATATAACTGGGCTGTCTCCCTACCAGATGCCACCAGATGCCAAAAACAAGTTCAAGTACTTTGGGGTCATGGACTCAAGTTATTTCTACCTGTCCAAAAAGGACTGATTCTATGATAAATATATGAGGAAACAAATTGGAAAAATGATTGGAATCAATTGCGTATGTGAGAGACCAGCAGATATGCGTGTCTGAGTAGATCTCTTAAAGAGTAATAATGTTCTCTATGAGAAAAAAAATGATGCTTTTATTTCCTCCAAAATTAATCCAATTAATATTGCTGAATAATTTCAAGACCACATGTGTATATATGTGTGTACTTCATTTTATTAGCATTGTATATTGCTTGTGTTATGTTCTCCCTTCTATTCACAGGGATATATTGCCTTTTTAAGGTTTAACCTTTAATGTGGATTTTGAATATGGCTGAAGTTTCACAAAGTAAGGATCAGTTCAAGGATTTCTTTCTCCAAAAGCATTGATATGAGTTCTATGACTTAATTTCACTTTGATGGATTTGCAGATGACAGTCCATGATAGTGATGCCAGTGGAAAACAAAGGACAACCAAATATGAGAACGACTCTGGAACTTTACAGGGTGTTTTCATGGTCTGCATCAGAATTCTACAGAAGAACTGAGCCTTAAGTTGGCAGTGAAATGAGAATGGAAAGTTAAGAGTTAGTGTGTCAGTGACTTTCAATTGGTATTTTTTTCTTTTCTGTTATGTATTAAAAATTACATAAAAATTAGAAGGAGAGGAATGGTTATAAAAAATAACCTGTCATGATAAAGACATTCAGCATTTACCTAGACTCACAGATGCATAGAATGAGAAGAACTGGGTTGTGAGAGCTAAACTTATTCCAACTCCCTCATTTTATAGAAACTTAGAGGCTCGAAGAGGGAGCGGAATCTCCAAGGCTCAGACAGTAAATCATGATGAAGGGCAGGCTCCTTGGATTCTATGAACAAGGTGGTAATGAAGCATTAAGTGACACTTTACCTAAGAATGTGCAGCTTAATCACAGAGTTTGGGGGTCTGGTTTCTCCTTTGTTTCCTTTTTATATCCTTGTGGGCTGCATTCAGTCAGTTGCTTTCTAGAATGGAATTTCCAATAAATATATTGTCTTTAGCCCTTAATTTTTGAATTGTAGATTGAATTTTTAAGTTGAGAAGAATATTGAATTTCAGAAAGTTAACAGAGTGTTGTTAAAGGAAATCAAAATAATTAGAATGCCGATTTCCCTGAGTATTCCCTGTGCACTTCAGGGGTCAAAAGAGTATTTTAAAGTGATTTCAAAATGTAAAATTGTTAACTGTGGTATATAACCTATACCATGCTGTGGCATGGAATTAACATATGGAGAGTGCTTGGAAATTGGTACCATTCTAAATCTTTAAAAATTGATCTTTTTATTGTATTAACTGTCCTTAAAAAAGTTTCTCAGTAGTATTCACAACAAAAAGTTCTTTTTTGTCATATATTTTCTACAGCTCACTTAAGATTTCTATCAAAGCCTACAGGGCTGTTTTCATACATCTTCTACCTCTGTAACTATTTGTCACAGTAAAAATGAAAGGACTTTTGGCTTAACCTTGATCCACAAGCCAAGATTTTTTATTTTCTCCCATTCATACATATTGGTGAACAGATGTGTGACAATGACTTCATGGGGCTTTCAGTAGGGCCCAAATATTCAGACTCTATTTAACTCTACTATCAGGCCCAGATGTGGGTCCTTTAAGACTCAAAAGAGTAGCAACTAAGGCATTGATATTTCAGGAAAATGAGGTATGCTTTTTTTTTTTTAACTAGTTGAACACACCAAAGAAGGAAAAGGAGAGATGTTTTGTATTACAACTTTTGAGAAATATTCAGAGAACTCTAGGATGTGGCTGAAATCCTTCCCATCAGGCAGAGCTTCTTGAGTTACCATACCTTTCACTATAAATACATTTTTTAAGTGATGGCAATAATTCTGTGACTATACTGCCCAATTCCCCATAGCACCAGCACTGAATATATTAAAAAAGAAGTGAAAACGTCTGTCTTATTGCTTCTGGCATAACCCCTAGATCTCTTTTATTTCTATACTCCGTCAAATATAAGGCAGAATATTGAGACAAATTCTATCTCTAAATACTAACAAGAAATTCAGGCATAGGTCGGAGATGATCAAGGTGGATTTTGCCATAGCATTGTGCTAATTTTGTTATAAACAGGCATGCCACACGCCTAAAGGATGTAATTTAGAGGAAATGGTGTCCTGTCTAGTCTCTAGGAACTAGAACACGGAGCAGAAGTCTAGAGGACTGAGAGAAGGAGATTCTGGATAAATCATAGAATTTTCTCCTAATTACAGATGTGTAACAGGGAACTAACTGTCAATGGAAGGCTGTAATCTGTCTAAAGACAGCTAAGCCATAGTTATGTCTTTCATGTACATTTGTTCAAGCACAGACTGGTTGATCAGTGATCAGAGATGCTACAGAAGAAGAGTCTTGCCCCAACCTTGAGAGTTAACAAGATCACTTTCTGCTCTAAAACCTACAATTTTAATTTAATCACTCACTCCAGCCACGATTAAGACTGACCTCAAATAGTTCCAACTCCGTTCACGTGATCACACAATCTTTACACACACTCAGTCAACAGACCTTGAGTGACTGTGTCTGGACACCGTTCCAAGGCTGGCGTAGAACAGGGAATAAGAAAGGCAACATAGTCTCTGCCATTGTGGAGCTTGTGTTCTTTGGGAAGTAGTTCATCTAAATATAAATAGACACAGAAGATAAGTGTTACTTTTATTATCCCATTACTGTTCTTGAAAAACTAGTAAGCTCTGTGAAGGAACTAAAATAAGGTAATGTGATAAATGAGGACTAGATTAGGCTACCAAGATAAACAGGAAAAAATATTTTTAAGGAGTGAGTGCCAAAGAACAGAAAGGAGTCATTATTGGAAAAACCTTTCTGGCAATAATCCAGAAAAATGAACATGGCATGATCAAAGCCCCTGAGGTAGGGTCAAGCTTAACCACAACCAAGGAACAAAAAGAAGCTAAAAGGTTAGGTCCGGAGATAGCCATAAAAATTTACACCAGCTGGTCCTTAACTTCAACTATACATGGGATATTTCTTGCAATGAGTTAGACATGTATATCATCCAAAAAAAAATTGTTGATCTGAAATTACATTGGAAATTCTGAGACTCTTGACAAGGGCACACAACCTTATTAAAGATCATAGCCATCATCATTTTCAAAAGCTTCACTTTGGCGATCACCAGCAGACATTTAACAGGGGTGTTTAATATCCTCCCTAAAAAGACTGGGCCGGGAAGAACAAACATTCTAGCATGTCTGCAATGTGAGCCTAGCATCTCACAATTGAAAACTGGCTGGAGCTTACCCTGCTGGCTGCTTTGCCAGCAGTCCAGCATTTAAAGTCTTGAATTCCTGTCCGTTCATCTGTAGTTGTGTTTATGTCTCTCACTTAAGCAGTTTTCAACACACTTCTGTGGTTCTTTTGATATAGTGAACGTGCAGGTGTATGTCTGACTATGCCAGGGATTGTGTCCAGATCTAGTCTTTATTGCGAAAACAGACATCTTTGAGTATCTGAATCATTGCATATGCCATATTTACTCTTGTGTAGGTAGGCCAATTTTCCTCCAGCTAAAGATATAACTTAAAATTATTTCTCCCGACTTACTCCTCCACTTTTCCCATTGCTTATGCTAAATAATTCAGCTCACAGTTCCAAAAGTGAATGTGAGTAATCCAACCCATTTGCATTCTTTCAGGGTTAGAGAGAAGGTCAAAGCATGCAGAAAAAGGAGTCTAGATCCAACAGACTTAGACAAAAACCCTGGCTCTCTATCTCAACAGGTCAAACTAACTGCTTCAACTAAACCAAGATTTTATTTTTGTTTTGATCTCATTTTCTGGAACACAATTTGGGGAGACTGGCTAGGCACGGGAGTGAAACATTCAATGGAGCTAGCCTATTTCCAAAGTCTCCTCTGAAGCTCAGGTTTTGAAACCTTTGCAGTTATGAATTGGAAATCCATGCGTTACATAATGCATTTCTGGGAAAATGCCCGAGACACATATGCACTCTACAAAAGTCCAATACTAACATTAATCTAATGAATGGTATATTAGAAAAATGATTTGTGTACATCCTAATGGAAAGCATATTTCCTGAGCAAAGCTTGCAGATTAAAATGCAAAAAATAACTCCATCCCCTAAACATAGCTTCCAGCTACCACATCAACCAAGAAGATCAGTTGGTGCATCTTTCCAGAATGCTGAGTGATTGCTCTTCTTTTTGTGGCCCAAGGGAAAGCGTTTTCCAAATCTTGTGCAGGTGTCTAAGAGAGACTACCTAAAAGGAAAGAACTGAATTCTCCTTTTTGAGCCCCTGGATGACTCTTTTTATATATAAGCTTATTTTTTTAATACTAGTTCATTTTTCAAATGCAACAAAAAAACCAAGGCCCTGTTTATCCCAGGGGGTTAATTTGGTTAAACTTGATTCATCACATTGTGACTGGCTTCATATTTTACTCCAAAAGTCATATCATCTTTTATCTTTTATTTATAGTGATCATCATATTCATTTCTCAAATAAGGCAGGTACTTCAGGGAGAGCTAGCATTGATCTTTAATTTTTTTTCTCTCTTTTTGTAATATGTACTTTTTGACCCTTAAGAAATAGCACTGACAGGAGTTTTGTTTTGTTTTGTTTTGTTTTAAAAAGCAAGAGTTTCAGATTGGGGATTCTTTTTAACCTGCTAAAGACAAAATCAGGGGCACCTGGGTCGCTCAGTAGGTTGAGTGTCCAACTTCGGCTCAGATTATGATCTCATGGTTTGTGGGTTTGAGCCCTATGTCCAGCTCTGTGCTAACAGTTTAGAGCCTGGAGCTTGCTTTGGATTCTGTCTCCCTCTTTGTCTGCTCCCTCCTTGTTCATGCTCTGTGCCTGTCTCTTAAAAATAGATAAATGTTTAAAAATAAAATAAAATAAATAAAAGAATCCATTTTTGTCACCCAGTAGGTAACTTGGCTTTAAATAAAATCAGTATCCTACTGTTTTTTTTTTTTTTTTTTTTTTTTTGAGAGAGAGAACTCTAGCAGGGGAGATGGGCAGAGAGAGAGAGAGAGAGAGAGAATCTTAAGTAGGCTCCACACCCAGTGCGAAGCCTGATGCAGGGCTTGATCTCATAACTTGCAAGGTCATGACCAGAGCGGACATCAAGAGTAGGACACTTAACGACCCAGCTGTCCCTCACCATTTTTATAGTGCATGTGTCTTCAGAAGATATGGAGCCTGAACTGAATGTTTCATGTAGCTGACTTCTGATTATTAACAGGTGAGAGTGAGGAGAGGCTCTAAAGAGCGACTTCAGTGACGTAGGAGATGAGAAATTAAACGCTCTTTGCCAAGGACAAATGAATTTCTGGGCAGAACCCAGAGTCAAGGCCAACAGATTCATAATTGCATTTTAAGGAATCTACATCCCATCTAGTTGTCCTGACAAGCAGCCAAAAGGGATTGCAAATCAAGGTATATACAGAGCTGAGCTGTCCGGCAGCAACAGCAACAATCCCCTTTCTCATGTCACCTGCTGCCAGTAGGGGCCAAGTGCAACTTGAAACCGAGACCCAAGGGATTCAGTCCCTTTGGGGTGGAGCCAGCCAGATCAACGCACACCCATGGTGTATCAGAGCCAGCAGCCAGATTTAGACGTAGAGATTCAAACAGAATTGACCCATGACTCTTCAATTTCTCTCTCATGTTGTGGCCAAGTTGCTCCCCTTGGCTCCTATTTCCTCCACATCCAGTACCTCCTAATACAACCCGCAGTTTTCCTGTTCTTTACCAGTCTTTCTTGGGCCCTGCATATATTTTTGAGTCTGATCATCTGTTCCATTTCATCACCTTCTGAAGAAACATGGATAATGTCGTCTATGATGCCTCAGAATCAAAGGTGCTCTGCGAATGATACCTGTCAAATGTTATTATCATCCTGCACATAGATCTTTGGTCTTGAGTGCATGTTAAGAAATACCATCATTTTTACTGCTTCTGGCATGATTACAAATTAGCGCTCTTCTAAAAAAGCCCTAGAGAGCACAAAAATGAGGATTTTATTAAGAGTCGTTATGATAAGAGATAGCTTGATAAAAAAAGATTGAACATTGGAACTGGGGTCCATTAGGAGCTCTGTCCACCAGCTAGCTGCAAATATTCCAGCAAATCACTTAGTTCTCTGGTCTTCAGATTCCTCGTGAAAAACGAGGGGTCTGGGGTAAATGATCTCTGCAATCTCTTCTAGTCCTAAAGCTCCAAGACACAGAAGAGAGAAGGAGCACTATTTCATTAGTGTTCCTGACTCTCTTTATCTAGTAAGAGATCCTTATCACATTACAGCATGATCTCTCTTTCTCAAACTGGATTTCCAGGCCGGTGGTGGAAGGCCCTTACAGGGTTAATTTACTTAGCTTTTGGTTTAGATTCCTCAGGCACATTGTGTCCAGCCTTAATATTTTACACTGTAAGCCATATCATCTTTTATCTTTTATTTATAGTGATCCTCATATTAATTTCTCAATAGCAGCTGGTGCGGCAGGAGGGACAAGTCATTGATCTTCCAATTTATCCGCTACTCTTACATATCCTGAGGTCGAGGCAGCCTGGAGAGATTGATGGAGCCCTGGCACCCACCCAGCAGCTGTGTGTTCCTCATGCATGAAAATCAACCACAGGAAACCGAAGTTCGACAATTGGCAGCAATATCAGCCACCTCTGTAATAAATATAACAGGGCATTCTTTAATAATTGAATGGGGTGTCAGATTGGGAAATGAAAAACCTCCTGCGTGAGAGTGCCCGGAGAGCCTCGGACTGACCAGGAGGTGGTATATTTGGGATTCCGGGGGAAATGCGGGAGGCTGTTGGCAGATGTCAGCCTCTCATATAAGCAAACATTCTTATTTCTTACTTCTTGATTCTCAAGCAACTCAAGATACAGAGTCAGCAATGCTTCCTTTGTTTTCTGCAAAGCCAAATACTTTTTAGGAAATATATATATTTTACTTTCGCAAGAAAAATAACAGGTCCTCAGGTCATGTTATTGCCCAACAACGTAGAAAGGCCCACTGAGCTACATCCACTATATTTGTTATTAGTCACAGATACCGGGTCAACAGTTATGCCCAGAGCTGTGAATCCCTTACAGGTTTTCTCGTGGGGACAAACCACTCATTGATTCCGCCCCCTCCCCCCCAACTGATTCTTAAAGGAAGGTCCTTATTCCTTGTCATGGCTGACTAGTGACCTCCACTAGGCCTAGCTATGGTCTTAGTTGACTCAAGCCCCTGACAGCAGTTTAACCCTGAGCTGGTTACCACTACCCCCCACCCCCGCCCACTCCACCCCACTGCCCGTCAGCTAACCGTCCTTGTTTAAACTTAGGTGTTGGAGACTTACGTGATCATCAGCTTTGTGTCTGATGAAAACCCACCCGCTGAGGGCTAGCTCTCTCTTTTATTTATCCGTGGCTGGGAAAACAATTGCTAAGTGTGGAATCAGTTTCCCGTTAGGCCACATAGATGACACTGGAGTGGCAGAAGAGCAAAAAGCCCACAGACGTGGCTGAGGTGGAACAACAAGGAAGCAAAGCTTCCCCATTACCTGCCTGTGAAAATATTCCACTCCTCTTGGTGATTACTCAGCATGCATGCTATATAGACACGCATATTATCTCTGCATTTTTTTTTATAATAGAGTGACTAATAATGCCCTCCAGGGATAAACTGGAGAGTCAAGCTGCTCAGAAATTTCAGGCACAGAACTGCCAGGAAACTATTTACTTCTAACAAAACATGTTACAGGGATTCTGAGTGTACATGGGGTTTGAGCCATGTTATGATTTTCACAGATAGAGCCCCACAAAGGGTTCCGCCCAGTGTGCACTTTATCTGCCTCTGATGAACAGAGGTTGAGTCAATCCCTATGAGTGTTGAAATCACAGCAAATATGTTAAATAGCTTAACCTCAGACACCACCATTGTCTGAAATAAACAGACCATAAAAATGCATAATTCCTCCAGCAGGACTGCACAATTTATACAGTTTTTCAATTTAGTTTCTCTTTGTTCCTTCAGTTTAAATACTACTTTCTCCTTTGGTTCTCTAATCAGGCTTCATTCCATGGTTACTTACAGGTATCAATAAATAAAAATTCAAGTGGAAACTGGCTCATAGACCAAAATGAAGATATATAAAATGTCATATTATCTTGTGGAGAACAAGTCAGACTCACTGAATATGATGAGTACAGTTTCTGGAAGGCACCTCTCCCATTGTTAGTATTAGTAGTGTGGTAGAAACAGGGGTAAGAGTGACAGTAATGAAGTAGTGGTAGGAATGATATTGTGTGTTCCTACAGGACATAACAACCTTCAAAATATTTGTAAGTGTATTGTTTCCCTTGACCTTCAAAATAATCATATACGGTAGGCAGTCTGGTGTTCTTATTCCTATGTATTAGATGAGCAAACTAAATTCCAGAGATATTAAGCAATCCCCCCCAGCTCAGAATAATTAGGTTCTCTACCTACCAGTGTAGGTTCCCCTTTATGAATTAGTAAGACATATTATAAAGCAAGAATACTGATGATTAAGAAAGAAGCGAAAACCACATATCCCCAGAACTTTCCTTGTAAGAAGAGTTTGGAGGTAGCTCCCTTGGCATGAAGGTTATTAGGAGCCAAATGAGAATTTCTGGGTTCAGTAAAATATGTCCATCTGGGGGGGGGGTGAAGGGAACTTCAAAAATGCAACCTGTGAGATGAAATATAATTGGATATTTGTCCCCAAATGCTTCAAATCAGGGAAGTAAAGGGCTGATATGGCTTGAGACAGTTTAAAACCATACCATCCCTAAAGAAGGATCCTGCTCACCTATATTTTATAGCCTTAGCTGCCGAGTTTATGTGAACTATTTCTCCCACTTTCCCATCTAAAATATTACTATGAGACAGGAATGCTGAAATATATGACTATTTGGAGGAAGCTGAGTTCTAGAGGATTTGGAGCTCATGCACATGAAAATCGCTTAATGGTGAACACATGAATGAGGAGGGTCAGGATGATTGATGTCTGTCACTGACTATTAAGGCATGCTTCATCCAGGAAGGAAGTCCTTTGCAGCCATAAGTCTCCCTGCCACCTGTGATCACTTGCTCTGAATCTATGTGACTCTCCAGGTATCAGCTCAGCACAGGCCTCCTGTGGAAGACTCTGAAGCCCTCTGGGGAAGGCAGGGTCTGCCTGGTGTTGGACCTATGACAACCTTCTCTCCACCTCTATGAATCAGGACTGTCGGGTGAATGACTTTGGCAGCCAGGGGATCCTGCTCAGTAGAAGTTCAACCATGTTAGCAAATCTGAAAAGTCACCAATAAAACTATACACAATGGTTGGGTGCAGGTACCCAAGCAGCCTAACCTTACTGACCACAGTTATCTTTAGTTGAATTATGTGCCCTTCCATAAGATGCAGTCTAATATTATCAAGTGAACAAACCTTAAACATGCCGAAGTGAATGGAGCAGTACAGAAGAGTTAAAAACAAGGGGAAACTGATGATCATCCAGATTCGAATGATTAAACACCAACTTGTGTCTAGAAGAGGGCCACGCAGTCCCTGGAAGAGGAAAAAATAAAGAATGCGAAGGCATAAGAGCGAGGAGTATTTACCACCACTAAGAATATTAATAAGAATCCACATCCCTGGTTACGTAGGAATTCAGGAAATTTTCTTTGCTTTATCTTCACTGAAAGCCACCTGACGTAAATCCCAGAACTGCTGAGAAACACACTTGCCAAACCTTTGCAACAGCTTGGGACTCTGTTATATAAACTTTGGGAGCCCATTAAACTTGAAATAGAAAGCCCTTTGCAAATAGATGTTCTTATCTGTTTTGGCATATTCATCCCTCGTTGGAGAGTTGTGATTCAAAGAACACTAAATACTAATATATTTTTAAAAAAGCAGTTGAGAAAACATAGCACTTCAAAAGGCTTAACTCTGGAAGCATTTCAAACACGAGGTTTTAGGATTACCAGCGTGGTTTCCTAATCTCCTAATTATTTGAGAATGAGGGCACTTTCATGTATCACTCTTTTTAGAATCACTGGAAATATCAATTAAACATGACAAATTAAGAGAATTTCCCTTGAGATGTGGGAACGTATTATACATGATGGCCATTTGCTAGTGGTTAACAATTTGCTTTAATCAATCCAGAGAAGTTTTATAAATCCAAGAAATTTGACAGCAATAATTTAGGGTTCATTTAAGCATTTGTATCCTATAATCATCAAAATTGCATTTATCTCTTTTTTAATGTTTACTTAGAGAGAGAGAGAGAAAGAGAGACAGCAAGCAGGGGAGGAGCATAGATAGAGGGAGAAAGAGAGAGGGAGAGAAACCTAAGCAGACTCCATGCTTTCAGCGCAGAGCCTAATGCTGGGCTCAATCTCACCAACCATGAGACTATGACCTAAGCTGATACCAAGAGTCAGACCCTTAGCCAACTGAGCCATCTCGGTGCCCCATGCATTCATCTTGGAAAAATTATAATTTCCATGTATAAGCCATGTTTACCAGAGTGACCAACAAAATCTCTCAAATTTCCATAGGGAACTTCCAGTTTTCTCCTGTTTCTGCTCTGGCCATGGTTACCCAGTCTCACCGTTCATGAAGCTATAAGAAGACGTCTTACCACAGTCACCAGCAGCCACAGGCAAAACATTTATCACCAGATGCCACCTCTGTCATTGGGTATCTCTGCAACCAGATGTGTACTTGAGCCCTGGATAGGCTGCAGTGTGACTCTGTTCCTCAAGGGCAAGGAAGCCATGGATGCTCTGGGTAGGGCTGGGGTAAACTTTATTTTCTCCTTTTCTGTAACACATTGGTAGAGGGTATCAAAAACTACTGCTGTGATATCAGTGAACATTGCTTTATTACCTTTCATTAAGAGTAACATCTCTCACAAGAATATAGGATATATATATTTTAAAGGAAATAAACTACACAAAATTGCAACTGATAGACTAGACTTTTCTGGTCGTTGGAATGTTTTTGTTAGGCCAAACTTCTGTTCTTAACTTTTCTAATGACTCGATTAAAGTATAAGTGACATCTAATAAACTGAACTAACTCAAAATACACAATTTGATAACGTTCTGAAATATGCATATATGTACCCATGAAACTATCAGCACAATCAAGAAAACAACGTATCCATTGCCCACAGAAGTTTCTTTGTGTCCATTCATCGCCCTCTTCCACTTTTCCCCATCCTGCCTTTCCACATCTCCAGGTGACCACTGAGATGCCTTTTATCATTAGAGAGGCATTTGCATTTCTGGGAAATTATGGAAATTGATTCCTACAGTGCAGAATCTTTTGTCTGGCTTCTTTCACTCAGTGTAATTATTTTGTGACTAACCCATATTTTTTGTGTGTATAAATAGTCTATTCCTTTATTTTGCTGAGTAGTATCCCATTGTACTGCAGCACATTCATCTGTGGATGGATGCTTGAGCTGGCATAATTTCTAGCTACTAAAAAATAAAGACTTGTATGAACATTCACATACAAGTCTTTGTATGAACTGTAACTTTTATCGAATAAATATCTAGGAGTTGAGGGACTGGGTCATGTGATAGGTACATGTTTAACTTCTAAAGAAACTACCGGTTTTCTGAAGTGATTGCACCATTTTCCTTCCCTCTAGATTTCCTATACTCCCTCACCAAAACTTGGTGTAGTCAGACTTTCCTAATTTTAACCATCCAATAGGTGTATAGTGGTTTTAATTTTCATACGGCTAATAGTTGATGATGTTGAGCAACTTCACATGTTTGTCATCCATACATGTCTCCTTGGTGAGATCTCTTCAAATATTTTGCCCATGTTTCTAACTTTTAAAAAACTTTCTATATATTGAGTTTTGAGAGTCTTTTGTGTTCTATACACACATCTTTTCAGATATATGATTTGCAAGCATTTTACTCTAATCTGTGGCTTTGCTTTCATTATCTAAATAATGTCTTTTAAGGAGCTGAAGTTTTGGATTCTGAGGAGACCTACATAGTTTATCATTTTTTTTCTTTATCTTTTTTTTTTTTTTTTTTTTTGGTTTCCTCTATAGGAAATCCTTCCTCACCCAAGGTCACAAAGTTTTCTTCCAATGCTTTCATGTAGAAATTTTATAAATTTATCTTCTGATCTATTTTGAGTTAATTCTTCATATGGCATAAGGAAAAAATTTCATCCTTCCACATATGGCTATCTCTGCTCCATACCCATGCACTACATGCCTCCAGTGGTATTGTCAAAAGACTATCCTTTCTCTACCAAATTGGCTTTCCATCTTTCCTGAAAATCAGTGGTTCCTATATGTGTTCCTATATGTGTGGATCTATTTCTATTATCTATATTCTGTTCAACTGACCTATCATATCTGACTCTTGGTTATAATAGATTCTTTCCCTGATTTCTTTTCAGTTGCTCATGTAAATAGACTCCTAGTAACATAGATTCACCATTTTACTACTCATATCTAGGTATATTTTATAATGCATTTTATAAATCAATAGAACTGAGGCTCAAATGAGGGTAACTGCTAAAAGACATTTTAAAAATGTTGTGATATAAAAACAATGTTTTCTACAGCCATCTAAACTCAATCAAATTCATGTGACCCTGTTCCAAAAAGTTAGTTTCCATGTGCATGGGGCTATAGAATGTGGGGAGTATGTAAGGGGTATATGTGGTCTATCCTAAAAATCATTATAGGGGGCAGAGGAAAAAAGGATAGAAAATAAGAATATTCAAATACTAAATGTTAAAATAAAATATTCCTACCAGTGTTTGTAAAATTTACATTGAGATAAATAAGCAAATGATTATAAGAGACAAAAATTTAGAGAATATTTCAAAGTACTTTTTTTTGCCAAATGCACTAAGACAGTAGGAGTAACAGAGAAGAGTTTTCTGGAACCAACTTGTGCTTCTTTTTTCATCCCTATAGGGTGATTAGTTGTATTTTATTTAGCGTATTGTACATGTGGGTGTGAATAAGATGGATCTTCTCTCAAAAAGAGAAATGAGTCAAGAATATATGTTGTTAACTTGTCTGAAACAGTTTTCATGTTCTGACTCATTTTTCTTTGTATTGGTATTTGAAGAGATTTTGTTTTTTTAATTTGACTATTATAAAAACCTCAATAACTTCACTGAAATCCCATGAAAATAATATAAACAACTGTAATGGAAATTGAAAAGATGATAATAGCAATCAGTACTGTATTATTTCTTGTCAGTATTTTTTTAATCACTTGGAACAGTGAAAAATACCTGTATTAATTTGACTTTTTGACCTTTAGTCTTCACTTTAGTGGAAGAAGTTCTTTTGAGAAGCAATTTCTTCCTTTTGCTTATTATATCTTTGTCCTTCAAAACAATTAATGACTATCCTTTGATAGGATCATCTTCGAGTTGTTCCAAAGGAGGACAGTTGTGCCAACTACGTGCAGACCTATGGGTTCAGAAAAATTATAAAGCTTGATGTTGGAATCTTGTGGAGTGTAGACTCATTTCTCAGAGAGAAATGGAAATATTAATGCATTTACATTGTTTAAAATAAACTGACACAGGTATATGGATAGCATCTTCTATTCTAGGCACAGTTGGGTTGTTGGCTGGGGGGACGCTGGTGAACAAGAGCTATAAAAAAGTTCTTGTCTATGGGGCGCCTGGGTGGCTTAGTCGGTTGAGCGTCCGACTTTCGCTTAGGTCATGATCTCGCGGTTCGTGGGTTCGAGCGCCGCGTCGGGCTCTGTGCTGACTGCCAGCTCAGAGCCTGGAGCCTGTTTCCGAGTCTGTGTCTCCCTCTCTCTCTGACCCTCCCCTGCTCGCGCTGTCTCTCTCTCTCTCTCTCCTAGAAATAAAAAAAAAAAAAGTTCTTACAATTTAATTGGGAAGATGATACTCATTGACTCAATGAGGATAAGCTTGATGCAGGTAGTCTAACAGTCATACTTGGATAAACTTTTGCTATAGAAAAGATCAGCAGCCAATTCTATTAAAATCTTTAATTAGATGTCTAATAAACCTGAATATCAGGCTCAGATTCCACTTTAGAAATATTTCCAGGGGTGCTAACAGCCAACAATTTAATATGATTCCTAAAGACCTGACACAACAGACCAGATTTCTTGAGTTTAACAAGTATATTGTCCTTCTTTAAGAAAGCTTACTCTTTGAACCTTGTATGCTAAGTTCTAAGAGAATTAGATAGATAATAAGTGACATTCAAGTTCAGAGGTGGGAGAAAAAAGAGGCTCAGCTTAAGTGAAATATTTTGTTGAATTATTCAAAGTGGTAAACACTAACGAGCACATTAGTCAGACTCAGAAAAAGTTGAGAAATAAGATGAATGTCTAAAGATGGAGGTCAAAATGCCATGCAGATTTAAGGGCACACACCTAGGATGAAAACAAAAAGGTTGAAAAAGACATTCCAAAAAGAGAACATGCAGAGGGGTGGGGTGGGGTGGTAGTGCGGGCATACTTGTACCAGACAAAATAGACTTGAATCAAAAACTGTCACAAAGAATACAATGATAAAAGAGTCAATTCACCAAGATACAACAATTATAAATATATACCTAATCAGCATCAGAACATCCAAATACATGAAACACATATTGCAGAACTCAGGGAGAAATTGACTCAGAAATACTGATAGAGAATTTTAATACCCACTTTCAATAATGCATAAGCTATCCAGACAGATCAATAGAGAAACAGAGCACTTGGACAGCAGTATAGACCAAATGGGCCTAACATACATATGCAGAACCTCCTACCCAATAGCAATTAAACTTTCCACTGCCACAGAACATTCTCCAGGGAAGATCACATGTTAGATCACAAAAAAACTTAAATTTAAGAAGACTGAAACCATACCACATATCTTTTCTGAGCATAATGGAATGAGACTAAAAATCAATAGTAGGGGGAAAAAAACCTGGAAAATTTACAATGTGTGTAAATTAAATAAAACACTCTTGAACACCCAATCAGTCAAAAAATAAATGAAAAGTTAAATTAGAAAATATCTTGAGACAATCAAAAATTAAAAAAAAACACACCAAAAATTACAGGATGCAACAAAAGCAGTACAAAGAGAGAAGTATATAGTGGTAAACATCTGCAGCATTACAAAATATCTCAAACAATCTAAATTTCAAGGAACTAGAAAAATACTAAACAAAGTTCAAAGTTAGCAGAAGGAAGAAAATAATAATGATTAAAACATAAATAGATGAGATAGAAAAAAATACGACAAAAAGGAATAAAGAATAGACAAACCAAAAATCAACAAACGTAGGAGTTGGTTTTTTGAAAAGAGAAGTAAAAGTGATAAATCTTTAGCTAGAATAAGAAAGAAGATTTGAACAAAAAAAAAAGGAGATATTACAACTGATGATGCAGAAATAAAAAGGATTATAGAATAGTACTATGAATAATTACACATTGACAAATTGGAATACCTTCAATAAATGGAGAACTTCCTAGCAACCTACAAGAGTAAATCAAGAAGAAATAGAAAACTTGAATCAGTGATCAAACATTTCCTTGAAAAAGAAAAAGTCAGAACCAGAAGACTTCACTGGTGAATTCTACTGAACATTTAACAAAAACAAATACTAATCCTTCTCAAAGTCTTCCAGAAAATTGAAGAAGGAGGAACAGCTTTAAACTCAGTTATGAGGCCACCATTGCTCGGATACTAAAACCAGACAAAGATGCTACAAGTAAAGAAAACTGCAGGCCAATATCCCTTATGAATGATGCACAAAACTTCAACAAAATACTAGAAAATCAAATTCAACAGCACATTAAAAGGATCATATACCATGACCAAGTGGAATTTATCCCAGAGATGCAAGAATCGTTCAACACACAAAATTCAATAAATGTGATACACCACATTAATATAACAAAGGATAAAAATCACATGAGAATCTCAAGAGATGCAGAAAAAGCATTAGGCAAAATTCAATACCTTTGATAATAAAAGCACTCAATAAATTAGGAATAGAAGGAAATTATCTTAAAATTTTAAAGGCCATATATGAAAAATCCACAGCTAACATTATACTCAAGAGTGAAAAAGAAAATCTCTCCTTCTGATCTTAGAAACAAGACAAGGATGCCCACTCTACTTTTATTCAACATAGTACTGGGAGTAGTAGCTAGAGCAATTATGCAAGAAAAAGAAATATGAGGCCTCTAAATCAGAAAGGAAGAAGGAAAATTACCTCTGTTCATAGATGACATGATCATATATGTAGAAAATCCTGAAGTTTTCACACACACACAAATGGAGACTTCACACTTCCTGTTTTCAAAACGTATTACAAACCTACAGTCATCAACACAGGATCGTACCACCATAAAAACAGACACAGAAGGGCACCTGGGTGGCTCAGTCAGTTAAGGGTCTGACTCTTGGTTTGGGTTTAGGTCATGATTTCACAGTTTGTGGCTTCTAGCCCCAGATCAGGCTCCATGCTAGCAGTGCGGAGCCAGCTTGGAACTCTTTCCTTCTCTCTCTACCTCTCCTCTGCTTGAGCTCTCTCTTTCACACACAAAATAAATAAATAAACATTAAAAAAAAAAAAAAAGACAAAGACCAATGGAACAACAGAGAGTCCAGAAGCAAATCCATGGATTTATAGTCAAGTTTTCTTTGACGGGGGTGCCAAGAATGTACAACGGGGGAAGGAACAGCTCTTCAACAAATGGTGTCGGGAAAACTAAATATCCACATGCAAAATAATGAAATTGGTCCTTTATTTAAAACCATACACAAAATTCATCTCAAAATAGAAAGGCTTACATGTAAGGGCTAAAATGATAAAACTCCTTGAAATAAAACACAGGGGGGATAACTTCATAATATTGGTCTGACACAAAAATCACAGGCAACAAAAGCATATGTAGAAAAGTGGGACTCCATCAAACTATAGGATGGGAGAAAATATTTGGGTTAATATCCAAAATATAGGTCATGATTATCGCAACTCAATAGCACAAGAAAAAAACCCACAAACACAAATAACTTGATTTTAAAATTGGACAAAGGACTTGATTAGACATTTCTCCAAAGAAGATATACATGGCCTATAAGTATATGAAAAAAAGTGCTGAGCATCACTAATCATCAGGACAATGCGAATCAAAACTACAATGAGATATCACCTCACATCTGTTAGGATCACCATTATCAAAACAAAACAGAAAATAATAAATGTTGGTAAGGATGTGGAGAAATTGGAACCCTTGTATACTGTTGGTAGGAATGTCACCTGGTACAGCCATTATGGAAAATAGTTTAGAGATTACTCAAAAAATTAAAAAAAAAAAAAACCCTACCATAATATGATCCAGGAATTATACTTCTGTGTGTTTATCCAAGAGAACTAAAAACAGGATCTTGAGGAGATACCTGTATTCCCAGTATATTGCAGTGTTATTCACAAAAGACAAAAGGTAAAAACAATCTATGTGTCTACCGACAGATGAAGTGCTAAACAAAATACAGTACATATGTATGATAGAATATTCTTCAGCCTGAAAAAAGAAAGCCATACACTACAACAAGAATAAACCTTGAGGACATTATGCTAAGTAATATAAGCCAGTCACAAAATGACAAATACCACTTATGTGAGGTATCTAGAGTGGTCAAACTCATAGAAATAGCAAGTTCAATGGTGGCGGCCAGGAGCTGGAGGGGAAGAAGAAATGGGGAGTTGCTGTTCAAAGAATATAGAGTTTGAAGATGAAAAAGTTCTAGAGATTTGGTGTAAATGATGTACATATAGTTAACAATATTGTATTGTATACAGTACTTAAAACTCAAAAGATTTAAGAGGAGGGGTTTGCATTATATGTTTTTTTACCACAATTAAAAAGAAAAAGTCACTCAGGGCTGGTTTTATGAGATAATATGTGTAGGTGGCTGGGCCCCACACTTAGAATGGTCCCATGCTTGGTTTAATACTTTGCTGTGGCTGTCTTGATATTCTTAATAACTTTATCTATCTTTAAACTTATGTTTGTATGTGAAGCTAGCGGGACAATAAAATATACAAGTGAGCAAAGGAGATAAGATGCACCAGGTGTGTCTGTCACCGTTCCTGCTGTTACATTCACATATAGCTTTTACCTGCTTGTCATGTGGCTTCCATAACATGTTTATTTTGTCCTCATTTGGAGTCTTACTGAGGTCCCATGCACTGTGGGTCCACCAGAATTCTGTGTTCATGGTCACATCTGCAGCTGAATAAATGAAGGTATTAACTTCTTAGAGGCCACACTTTCCAGCTGAACCAAAAGAATGTGTAATTTTTCAGTGATTTTGCATATGAGATAAATGTTCTTATATTTGCATGTAAAACTGACATTACATGATATAAAGAGGAATAGTAAAAGCCACAATAATAATTTAAATCTTTATTCAGAAAACCATTACATAGGAAATTAAAAAAAAATAAAACCTACCATGACAAGTTGAGAGCGGCTACAGAAAAAAAGGAAAAAAAACCTCCTTTATATTTAAGTACTATATTAATGGCCCAGGGCTACCGTAACAAAATACCACAGACTGGGTGGCTGAAACAACAGAAATTTATTCTTTCATAGTTCTGAAGGCTAGAAGTCCCAAATCAAGGTGTTAGCAGGTAGGATCTAGGAGAGAATCTTTATCGCCTCTTCTGGCTTCTTTCTGGTGTTTGCTGGGAATCCTTGTGTTCTTGTGTTTTTGGCAGCAGAACTATATCACCTCAGTTTCTGCCTCTATTGTCCCATGACTGAACATGAGCCTCTATTTGGCTGCGAAGCTCCAAACCCTTCTTCCACACAAGGACAGCAGGCATTGGCTTAAGGCTTCCCCTAACCTAGTATGGCCTCATCTCAACTTGATTCTATCTGATAAAAGCTGTTTTTGGTCACATTCATGGGTTCCAAGGCATAGGACAGGCACTATTCAACCCAGTCTGAAGGCTTTTCATAGCACCTTTTCCTTGCATTTTAAACAAGGGGCCACACATTTTCATTTTGCTGGGAGCCACATATGATGTCACCGTTTTAACGACAGCCCTCATGTTGGAAAACTTGGCTTAACAGAGAGCCAAATGAGTCCGCTACCTGCACTCTAGAATCAATTATACGCTAGATTTATCCACTTTGTTGTAGCAAGATGGTTCCAGAAAAACCCGTGGGAGGGAGCATGGCCATGTAAGACCCACACTCACACAGGTTGGAGGAACAGAGAACTTTTGCCCCATTCCCAAGATGAAGAAAAGAAGAGCTGAGCAAAGCATGACTAGTTATTCCTCTCAACTTTAGCAATCAAGTAGGCCAATTCGCCTACCCAGCATCAGTGAGTAGGGGTAGGTCAAAGTCACACTGACCAAATACTTTCCACGTGGAAGATACATTAGAAATGAAGATGAGAAATTTTCACTAGCACTTCCCTGCTTTTACTTAACGCACTGAAATATACCCTAAAGTCTCACTGGTGGGCAAGTTGGATTTTCATCTCCAAAGTCTCTGATATGGGTGAGAAATCGCATTAATTAACTTAACTCCAAGGCTATTCATAGCCAATGATGGAAACCAACCCTATATTCTATTAGCCACCCTAAACTACAATTAACTACAGAAATTGGATGAGGTTAAATGACAAATTAGGATGAAATATATAAAGTCATCCAATAATACAATCTGAGAATCATAGAAATGTCCTAAATTTGAAAGCAAACACTTGCCATTATCAAATTCTTCTGAAAGAAATTAAGGATGCAGATCAAACCCTCGTATAGATGAAGGTCTCAAAGTGTTAAGGCCCAATTTTGAAATCATGTTTCTTTGCTATTGTGAGTAAAAGTCCAAAGTCCTAAAGGTCCATAAATAATCCTCCCAAATGTCTTACTTGGTTCATCCTTAGTGGCAAGCTTTCTCAGTGCCTGAGTGGGACCGAGGGCTCCTTCAGTATTTAGATATCCCGCTGGGACATAGGTAAGGGCTTCCTAGGGCTTTGGCTGTTTTACTGGTCTCTCATGAACTAAGCTTGTGATGAGGACAGAGAGTTAATAAGGAAACTTAATTTTCCAGAATTAGCCTCACACCAAAACAAGTAGAAAGCAAGCCAACTCCCGACTCCTAGAACATCTTAAACCAGGCAAATTTTTCTTCTCAGAATCCAGTACAGAACATGCCCAAGGAACACAGCAAAAACTCAATGGCATTTGAGAGAAAAATAAAGTCTCTTTTATTTTCGCCTCACTAGGAGGTCCACTAATCTATGCTATTTATCTGACACTGTTGATTTGTGAAGGAGGATTCTTTCAGCATGAAGTGCATTTGGTACCAAGTCCGCCATGGACAGGGCACAGCACTGTGCATCTATCATGCATGGATGCTTCATTTACACTTCTCCTTTGATCACCCCATTGTTCACACTGCATTACTGAACTGATGATGTGTTCTATCTAATGACACTGAATCTGCAGTCTCTGACAGATTTTACAATCCTGTGTCATTGTGGCCATTTTCACTGCCTCCTGCTATGGAACTGTGTAGACTATAGAAGGCTACCCCTTAGTGAACCTTTCTTTCTCACACATAATTGACAAATCCAGAGTCAGTGGGTCCACATGGTAAATGGAATCAGTTGAGCGTATGGCAAGCCATGTATGTCAATAGTGACAAGACTTCTGAAACTTTTCCCTGCAATTGAGTCTTTGTCTCTGTCCAGCCTGCTTAGGAAGCTATACTGAAAAGTAAACTAAGGTGGGCAGTTGGCTGAGAATTCCCTGCCTTGCAAACTGGGCGTCCTAAAAGTCCAGTGCCTGAAGTTCTCCTGGTACCTTCTTTTTTCTGCTCCAGTCATTCGCTCAGCCAACCACAATTCCCCAAGGCCCTTTGTCTTTAAGGCAGACCTTTATTTAAGTGATTACAGAAACTGGCACTCTGCATGCAGTCATCAGCCAAAATCAAAGGATCTTATGGCTAATGGAGTGGGTTGAATGATGCCCCCCCCCCAAAAGAGATGTCCATATCCTAATCCTCGAAATCTATCATTGTCAGCACATTTGGACAAAAGGTCTTTGAAGGTATAATTCAGGTGGGCCCCGAATACAACAGCAAGTGTCCTTATACAAGAAGGGCAGAGGGGGATTTGAGGCAGAAAAAAGGAAAATAGAGACACACAGTGGAGAAGGTGATGTGTGGTCAAAGTCAGAGATGGACTGATGTGGCCATAAGCCAAGGAAGCTGATGACCATTAGAAGCTAAAAGAGGCATAGAATGGATTCTTCCCTACAAAATCTGTAGGGAGTACAGACTTACTGATACCTTTGGCCTCCAGAGCCATGAGAGAGGAAACTTCTGTAGCTGAAGCCAAGTTTGTGGTCATTTTTACAGCAGCCACAGAAAACTAACATAGCACGCAGTAAACCTTTCCCAGACATTAGCGGTTTACTGCACAAGCCTGCCAGACCTAACCTAAATATTTTCAAACTGTCAAAGGTTACAATGTCCCACCACCTAAGAAAGACCAAGGCACAAAGCCATCTTCTCTGGCAGTACCAAGCCACTTTCCACATGGACATTTTACTTTCCAAACTTCCGCTCCTTTTATTTCTCAGTGTTCTCAGGGAATGAACTAAAGGTTAGCATCTGTCAATGGTCCTAAAAAAGTACAACACCCTTATTTTATTGAGGTCTGGAGTAGGTTGGGAAATAGAAGAGGAAAGATAGAGGTTAAAATACTCCTTTTACTGCTATTGATAACCCAGGTTTCAGAATCCCAGTTTGAATGAGAGCGAAATGATCTCATAACTGAACTCCAGAACTGGGCAGACTACCACCTAGTAATACATAGGCCTGGAGAAACAGAAGACACCCACTCTCATTCTCAAGGAAGAGAAGATAAGTAATCAAGGCAAGCATGACCAATTAATTCCTCTTAAATTTTCTGTATATGCCATTTGACCACCCTAGGGGCAGAGTAAGTAAAGAAGCAAAGCTGAAATCGCCTAAGGAGCCCTTCTCACAGGACTGCATTATCAGGAATGGGGAAAGAACATTTGGTACTCCCCACCCCCACCTCAGCATGAAAAGAAAAACACCCCTCCCCCAACATTTACAATGTAAAACAAATCAGAAACTACTTGAGCCCTGACTTACTATTAGTACACTAATAGCTAATCAGGAGCCTGGTGCAAAAACATGTTGATTAGCTGCTAATAACACCCTTTGGAAGTGGATCCCTCTACATGTCTCAAAAGGAGAATGTATGCTTCAGGACTTTTTCACCAAAAGTACATACAATTTCTTTACCATTCCAGCAAATATGGCCTGTGGCCTAGCTCTACCCTCATATCTGCTGTTCTTGAATTAGTCATAAAGACATATATAGAAATAAAGATGAGAGTTGAGGTAGGAAAGTATACAATAGCAGAAAAAACATTATAAGTGGAGTCAAGTCCCATCACCATTTATCAGAGGTGAACTTCCAGCAGCAATATTAATGGTTTTTCTGTTACATCCGTAAAGTGATGTATGTACATAACTATTTTTAATTTATTAAAATCTCATTTTTATGGCTGACCACTGCACATCAAGTAACACAGGGAAGCAACATCAACAGACATTCCTGGCCTCAAGGAATGTTGCCTAAGAGAAGACAGAGCTATGTAGAAAACACAATGAAAATACACTGTAGCGAATGCAACAATCAGGCATGCAAAAGTGCAATGTTAGCAAAAAGGAGAGTGTGATCACAACATTAAAAGGACTTCACAATAAAGGTAATGTGTAAATCGAGCTTTGCAAAATGAAGTGGGTTTTCCAGGTGCAAAGAGGGAGAAAGGAATTTGTGGTGGAAGGAAAAATATAATCTAAGATAGTAAACTGTTCAGATAATCCAGGAAAAAGAAGTGGGGAATAGCAGAAGAAATGACTGCATAATTTAGACACCATGAAAATCTGTAAACACAAAGCCACTTAACCAGGACTCAACTGATAGATCTCATCTGCATTTTAGCAAGACTACTCTAATGGAAATTTTGAGGACCCACTCATGGGGGAAGAAAACAGAATTATTAATTTAATTCCTGCAAGAAACATTATGGGTCTGCCAGAAAAACCAGAAAACAAATGAAAAGATCTTTAAGAAGCAGAACCCAAGGTGCTTGATGATGAATTCAAATCTGGTAATAAAAAGTCATGAGGGAGGAACAAACAATGGTAATCTCAAGACTTGCTTGTTTTAAGGATCAAATGATGAAATACCTTAAAATGCTCTTATCCATATAACAACCTACATGGAGTCCTTGAAGTTACAAACACAGGAATGTTATTGCAGTGGTCAAGTCCACTGGAATTTATTTGGTGATGGCTCTGAGGTCTCTTATCCTTCTATTTCCACAGTCTTTTCTCAAGGATTAAATTATCTGAGGATCTGGCTTTCAGTTATTATCCACAATTTGTTGGTTCTGATATTTTCATGTGAATGATTGCTCGGTCATTAAGAAACAGTTTATCGTCTTTGTCTTTGTGATCCTTACATGCTTCCTTTTCTTGAAGTTTTTTTTTTTCCTTCAGTTTCAATCACACATTTAATCTTTATTTTATTGTTGTAAAATATACATAATGTAAAATTTTATTTTATTTTATTGAGATTTAAAAAAAAATTTTTCCTGGCAAGATGTCTTCTCAAGAGGTCGTACCATTTGAATTCCGATTGGCAATGAGGAAGATTTCCTGTTGTCCCGCATCCTCACCAGGAAGTGGTATTGTCAGTTTTTGGTATTTAGCCATTTAATAGACAGGTGGAGCAGCCCTCTGGTGTTCTAATTTGTTTTCCTTTAACGCACCATGCATTTCGTTTTCCAATAATTCCTCAAAGTTCAGCAATTTATATGTGCTTCTTTCTCTTTTATATTTACTATCCACTCAGGTGTCTATTCATTGATTCATTTATTTCAAGTTGTGGAGTTATTTTCTTACTGTAATGTTTTCCTACTTCTTTGAATATTTTGCATGCATATCTTCTTTAGATGTGTGTTTTGAAAATATATTATGCTAGCAAGGGGCTTGCCTTTCCATTCTTTGAACACTGTCCTCACCAAGTGGATATTTTAAAATTTAATAAAGTCCACATAACATTTTTTTTCTTTCATGGATATGCTTTATGTGTTATACATAAAAACTGTGCTTCATTCACATATTTAGTTTTTTGTGTGTGGTGGTGGCAAAATATATGTAACATAAAATGTTAAGTGTTCAATTC
Organism: Crocuta crocuta; assembly: GCF_008692635.1. Classification (NCBI taxonomy): domain Eukaryota; kingdom Metazoa; phylum Chordata; class Mammalia; order Carnivora; family Hyaenidae; genus Crocuta; species Crocuta crocuta. The sequence goes on from NW_027529428.1 coordinate 1,478,963, forward strand.
AGTGGCATTAAAAGTACATTCACAATGTTTACAATCATCACCACCACCCCCCTCCAGAACCTGTTCATCACCCCAAAGTGAAACTCTATACCCATAAAAATAACAACATCCCAATACTCACTCATCCCAACTTGCCAAAACGACAATTCTACTTTCGGTGTCTATGAATTTGCCTATTCTAAATATCTCAGTTAGGTGGAATCATACATTTGTCCTTTTGTGACTGACTTATTACACTTAGCATAATATTTTCAAGGTTCACCCATGCTGTACCATATATCAGAATGTCAGTCCTTTTTAAGACTGAATAATATTCCATTGTATGTATATATCATACCTAGTAGGTACAATAAATACATGCATTATAGCAAAATGTAAAAATACTTGATATTAGAAAAATCTGAGAATACTACTTTTCTATTTTGAGGAAATTTGTCTCTTAAATAATTATATTTCACCAGAAACTCAATACCACTCTGAGAAGGAGGGCTTAACCCCTACCCTGACTCACTGAATCTCTCTTTCTTATGTGGAATCTAGAAACCTGAATGTACTGTCTTATAAAAAAGGCTATTCTGGCATAAATTTCAGATAGCAAGAAGAAAACCTTAAGAGGTTCAGAAGTTAAGAGAAGCGACTAGAAATTCAGATGATTACCTGACACTGAAAGGACTTGCCTGATATGAAAACAGCTGTAAATCTCACAAGATTACATGATCTTGTATGAATTTCAAACCTTCCTGCTATTAATTGGCAATCACATAAGAATAGCCTCCCTTAAACACACTGATAATAAGCTTCACAGCTTAACATTCAGCAGCCTATGTTTTGGCTAAATGAGCTTCAGGAAAAAAAAAAAAGAAACTTGGGGTTTAGTTCCATCTACTTTGGAGCCTCTAGTTAAATAATCTGTGTCTGCTGAGCTCTGTCTTCTTATCATCTGTACAATGGAGGCAGCTCGAAAACCACAGGCACAGAAATGATGTACAGTTTTATGCACAGTTGTCTTCATTTGTTTAGAGTACATTTAATCTATTACTCAAAGAGTACACATACTATTTTGAATCATCTAGGACAAAACTCTGTCAAAATAAAGAAAAGGAAAGGGGCCCAAGTAACTATGATTTTCCTAAGGGGACATAATTTATGATAGATGTGGGATCAGAATGCTGATATCATCAATCCCACCCCATTGTTCTTTAATTGGGTTTTGAACGATACAAAGAAATAAAACTCCTGTGTTATATGTAACCAGTGCAGGACTTGGCAAGATTGGAATTTGAGCACTGCATATTAAGAAGAATTTGGAAATTTATCTTTTTCTTTTTTCAAAAAATGTTTAAACAGTTATCATTTTTGAGAGAGACAGAGCACAAGTCAGGGAGGGCAGATAGCGAGGGAGACACAGAATCCGAAGCAGGCTCCAGGCTCTGAGCTGTCAGAACAGAGCCTGATATGGGGCTTGAACCACAGACTGTGAGATCATGACCTTAGCCAAAGTCAGACACTTGACCCACTGAGCCACCCAGGTGCCCCAAAACTGGAAAATTCTTAAAACTAAGTCAGATGTATCTAGATACATAGAAAACAGTGGTACCTGAAGTTGATTCTACAGGGAGAAGCAAAAGGAGTAGCTGAAGGTGTGGATGGGCTGCAATTACAAAAAGGAGAGGTGAATTCCTATTTCCCAGCACTTTGGAGGCTCCAACCCAAAATACAATACTAAAATAAAATAAACATTTGAATTAGGTCATATTTAATTCTGCACGTTCATGTAAGTCAACAAAATATACCAGGTAACATCTACGTTGTCATTTAGTTTCTATCTTGAGTTTCATTTCTAAAAGTCTTTCCAAACACAAAACAGAGGTTGGAGAAAGGTACATGGGNGTACCAGGTAACATCTACGTTGTCATTTAGTTTTTATCTTGAGTTTCATTTCTAAAAGTCTTTCCAAACACAAAACAGAGGTTGGAGAAAGGTACATGGGAGGCAGCAGAGATAAAATAAGCCCATTTCACTTACCATGAAAATTAAGATCCAAACAAATTCTTCACAGCTGAAGATGTCCAAACAATTTTCATTTTATGGCACGGCTTCTGGGAAAATCATGCTGAAGGACTCATAATTACTCAAATGTCCCTTATCTGTTTCAATACATATCACTATATATTATGGGACTTCTGAGGGGCAGAGAACATATCCTGGCTACACATCTCAATGCCCATGATGCAGATAAGTTGGTCTCAAACTAACCTGAGGATGTTAGAGCCTACTTTTTCCATTACTAATATTAATGGACAAAACTTCACATTCTTTTGCTTGTACAACCTAAGTCAATTCTTCATTAAAATGGATGGTCCATAAAGAAGTCAGTAATGGAGGCATCATTGGATGCTGAAAGTATTTTTGTGGGTTTTATTCATGTCATGGGTTTCTAGGGAAGATCTACTCAAAAACTGAGTCTAGTTTGACATTTACAACAAAATTATCATGTAACCTTGAGCAAAGTGAGCTCATCATCATAAAAGGAGGATATTAATACTCTATCCCTACTCTGAGGGGCTCTTGTAAAGTATCAAATAAAGTAACAGAGGTGTATATGAAGCACATATTTTCATTGATAGTTGTACATGCTTGAAAATAACTCTACAGGGGTGCCTGGGTGGCTTAGTCGGTTAAGCGGCCGACTTTCGCTTAGGTCATGATCTCGCGGTTCGTGGGTTCGAGCCCCGCGTCGGGCTCTGTGCTGACTGCCAGCTCAGAGCCTGGAGCCTGTTTCAGTCTGTGACTCCCTCTCTTTCTGACCCTCTCCTGCTCACGCTGTCTCTCTCTCTCTCCTAGAAATAAATAAAACATTAAAAAAAAGAAAAGAAAAGAACTCTACAGGGGCACCTGGGTGGCTTAGTCGGTTAAGCGTCCCACTTTCGCTTAGGTCATGATCTCGCGATTCGTGGGTTCGAGCCCCGTGTCGGGCTCTGTGCTGACAGCCAGCTCAGAGCCTGGAGCCTATTTCAGAGTCTGTGTCTCCCTCTCTCTCTGACCCTCCCCTGCTCACGCTCTCTCTCTCTCCTAGAAATAAATAAAAATATTTAAAAAAAAAAGAAAGAAAGAAAATAACTCTACAGAATGCACTATAAAGATCTTGATGATATGTATCTCGAAACTAGTTCCCAGTTCTCCCATTAAAACTACTTCAATTCACAAACACATATGTATTTCGTTAGTTACCAGAGAACTACAGATACTGCTTCTTGCAGTACCTTGTCCCAACCATCTGCCTTCCTCTTCACATCAATCCTTGATTCAGAAACCCTAGAGATTTGTTCATTAAATTATGTGCAAAATTAATTCATCCAGTCAAAGAAAACTTTTTCAGTAAAGGAACCCTTCCTTAGTAGGTTTTATAGACATGCTCAGGAAATAAAGTAGCGAAGAACCCAGATCAATGTCCCCTCTCTCTAGTGGAGGGAGAGGCAAAAATAAACAAATGAGCAAATTTAAACTTTAAGTATAAGCATATGAACAAAAGCTAAATAAATGGATAAATCAACTCTAGGATAATAGGTAAGTACTATAGAGAGCTAGAAAACAGGGAAGGGATATAGGCATTGTTAGTTGATGAGAAGAGGCTGCAATGCAAAATTAAGTGATTGATTAAGGCTTTATGAGGAAGACAAAATTTAAGAAAGACCCTGAGGTGAATGTGGAAGACAGCAATGTACATATCTGGGGAATGAATGTTACAAGCAGAGGCAACAGGCTGATGGAAAACAATGAGGCAAAAGAGTGTACCTGGAATAGTCCAGGAACAGAGAGGATGTCAGGGTGTGGAGGACAGAGTGAGCAAAGTGGAGAGAAGGAAATGAACTCAGAAAGGAAATGGAAGCCCAAATTGCCAGGGCTGTGGAAGCGTTGTAAGGACTTTGGTTTTTGCCTTAGGTGAGCAACTAAAGAGACTTATGTGATATGGTGTGAACCAAGTGTTAACGGAATCTCTCTGGATGCCATGTTGATTGGAGACTGGAGAGGAGTAAAGACAAGATCAGGAAGACCAATAATTAATTAATGTAAAGAAGTGAATTACTCAAGGATATACCTTCTACTCAGTGAACATGTGCAGCAGGGCCCACAGATCAAATGAGGTTCTCAGCCTGTTTTTTTATGATCCATGACCTAATAATAGTTCATTCTGAAAGGTTGTTGAAGAATAAGAAGAAGCTACATGTGGGCCTGTACATGGCCCACAAAGGCTAAAATATTGAAAAGTTGAAAAATGTGTTTCACCACCTAATACCTGGCTGGTAGTAGGTGCTCAAGAAAACTGGAAGGAAGAATACATGAGTAAATTGGTTGCTGAAAATATTACCAAGTGATAGATGTCAAGGAATATTTGTGTCTTTACCCCTAACCTTCAAAACCAACAATGTCATTTCCACTGAGCTATGGTCTGGTTTTCAAAACAATAAACCAGGAGATATTTTCTCACATAAGCAATCTCATAAACAGCTTTCAGGGGAAGTTGAAGTAGAAATAACTAAAATAGTAACATTAAAATAGCAACAAATAATAACCAAAAAATTCTTAGACAACTTTACACTTTACAGATCATTTTCATGTTAATTATCTCATTTAGTCTTCAAATCAACTCCATGAGAGACGTATTATTTTCCCATTAGAAATGACCACATCCTAAATCCTTAGTGATTTCTCAAGAAAAGTTGAATGTGAATACTGAGGTTGAGTTTTATTTTTAATATGGGAATGTTGAATGCTAAAATCGACAGGTATTTTCAGTTCAAGGCGGCAGACTAGAAAAGCACATTTACTTTCTGTTCCTCCTGAAACCATATTTAATACAAGTGTAGAAATACCAAAATTAATATCAATCAAAGCCAAGAGAATGTGGAAGTCATCAACCACAGAAAGATTTGGATATATTTTGAGAAGCCAAAAAGTGAAATGCAGGACTGATGAATAGAATCATCAAGAAGACTGTCCAAAGAAGGGGCTGCACAAGGCCAGTCTGCTTCTGCTGAGCCCTGTTTATACTCAAGAGAAGAGAGAATAGGGGTTGAAAACCAGGAGACAAAAGATATTTTAGGGGAAAAAATTCATTTAATGAGTTCCATGGGTCACTCAGTCTTCCCTCTGTAGTAACTCTGTAGGAAATACAACAGATTATGGTGAGCAAGACAAGGGAACAGGGAGGGAGTGTTGAACCACAGGGTGTCAGCTCTGGTTCATTGTCACTACTACCAACTCCATCCAAGACAACACACCCATGGCTTCATGTGCTATAACTGGAGATTGTTGCTTCATAAATTGTCAAATGAGAAGGAATCTTCCTGGCAACCAAACTTAGTGGTTATTATCAAAATATTTTTATTAACTTAATCATTTAAAAATATTTTGTCTTAACAAATTCTCTCTCAACATGTTCGCTTCTGCCCAGGCAAATTATCTAGGAATAACCACTTGCCATCTAATATATTTTGCCTGTAAGGACAAGTAAGAGAATGGTCTATATTCCAAAAAAGCATCCTATCTGTCTATTCCCATTTGACAAGAGAAGTCAAGAGGGAGATTTTTCTGGGATAACCTTACCCAAATTCCCTTGTATTGTCCTGAAGCCCCAACATGCATCATATGCTTAATTTGTCCTCCCTGGGAAATAAAACGATGGAAATAAAATGATTGTCATTTATTGTCTTCAGATATATCAGACATCATCATCTTTTTCAGAGTTCTCATAAGAAATCTTTGTTGCGGGGCGCCTGGGTGGCTTAGTCGGTTAAGCGGCCGACTTTCGCTTAGGTCATGATNAATCTTTGTTGCCCCAAATATGTACAAGCTTGCTATTTCTTTTCAAACAAACACCACCAAGAAACTGTTTCTTACTGAACTCAAATGATATCAAAGGACTTGTGGTTAACTATCTTATCTGGGAATCATTTTTGCTCTTAGAGGGATTAGAAACTGCTTATAACAGTTCTTTTTTTTTTCCAAACAGAATTTGGGTCTGAGCAAAACCTTTTGTGTCCTACCAACCCCCACGTTTGTTGGGGATGGAAGTCCAAGTTTGCTCTAACATACTATAAAAGTTCTCATAACAAGAGCACTAAAGCTAATTTTGTAATATGTGAACTATGCCTAGTGCTGATTTAAATATGAGAAAATAAGTACACTAAAGCCTCATTTCACCAGCATAATTTGTTCCGGAAACATGCTTGTAATCCAAAGTACTTGTCTATCAAGGCTAATTTTCCCATAACAGATAATGGAAACTCAAGATGATTTGTTCACCAACCCAAAAATATTCATATAAAAATCATTACAGTACTGCACTATAATACGAAATAATAAAGAAAATATAAAGAAAAATAAACAAATTAACCTGTACTTACCTTTGAAAACCAAAAGGGCTGGTGTGAAGGAGTCAAGGGATAAAAGGTTATTGTGTAGGATGAATTTCTTTATTGCTAACGGATGTTGACTGCACTGTAGTATTAATAAGCTCTCGTCATATGCTCTATGTAATGTAACTGGCAATAAGGCAGCAGAGGAAAGGGTATATATCTGCAGGCAGCCTGACCTAGAATGAAGCAAAACACTCCTAAACTCACTCTTGTATGGAAAAGCAAAGGACTGCCCAGAGGTGCTTTGAAGTGACAAAAAATATACCAGGGCCAGTTGTGTACACCTTCCAATGTTCAGAAAAATCACTGATTTCTGCCAAACACCATGCCCTGAGACTGGCATCAGAGCATGAGAGACGATCACCCAATATTCCACAGAGAAAGAGAGAGACTGACAGTGAGAGAGAGAGCAGCATTGGCTCAATTGTCACGTGATGTTTAGCATCATGTAATCCTTTTATTGCAAGACATCACTCACTTATCAAGTTAAAATTTATCAGAAATGTCAACTCGTCTTGCGGAACACCTGTGGAACAAGTTACTCATAATCCGAAATTTTAATGTGTGTGTATAGATGTAACTTTTTAATGTATATTTTTTACTGATCTATAGGATTCTTGGTTCTGAAACTTATGCACGTCATGTCCCGGATATGCAACTTCCAGTACCACCAGAGAGAAAACAACTAATGGAGTAAGCCAGAGAATCGACATTCAAACTAGGTAAAGCCACATGTAGGCCAAGATTTTTCAAACCTTCTTCCTCATGCTGAAGCTTCCACCTCCTAGACAATAATACAGGTTTCTCTTGCCAACCCCCACGCATATCTCTCCCTTCTTGGTCATAAGGATCTCTAGAATTCTGTTTAAGTGCCAACAACGTGAGGTGAAGAATGAACCTGGCTGGCATGCTCACAACGACCAAATTGTGTTGACCTTTCTTTAATCCAATATATTGCCTCACTCTTAACTTACAATAAGCAACATATTTGCTTTCTAGATATTAGTGATATTCCTAGAAGGCCAGAGAAACTGGCTTCTAATCCATATGGAATAATCCACAGGTGAATTTTTTCCAGGTAGACCACAACATATCTGGAATATAATCTTTATATATTTACATACAGTCTTTACATATAATCTGACATATTTGGGTTCTTCAGAGTAGACCAAAGAGAAAATCTAGGCTGCAGGGCTCAGTTACAGATGTGGGATGGTACTAGGTTTACCCTTGGTGGTTCCATGCCCTACGTCTTCTGAGACCAGAACCCACTGTGGTCCCTGATTAATTTATGAATTGAGCTTTTGCTCAAGGAAGGCCTGGTCTGTGGCAGTGCCTCTGCTCACTGTACATATGGCACCATGCTAAGCACCCTCAGAACTAGGAAAAAGAGAAAGAAAACATGGTACCACGTGATGCATATAAGGTCCAGAGTTAGAGCTCTGGGAGTCACTACCTGGGCTTGAATCCCAGCACAGCCACCACTGCCTGTGTGACCTGAGGGGCGGTCTAAATTGTAAATGTTGTTTTGCCAAATTCTTCAAAATGAAGAAAGCAAGAACCTGCCTGCCAGGAAAGGAGGTCTTAGGGTGCGGCATCCAGTCAGGTCAGGCTTTGGCGTGGAAACTGGCGCCGTCTGGAGGGCGATGCTGAAAGCCTGGGCAGCCCTGGCGAAGACGCACCTGGCTCTAAGCCTCTCAGGGAGGCAGAGAGGGTCCCGGTCCCGGGGGCAGCGGGCCGCTCCTTCGCAGCTTGGGGTGCCCCCGAGAGCTCGTCTCTCTTGGAGGAAAGGCTGACGACACACACCGAGGCGCTGAGAAGCCTGAGGAGCACTGCACTCCTGTACAGTCCCCATCAGTGGCCTTGCTGGTTGCGTACACGTGCCAACGGGCCTACTGGCCAAGCGCAACGGGCACCTTAGAGACCCCAACTGGCGACCGAAACTCCCAGGTGCGGGAGCCTAAGGGGCGAGGCTCTGGGGCCTCCCCTTTGCCCTGTGCTGTGGGCTCTTGCAGCACTGCGCGTGCGCGCCCTTCTTTGTGACGTGTCACAGGGACGCACCACTAGGGCCAGGCTGGGCCGCTCAGGCTCAGTGTGTGTTTCACCTCCAGAGGAGTCAGAAGCTCCGGAGGGGCTGTCCAGCTTTTACACTACAACGTGGCGACGCTTTGGGGCACAACCCCCTCAATATGGGCAATCACCTCAGTCAGTGTCTACGTTTCCCACTCCGCCGCCTCCGCGCCCTACCTGGCCGTGATCGGCCCTGGTCCTCCCCGCCAGTGATCCCCATCCACCACCTGGCAGGGGCCACCCCGCTGCTCCTTCACCTGCCCTGGACCCTGGGCGCAGGCTCTTCCACCGGAATCGTAGGACTTTGTCAGGTAGCTTTCATGTCGAGCCGAGGAGACGGTAGCCCATCCCTCCGGCTGCATGGACCTCTCTGGGCATCTTCCCTTTGGTGAACTGGAGGAACCCTCCGAAATAACCCTGTGCTGTCTTCTCCTAATTTGATGATGCTTGGGCACTCCAGAGCCATAAGAATCCCTCCTCCGGGGCGAAAATTAACTCTCCAGCTTTCGCCATCTGAGACTGGAGACGGGGCTGCGAGCTGGGCCTATCCAGGTACCTCCCACCTTTGTGCCCAAATGGGATGGAGGAGAAGATTCAAAAAGATCACAGAGAAAACACGGAGGATCTTGTAGAGACCCAAGGGCGGGATGGTGGGAACAGGGCACCCCATGTCTGCGGTCATACACCGTGAAGTCTCAGCTCCCGGCAGTGCAGCCCTGCACCCTTGGACCTGAATCCCAGTTCTCCAGAGGACAGTTTGAGGAAGGACACCCACTAGACTCTGATGAACTCCTCCCCTGAAGGCCATGCGGTCACCTGCTCGAACGGCTCTGCCAGCGATGACGTGCCTCATACAGCTGCAGCCGTGCTCTCCCACCCAACCCCATGCTGCTCGGTATGCAGGAGACATAAACAAAGGAAGTGTCCAGTGAAAAGCATCAGCCTGTCGGGAACAATATCCATCCAGGAAAGAGAAACAGGCTAGAAACCTTTAGGCGTCTCATCCAGGAGCTATTGTCCCCCTGTGTCTGCCAGCAGTAGGCCCTGCAAAATGGAAAAGACCCCCCCAGTTGTGCGGCTGGGGTGAGTCGCCCCCATCTCCTAAGCTTCCTTGCATCGCTATTGACTCAAACCTGGACACCTGGAAGAATACCAAATGTCAGAAGAATACAATCTTGGAGGACACAGAGAGCAAAGCAGACCTCTGCTCCGACACAAAGCCTGCCCCTGCTTTCTCCCTACTTGCATCAGAGACTGCTGCCTGCCTGCCCTTGGGCATTAACCCTGTGCAAGTCCCTATTGCTACAGCGGACTTGGCTGACCTATCTGCCGGGCTCCCAGTCCCATCTGTTCCTTCATCTTTTCCATCAATCATTGGTCAAGTGACAGCAAACATAGTTTTAAAATCTTCTCCTGCTGCTCCTGATGGGTCTGTTCCTCACCTTAGTTCCAGTGCCATTCGGGAAACTTCTCTGAAAAAAGAAGGGCCTCTTCAGCCAGCCACTGCTACAACCTCTCCTAGTTCTGGCCTCACCATGCTTCCTAACACCTCAGCCCCCGGCGTACAGCCACCCTGCTGCAAAGCAGAATCCCCAGTGACTATGTGTGGAGTCTTCTGCGTCCAGTGCTGCCCACCCCTCTTCCAAATCCTTCCACAAATAGCCCTGTCTCAACTGTCCATCCCATCAGTTCTAAGGCAGTGGCTCCTACCATCGCAGCCATTCCATCTACATGTACCTCCAGGCATACTTCACATCCTGGTGCCATTGACACGGACACCACTCCCCTTCAGAAGCTCCCAAAGAATCCAGAGCGGGACCTCCTTCATTTTCCCAGGGCTGCTGCCATTTGAAACAGAGGCTCCCTGACAAGGTTCCACCAGCTGCACCTGGGTCTCAGAAGACGGCCCTTCTTGCACGTGTTGCTGTATCCACGAGCTTGCCCCTTGGGGGTTCTGGTGTCACCTCCACTCCCTGCAAACTGCAACCCAGCTTCTGACAGCGATGCTGTGGATCCTCCATCTCCATCTCAGGCTTCCGTCATCTATTCCTCCCCTGTGTCCAGGGACCACCATGTGCCACTTCACACAGTGCTTGCTGGTCCTGGTAACACCTACCCAGCAGCAGTACTGTTGTGGCCCAGGACTCTATCCATTTACCTAAAAAATCATCCATTACACAGACCTCAGTTTCCAACCAGTCTGACCCAGGAATCACCTCTCAGCCCCCAACTGGGCACCTGGGCACCGTAATGGGGAGCAGCCTACCACTTCCCACCTGTTAGGATCACCAGTACCCTCCTCACAAGCTATGGGCCTGACTGCTCTTGTAGCGCAGCCACCCAGAGACAACGCAGTGCAGTCAGGTTTGGCAGGGTCTGCATCTGTTACTGCTATCAGCATCCAGCCCCCCTCTAGTGATAAGCAAGGCATTGGACTTGGTGTGTCCATCCCAGGTCCCACTCATTCACAGGCATCTGGAGCATTCAACTTTGGGGCAGGACTGGCCAGGGCACCAAGCTCACTTTCTGGTCCTACATTTAGTCAGACACCTGGAATCCCTATGGTGACAGCATGGCTGCTGCTGTATGAGGAGCAACTCCTGTCCCAGTATTTGGACACAATGCTAGTTCCAGCTTCAATCCAGGCACTGGGGACCCACCCATAAATCCAGGTAGTGGTGCAGTGGGCCGGGACTCCAGCATTCCCACAGGTGGAGGCTCTCCAGTCTCCATGGCCTGTAAGTGTCCTGGGGGCTCATCCAGGCAAAGACGACGGCCCCCATGTGAAAGTGCTGCCATCCTGGAGAAGGGGTGCTAGTCAGATCAGGCAGCCTTCCCCTTTTATCTGAGCAGCAGGGGTCAACTGTCAAAAACCCAGGTGGTGGAGGAGTGGGAGAGGGCCATGCTGTTCCCAAAGATGGATATTCAGCTGTTTCCCATACCCGTAAGCACACAGAGGACCCATCTACACAAAAACAAATAGCTCCATGTGGAGGAGCCACTACTGTGGGGAAGACCCTTGTGTCAAGAGACGTGTGTGTTCACCTCCCACAGAGCCCCTGCAGCTTGCCAGGCCACACTGCCTCTATTGAAGTTGTAAGTCGCGGCACCAACTCTGTGCTTGGACCCATTGGTAGTTCATCCAACTTTCCAAGAAACGGCGGTCCACCTGCCCGGCATACAGACAGTAGGCATGGAGGGGATAATGTCATTCCTACGATAGTAGGAACTGGTATTCTTGTTTCACAGCAGAATAACTGTGGACAAGCCAATGCAGATGCAGCAAGAGCTGCAGCATATGTAGACACTATCACATCTGTGATGACAGGCCTCAATGTCATGGACCCATCTACACAAAGTAAACTAGACCCACGAGAAAAAGCCACCACTGAGGAGAAGAAAGGTGTGTCAGGAGACATGGCAGTCTTCTCCTCAAATCCAAGCAGCAGGGGCCAACCTTCAAAAACCCAGGTGGTGGAGTAGTGGGAGAGGGCCACGCTGTTCCCAAAGATGGAGACTCAGCTGTTCCTGGTACCCATAAATGTACCTGGGACCCATCTACACAAAGTAAACTTGACCCACGTGAAAGAACCACCACTCTGAAGAAGATATGTGTGTCAGAAGACATGGCCACCTCCTCCTCAATCTGAGCAGCAGGGGGCCAACCTTCAAACACCCAGTTGATGGAAGAGTGGGAGAGGGCCACGCTGTTCCAAGGATGGAGACTCAGCTGATCCTAGTACCTATAAACATACCTGGGACCAATGTACACAAAGTAAATTAGACCCACATGAAAGAGCCACCACTCTGGAGAAGAAATGTGTGTCAGGAGACGTGGTGTTCTCTTCATCAAATCCAAGCATCAGGGATCCAACTGTCAAACACCCACGTTGTAGAGCAGTGGGGAAGGGCCATGCTATTCTCAAAAATGGAGACTCAGCTGTTCCTGGTACCCATAAGTGCACTGGGGACCCATCTCCACAAAAACAAATTCCTCCATGTGGAACAGCCACTACTGTGGGGAAGATCTGCATGTCAAGAGACGTGTGTGTTCACCCCCCACAGAGCCCCTGCGGCTTGCCGGGCCACACTGCCTCTATTGCAGTGGCAAGTGGCAGCACCAACTCTGTGCTTGGACCCACTGGTAGTTCCACCTACCTTACAAGAAATGGCAGTCCACCTGCCCAGCATACAGACAGTAAGCATGGAGGGGACAATGACATTCCCACAATGGTAGGGCATGGTATTCTTGCTTCACAGCAGAATAATCGCGGCCGAGCCAATGCAGATGCAGCATGTGCTGCAGCAGAGGTAGACGGTATCATACCCATGATGGCAGGCCTCTGTGTCAGCACCCTGCCATGCCCCCCAAGTTCCTAGGAGCTCACTTACCCCTAGCACAGCTGGTGCTCTGGCAAAGAGCTCCATGCCTGCTATGACTGGATACACATCTGGTCCCTCATCCGCACACAGAGCGTCTGCCCCCCATAAGCGCAGTGCTCAGCTGAAGTTGGACGCTTGATCTACGGAGCCACCAAGGTGCCCCCTAGAAGCAATTTGTAAATAGACAGCAATATTTTATTGGTATGAAAATAAAACATACGCATAATGGCAACTTGAATCATTTTGACATGTAGCCCTTTTCTCCTGAGTTCCCTCTCCAGAGAAAGTTTTTTGCTACTTTGATGTCACCCCCTTAATTCTAAACATGATGCTTATCTTGGTGCATCATGACATACTCATTTTAAACAATATTTTCACCACTCTGCCATGATAGAGGAAGACAAAACTCCACTCACCCTGTTTTCCCTCCTGCTTCCTTTCCAATACATAGTATTTAATGAATTTAGCTGCTTCTCTCTTGTAACTTCATGTAACTTTGCTGGCTCTCTTGGTGAGGGAAGTGGCAGCAGACGGCTGAAAGCCCTGGTCCTGGGGATGGACTGCTTGAATTAGAATCCTTGTTCTTCAACTTTTATTAGCTCTGTACCCCTGCGAAATGTCCACATCCCACCTGTGCCCATTGTTTTCTCATCCATAAACCAGGGTAAAGGATTCCTCTNTCTCCAGAGAAAGTTTTTTGCTACTTTGATGTCACCCCCTTAATTCTAAACATGATGCTTATCTTGGTGCATCATGACATACTCATTTTAAACAATATTTTCACCACTCTGCCATGATAGAGGAAGACAAAACTCCACTCACCCTGTTTTCCCTCCTGCTTCCTTTCCAATACATAGTATTTAATGAATTTAGCTGCTTCTCTCTTGTAACTTCATGTAACTTTGCTGGCTCTCTTGGTGAGGGAAGTGGCAGCAGACGGCTGAAAGCCCTGGTCCTGGGGATGGACTGCTTGAATTAGAATCCTTGTTCTTCAACTTTTATTAGCTCTGTACCCCTGCGAAATGTCCACATCCCACCTGTGCCCATTGTTTTCTCATCCATAAACCAGGGTAAAGGATTCCTCTCTACCTCATGGGGTTGCTTGTGATAATGCAACTAAGAATGCATTTGTAGCCTTTAGTGTCTAACACACAGGAGAGCTCAAGAAACATTAGCTATTATTATTTATATCTTGTGTTATTAACTTTCACCTTAATCTCATGATTCTCTCAGTGCATGAGGCCGTGCTCTGTAGCCCCTCTGCCTTTCCTTTCACCTCGTACAAATCACCTTCTGTGAATACGTGCTTGCACTTATTTGTGCTGTTAGCATTTACATTTTGCCATACAGCTGTAGCAAAGTGTTCTGTGTTTCCTCTACAAGTAGACTCTCAGAGTTGAAAACCAATCAGCTGTATTGAGAAAGTATCACTTAGTCCTGGGGGAAATGTGTGATCGGACTGTATGTCCTACTCTGCCAGTATAGCGCTCCTTCTTCTCTTTAACATCAGTTGTTCAAAATCATGCTACATTTCAGTATGGTTTCTGCTTCTCATATATTCTAAATTATTTTTCCTAAAATTTGAACTATTTCCCTCTTTTAATCCTTACACTATTTGCACATTAAAAATATTTTATTTTCAAACTTGATATTCTTTTATGTACTTAGCCAGGTCCCTTCCTTTTCTATAATGCTTGCACCTCCCCTCCTCAGTTGGGGATGGGAATAGGATGCAAGATAAGATCCAAGAAGAAAGGCAGCCAAAAGGACTTATAAGACTGCCTTTAGTCTAGGCAAGAAATGCTCACTAATCACTAATTATGAAAAATGCATCATTCTGACCCCATCATCCTAATTTTGCAGCTTTGTAGGAGAAACAGCCATACGGACTTCAGCCTGTGCCCCAGGAAGTCCCCGTTCCACGTTGCACCAAACACTGGACTGGGCCTTACGTGAGAGCTCACCAAAGGCCCCAACATTTTATAAGATTAAACATTTTGTATAGCATTTTGGACTGAAACTCTTCGCAATAAGCAGGACATTTTCCCTATGTCTATTTCTCAAGAACCACAAGGTAGCTTGTGGCAGTTTTCACTAGTTCAGACTCCCAGATGCATGTCTTTCTTGCCCTAAGTACGTTCATTTTAGAGATCTAGAAACGACCTGACTGTGATAAGCCTGCTCAGGCCCTTCCTGACCCAATGCCTGCTGGGATCCCGGGGTGATGTGATATAAGCAGGCTTCCTGGCAGCAGTGCACACCTGAGCTGGAAATGTTCTCTTTAGCAGTCCCGAAGACAGAGTGTTGCCCTCAGATACCCCTTCCAGATGGGAGAACTGAGGCTCGCATAATCAAACAGGTGCTAAGAATTAGAGCCACGACATGGATCTCCGGATATGGTTCGAGGCTGTCACTGTGAGGAGGGCAACCAAACAAAGCAAGACAAAGTTAGTCCTGAAAACTCGTCTGTCTCATGTAAACAGTGCCTTTGTCTTAAACCCATGCTAAGCCGGACATCAGAGACTTTCTTAGAAGTAGGTTTTCAGAGCATGGAGGACACATGAAAGTTAATGGGCAAAGTGATGGTGGGGGTGGGGGCTTAGGGAAAGGGTTTCAAACAGATGCTTCCATTTCTAATTTTTCACTGGACTAAAGCCAGGTTCTGTCGTTTAGAAATTTGGAAACACTGAGGTGAAATACCTAAACTAGCCACATGGACAATCATTGAAAACTATTTTCCTGGATAGAAATATCTTTGTGTTTCCCTTGAAAAGACTTATACTGATTTCACCAAATACACATCTCGAAGTTATGACAGAAACCTGAGAAAGTTGTATGTTTGAACTTTGCACTTACCGTTCCTGGCAGGCACATTTGTGGTGCTTGCACTGTGACTAGCACTATTCTAAGGACCTAGCAAATATCAACTCACTTCTCTTCGTAACAGCAGTAGGCATCACACTTAATAGCCACTTCTGGAGGGAAACCAGAGAGGTTAAGTAGCTTGTCCAAAGTCACACAGTAAGTAGATGGCAAAACCCAAGACTTGAAACCAGGCCATCTAGACTTTTGTCACTTTGCTGTGTTACCTTATGAAAAGCTGTGTTTAGGGAAAGGACTATGTTGTCAAGACTGAACTAAAAGCAGAAGTGAGAAATGAGAAAATGAATGACAGCAGAAACTGAAGAGGAGTGACGTTCAGAAATTTCTGGTAATGAGGCTTAGAAATAATAAGATGCTGGTTGGGATGTTCAGTTAAGAGAGCACCTGAATCCACTGAGAAATGACTTGGTTTTCTTTAAAGTTCAGAAAGACTGGTTGAATGAAGAGTAACAACAACAAAAATAGAAAGGAAAATAATAATGTGACTTAAGTGAGAAGAAGGAATCTTTCCCCTCTAAGGACTAGAAGCATGGGGTTGTGGGGGAGTAGAGAGATCTTCCTAGCAGGTGTCTAGGCATTTTTACCAGGATGAACCCAGACAAAATGCTGACCATTGGGGGTGTGTGGGTGGCTCAGTGGTTTAAGCTTCTGACTTCAGCTCAGGTCATGGTGTCACAGTTTGTGGGTTTGAGCCCCGCCATAGGCTCTGTGCTGACAGCTCAGAGCCTGGAGCCTGTTTTGGATTCTGTGTCTTCCTCTCTCTCATCCCTCCCCTGCTCTCACTCTGTCTGTTTCTCAAAAATAACTAAAATAGTAAAAAATATATATTAAAAAATGGTGACCATTGTACTGGTTTCAATGATCCCTTAAACCAAACTTCAGTTTCAAAACAGGACATACATTTTACAGCATCCCTACTGTGTGTTAGACACATTACTAAGTGTATTTCCAGTTACACATTTTTTTAAAGTTTATTTATTTTGAGAGTGCGGTGGGGCAAATAGGGAGACAGAGAATCCCAAGCAGACCCTGTGCTGTCAGCATGGAGCCCAGGGCAGGGCTTGAACTCACCAACCACCAGTCACACATTTAATCTGGAGTAACACTTCTGTGAGGTACGAGTTGCCTATGGCTGCTATAACAAGTCACCACAAACTTGGTGGCTTAAAACACATTTATTCTCTTATAATTCTTGAAGTCAGAGGTCCAAAACCATTTTTCATAAGCTGTAATCAGGAGTTGGCAGGGGTGTGCTCCCTCTAGAAACTCCATTTCCTTACCTTTTCTAG
This sequence comes from Crocuta crocuta, assembly GCF_008692635.1. Taxonomy (NCBI): domain Eukaryota; kingdom Metazoa; phylum Chordata; class Mammalia; order Carnivora; family Hyaenidae; genus Crocuta; species Crocuta crocuta. Next base: position 1,496,007 of record NW_027529428.1, read on the forward strand.
TTTCTGGTGGCTGCTACCATTCCTTGCTTCTGACCACATTATCTGATCCCTGTTTCATGAACACATTCTCTTTAATTGTAGTAAAATCTCCTTCTGCCTTTACGATAGAACTCTTGGGATTACATTTGGGGCCCATCAGATAATCCAAAATAATATCTCCATCTTAAGATCCTTAACAATTCTATCTACAAGATCCCTTTTGCTCTTTAAGGTGACATTCTCAGGTTCTAGGAATTAAGACATGGACATTTTGGGCAAGTGTATTACTTTTCTCAGATGCAGGGGAAAAAAAGTAGTTTGTCTCAAGGTCTTATGATGTTTCAGAGTGGCAATTTAAATTCTGGCATCCTCAGGCACCTGGGTGGCTCAGTCAGTTAAGCATCTGACTTCAGCTCAGGTCATGACCTCGCATTTCGTGGGTTTGAGCCTCATGTCAGGCTCTTTGCTGACAGGTCAGAGCCTGGAGCCTGCTTCTTTAGCCACTGCGTATCCTTGGTTAAGAGTCACCCTTGAGTTTCAAGACTGCACTAAATAAAAGGCTAGGTACTGTCCCCTTTTGTCACTTTGTTCTCCTGGTATACATATGAACATTGCCCAGAATAAAAGAGTTCAGAAAACCACTATTCAAGCTTAGTAAGAGAATGCATTTACTGTTTGGCTTGCACTTGGTAATGGAGGGTTTTTTAATCCAATATGCCACCAAGTAGTGCTATCACTACTTCATATACTTAAATAACAAAACAACAATAACAAAAACTACAGATGCAAAACAGGAGCATGAAGGATCTGTCTGCCGCCATCCTAGGGGACAGAATGAGCTAGCACCAGCTGCCAGCTGCCCAACCTAAATGCATCCTATCCAGTCCTGATTGAGCACCTATTCAGAGGGATTGTGACTGATCACCTAGCACCCGAGACCTTACACCCCAACTTGAAGATTGAAATTAGCTGAGGGATCACAGATGCTTGTACTAATCACTAACCCTTAATTGGCTACCCCTGTCCTTTGTGGGAGAGAACTTGGCACGTGGAAAATCCCTCTCTGCTTGAGAAAGAGCAGAGCATCCTTGGCTCCTCTGGCCGTGACCTACTGTGTTCTGCAAAGGTGATTTGGCAAGTGCAGCGGCAAACCCGTCTCCAATATTACACATCTATGGAAAATTCCAGTCAGGTTTTAGACCCAGTCACAGTACATTTTTCTGAGGATCAGTAATGATTTGCTGAGGATCAGTAATGCTCTCCGTATGCTGGCTGACAAGGGCATGATCTCTGTGCTTACTCTTTGTCAGCTCCACTCTGACACAGATGTCCGCAGGATTCTTCAGGAATATTTGAGGTATTTAGGCACAATTTCGGGAGCTGCTCCTGCCCATAGCCTCTCATTTCTTAATCAACATTTCCCCATTGAGACTATGAATAAATCAACCTCTGTAGGTTATCAGAGGCTTTCTTTCCTCCTCTGCTTCATTTGAATTTCTTTTTTTTTTTTGATTTTTTTTTTTACAAATAGTTTATTGTCAAATTAGTTTCCACATAACACTCAGTGCTCATCCCCACAAGTGCCCTCCTCCATGCCCATCCCTCCTCCCCCAACCCAGAAAACTAATAGGCAACCAACGGAATGGGAAAAGATAGTCGCAAATGACATATTGGATAAAGGGTTAATATCCAGAATCTATAAGGAACTCACCAAACTACATGCCCGAAACACAAACAACCCAGTGAAGAAATGGGCAGAAGATATGAACAGACACTTCTCCAAAGAGGACATCCAGATGGCCAACAGACACATGAAACGATGTTCAGCATCCCTCCTTATCAGGGAAATACAAATCAAAACCACACTGAGATACCACCTCACGCCAGTCAGAGTGGCTAAAATGCTTCATTTGAATTTCTATGCCCTATAAGATCCCCATACCTGGGCATCTATTTCTCATCATTCTTATTCTCAGGAGTCAGGGCTATAAGGGCAATTGGCAAGTTCATTTGCTTTTTCATTTTTCCCCTTCTTGATTGTTTAAGAGTGATTTGCTAGAGACTGTGTGTTTCGATGTTTTGCTAAGCTCAGTGATGTGGAGACAATAGTGGAATTCTGCCCCGGGAGAAACACATTCTGTTAATTGTTCTTTTCTTATAGAACAGAAAATAAATTCATCTAACACACCATTACTCAACGTTTCTCTAAGTGCATTGCACAGGATCACGATTAGACTGGCCATACTCTGCCTGTTCTGTTGGAAAGTTCTTTGCATTCCGTAAAATGAAGTCTGCACCATGAGAAATTGAGTTTAACCTCTCAGCTATTGACTGATCCATGAAGTCTGACTCCCTGGGATTTCCCATCTTTATACCGTTGTGGAGGAAGAAGTGGCTGGCCAAATTCTTGCTCAGAGGTTTATATTATATTTCCTAATTTGTCTCTTGTCTTTTCATTCTGTTTAGATTATCCTTTGCCAGTAGAATTTTTTTTTAACTTTTACAAAGTCAGATCTGTGGTCTTTTTCTTTACAATCTCTCACTTTTGTGTTCTGCTTAGGGAAAGACTGCACCGTAGCAAAAATAGTACTACTCTTCCTACCTTACGTTCTTGTGTGTATTTTCTTACAATAAACTATTACCAAATGCGTGCTATTCAGGCGATTCTTTCTCTGCACAGGACACCTATGCACGAATTTCAGTGACCATGATTTAGTTAAAGGATCCCAGTCCTAGAACAACACCATATACCAAGAGTTAGAAAGTATGTAAAAGTACAAACTACAGCCAGTCCTTCAAATCACTATGCAGATTGCAAATGTGCGTCGTGATCAGCAGTGACTTCTTTCTCGATCAGTCAGTGCTGGGTCCCCATGCATGGTATTCAGCTCACACAGAGACAGCAAAATGTATGATTGGGCGGCTTCCTTGTCCTCCCAGGGAACATCCATATCACAGTTCACAAAACTGGATAATCGCAAGTGGAGGCGCGGCAACAAGGATAAAAGTGCTGCAAGGAAACACAAAGTGATGGCTGGCAGTGACATTCTCACGAAATGTGAAGTGGGACCACCTAGGAAATAGCTGCCCCTGGGAATGTTGAATCTGCAGGCGCAGTGAGACTAAATAGGCAGCCAGAGGAATTTAGGAAAGGCAAAATTGATAACTGAGGAAAGTGGTCAGAACAAAGGGATGAAGATGTCCAAGAAGAGTAAATGACATCAGCCAAAAGCTTCACATTCAAGGAACCCGCACATGTATTTCCCCACAATGAAAGCACAAAGGATAAAATGTCAGAAGCTGATAATAAACTCAGAATGAAGTGCGAGAATTTGGCGAAGCATGGAAAGGATTCTTGCTCTTTATGGTAAGCTATTCGACAAGAGGAGGGCAATCAGTGTGAAAACTATTCTGGAACAGTCTTTTTCTCCTTTAAAATAGACTTCATTTTTTAGAGCCGTTTTAGGTTCACCACAAAATTGAGCAGAAAGTGGGGAGTTCATGTATACCTTCCGCCCCCACCTGGACACAGCCTCCTTACTATCAACTTCCCAGATCAGAGTGGCATATTTGTTACAATTGATGAGCCCATATTGAAACATGATTATGGTTCAAAGCTGCAGTCACCTTAGGGTTCATTCTTAGCGTCTTGTACTCTATGGGTTTGGACAAATGTATAATGACATATATCTACCTCTGTAGTATCATATACAATAGTTTCACTGCCATAAAAATCCTCTTTGCTCTGTGTATTCATCCCTTCCTTGACCCTAATCCCTGGAAAACTACTGACCTTTTTGCCATGTCCATATTTTTGCCTGTTCCAGTGTGTCATAGAGTTGGAATCGTACATGTCGTCTTTCAAATTGGCCTCTTTCACTTAGCAGTATGCATTTAAGTTTCTTCTGTGTTTTTTTCATGGCTTGATAGCTCATTTTATTTTAACACTGAACAATATTCCGGTGTCTGGATGTACCGCAGATATTCATCCATTCGCCCACTGAAATATAACAACTGTTGGCAATTAAAGCTGCTATGTACATCCTCAGGCAGGTTTTTATGTGAACTTAACTTCAACTCCTTTGGGTAAAGACCAAAGAGCAATTGCTAGGTCGTACAGCAAGAGTGCGTTTAGTTTTTTGCTTTCTTTTTAACTGTTTTTATTTGATTATAGTTGACACACAATGTGACATTGGTTTCAAGTGTACAACATAGTGATTCAACAGCTCTATGAGTTACGCTGTGTTCACCGCAAGTGTGGCTACTATCTGTCCCCATGCAACAGTATTCCAATATCATTGACTATATTCCCTATTTTGTGCCTTTCGTTCCGATGACTTAATGAATCTTATAGCTCGAAGCCTGTATCTCCGACTCCCCTTCACCAATTTTGTCCACCTACCTACCATCGTTTCCTCTGGCAACTACCAGTTTGTTCTGCATTTATGGGTCTGATTCTGCTCTTTGTTTATTCATTTGTTTTATTTAATAGTATGGGTTTTTTTTAATGTTTATTCATTTTTGAAAGAGAGAGCATGAGCAGGGAAGGGGCAGAGAGAGAGGGAGACACAATCCAAAGCAGGCTTCAGGCTCTGAGCTGTCAGCACGGAGCCCAACACAGGGCTCAAACCCACAGGCAGCAAGATTACGACCTGAGCTGAAGTCGGATGCTTAACCGACTCTGCCAACTTGATGCCTCATGTTTAGTTTTATATAAAACTACCAAGCTATCTTCCAAAGTGGCTGTACCATTTGCACTCACAAACTCACACTCAGAGTTTGGGTTGCTTGTTCTACATACTTGTCAGTCACCAGCATCTCTTTTTTGAAAGTTATTAATTGCTGATTCAATTTTAAAGATAAATATAGGTTTATTTAGATTATCTATTTCTCATTGTATGAGTTTGCAGATTGTGTCTTTCAAGGAATTAGTCTATTTCATCTAGGTTCTCAATTGTGTGGGAATAGAGTTAGTCACAGTATTCCTTTATAATCCTTTTAAGGTTCATGGGTTATGTATTGGTATCCTTTCCTCCATTTCTTTTTTTAAATGTTTATTTATTTTTGAGAGAGAGACAGAGCACAAGAAGGGGAGGGGCAGAAAGAGAGGGAGACACAGAAGCTGAAGCACGTTCCAGGCTCTGAGCTATCAGCACAGAGCCTGTCGTGGGGCTTAAACTCACAAACTGTGAGATCATGACCTGAGCTGAAGTCAGACACAACCAACTGAGCCACGCAGGGGGCCCTCATTTCCCCCATTTCTGATACTAATAATTTGTCTCCTGTCTCATTAACTTGGCTAGAGCTTTTTTATTTTATTTATCTTTTCAAAGAATCAGATTTTGGTTTTGTCTATTTGTCAAATTCCTCTTTTCAATTTCTTTTCTTTTCGCTCTACTCTTTGCTGATTCTTTTCTTCTGCTTACTTTGCATTTTATTTGATCTTCTTTTCCTAGTTTCCTAAGGTAGAAGTTTAGGTGATTGATTTTGAGATCTTTCTTCTTTTCTAATTATGCATTCAATGCTATAAATTTCCCCCTATACACTGTTTTTGCTGAATCCCACAAGTTTTGATGTGTTCTCATTTTCATTTTGTTCAAAAGAGTTAAAAATTTCTTTTGAGATATTTTTGACCTATGTATTATTTATAAGTGTGTTGTTTAATCTCTAAGTATTTGGGGATTTTCTAGCTATCTGTTGGTTCTTGATTCCTAGTTTAGTTTCAGTGTGGTCTAAGAACAGATATTGTGGTAGGGTCCCCTCCCTAAGGGATGTGGAAAAAAAAAAAAGAAAAAAATCTTCAAGATAAAGGGAGGCAACCTGGCTATATGGGTACATGACATTGCTCATGACCTTATAACATGAGACCACCTAATCAGATTGCATGTTGTATATTACCATATATGGGAGACAATGAAGTAGAAAATGTTTAAAAACTATGCCACGTGGCATTCAGGGCTTAGTTCTTCAGGTATGAACTCAACGGAGCCAGTGCCGACATGAATAAAAGTTGCTTCCTTGAAAGAAAAGCCTCGGTGTCATGATTCTCTGTGTGAGAATCCTGCTACATTGCTTGGGGGCTCGCTTCTAGGATTCGGAAACACCGCATTTCTACCTCCTTTGCATCTGAGGTATGAACCTCAGAGTGCCATGAGAGGTGGCCTTGAATGGTGACAGCTGACCTCTTGTAGGAGATTAGGCTCTCCCTGGGTGCTGGGGTGAGACCCCATATGTGTGCACTGGGAACCAGTGAGACCCAGGAACCCGCTCAGGGAGCACCGCACATCAGACTGGTAAGAACCCAAGTTCAGTTTTGGCAGATCTGACCCTAAGAGGTAGAAGGGAAGATTGATCACCTCCCAGAGTTGCTCTAGTAATTCCACAAGAGATGAGGAGTGAAGCCACAGCTCTAAGGTGCTGAGTGTAGGGTGGTGGGTTGGAGTTGTTATGTGAATGTGTGTGAATGAGAGGGACAAGGGAAAGGTTCCAACCTGTACAAGGACCAAAGCGAGTGTTGAGTCCTGACCCGCAGTTCGGTGGTGGCCTCATACAGCTTTGGGCTGTGTCAGACTTCCTCTGGAGTCTGATCCTGGTCAGGGATTGAAACTGAACCCACCGATGCTTAGAGGCGCCTGAAACATCTCCAGGAGGAGAGCCACAAGAAATAGACAAAGCGAGTGTGTGTCCTCTCCAAACTAGTCCCCCTCCTTCCTCTTTTTTTCTCCCTCCTTTTCATGAAAGTTGTTTGTTAGGGCGAGGAAATGGGTGGAAAACAGAGTAACCCAACCCCCCCTATAGTGTATGTTGAAGAATTAAAAAAGGGAGAATCAGGAAATTATGGTGTGAAATTAACTCCATTCTGTCAGAGCTGTCTGTCATTTGGGGTGGGCTGGCCCTCTGAGGGCTCACTTGATACGGAACTAGTTGGCCGAGTATCCAGGGTCATTGCGGGGAACCAATTTCCTTACATTGAATGTTGGCAAAACCTGGTCCTCTCCAGGCCTCCTTGGCTAAAGTCTGTATTGAAGAGAGCTGTAAAGTTACGATGGCTTGCGTCACAGCTTTCTCTAAATACTGGCCAGAAACTGAAAAACCCAAATTGTCGAGAAAACCTGAAGAAATCCCACCGCCATATGCCCACTGTACCCCTCACTGTCACCTGTGTCCCCAACTGCCCTAGCTGCTGGAGTCCCATCAGAGTCTGCCCCCAGCCCCGAGGCCTCACCACTTCTAGCATCACCGGTCTCCCTGAATGTGAGTGGCTCACCTGGACCATCAGTCTTAATCCCACATACACCTCCTGGAAGTCGTCTAAAGAATATGGCCAGCGGAGTCACCCCTCTCTGCAACCACACCGGGGAGCCCTAGAGATGCCACTGAGAGAAACCAGGGAACCCATCTATTATGATCAGGAAGGCCAGATCCAAGTAGGCCAGTGTGTTTTTATTACCAACCCTTTACCACTACGGATGTCTTAAATTGGAAGCACCACACCCCCTCCTGTACGGAGAAGTCTCAGGCTATGACTAACCTAATGCATTAGGTCCATGATTCAGACCCACAAGCCTACCTGGATAGACTGCCACCAACTTCTTCTGATCCTCTTCAATATGGAGGAGTTTTGCCAAATTACCTAGGTGCCCTAAATGGTTACAGGAGAATGCCCCAGCTGGGACACTAGAACCCCAGGCCTATGCTCGGCTGCACTTACCTGAGAAGAACCCCAAATGGGACCCAAATGACTCAAGTATAGATGGAGGGTTTTTAAGGTCAAAATGGTATCAAGAAGCCCTTCTAAATGGCATGAGGAAACTGGAAGGGAAGGCCATAAATATGAGTAAAACATCAGAAGTGTTCCAGGGACCCGAGGAGAGCCAGAGCCAGTTTTGTGAGAGACTATGTGAGGCATTTCGTCTCTATACCCCCTTTGATCCAGAAGTGCCCACTAACTAGTGGAGGGTTAATGCGGCTTTTGTTGGTCAGGCCCAAGGAGACACTTTGGCAAAAGTTTTTTATAAAAGCTAGAGGGTTTCACTGGCATGAATGCCAGTCAGTTGCTAGAAGTAGCAACCCAGGTGTTTATTTACTGTGACCAGGCGGGACAGAGAGAAGAACGCTGAAAGATGCAAAAACAAGCCTGTGTTTTCTCTCTCTGGACCAAAATTAGGACAGAATCAGTGTGCTTACTGCCATCAGGAGGGCCACTAGAAAAGTGAATGCCCCCAGTGACTGGACAATTCTCAGCACGTCCCCAAGCAAGAGAAAAAAAAAAAAAAGGACATGTGGTCCAGGGCCAGTACCAACTGTTGCCACAGCCTCATGGGACCCCCCAAAGACAATTTTGTGGGGCTAGCCACCATGGAGGACTATGAGGACTAGGACAGACTGGGCTCTATTTTGTTAGGCCCCCAGGGACCCATGGTCGTAATGAATGTGAGTGGCTGACCCATCAAATTTATGGTAGATACTGAAGCAGATCACTCGGTAGTGATCCAACACATGGGCCCCCTGTCACACAGAAAAGCCACCATCATGGGGGCCACAGGCAGCAGACTCGCCATCCCTTCCTGCTGCCTCTGTGATGCAGTTTAGGTGGCCATGAAGTCATTCACAAATCCCTGTACCTCCCCAACTTTCCCATGGTTTTAATGGTCCATGACCCAGCTGGGAAAGCTGTGGCCCATATAATTCCACCTCTCGAGGACAAGCTGCTCTGACCCTATGAAGGAAAGTTTATGACTCTCACAATTCCCCAAGGAGAAGAGTGGCATCTCTACAGTCTCAAGAAGGAGCCACGCAGGTGCCCGAGCTTCCCTTTAGGGTCCCTAGAGTGTGGGCTGAAGACAACCCACCAGGACTGGCCCCAAACATACCCCCCATGGTGTGGAACTGAAGCCCAGGGCAGAGCCCACCCAACAGAGACAATACTTCTTTCCTCGCAAGGCACAGATTGGGATTCAAAAACACTGGGAGAGACTTTTAAAGCATGGGGTGCCAGTTGTCTTAGAACACACCTGTCTTGCATGTCCAAAAACCAGACACAGATGACTATTGGCCAGTTCAGGACCTGTGGGCAGTAAACCAACCCGCTGTCACCGTACACCCAGTGGTCTCGAACCTCTAAATACTTTTGGGGTTCATTCCTGCTGAAGCCACCTTCTTCACCTGTTTGGACCTTAAGGATGACTTTTTCCGCATCCACCTGCCTGCCCCCCACCCCTAACCCAGAGCCAGTTGATCTTTGCCTTCCAATGGGAAGATTGTGAAAATGGTAACAAGAGCCAGTTGACCTAAACCAGGTGACCTCAGGACTTCGAAAACTCCCAACCATTTTCGGCACTGCATTAGCCTCTGACTTAAAATCCTTCCCAGCAGATCAATATGGCTGTGTCCTGCTTCAGTACATATGTGACTTGCTGCTGGCCAGAAGGTAGTGGGAGGGTTGCATGGAAGGGACTCAGCAGCTCCTTACCCTCCTATGGAAAACTGGTTACAAGGTCTCAAGGAAAAAGGCCCAAATCTGTCAGGAGAAGGTTCAATATCTTGGCTTCCACCTGTTGCACAAGCAGCATCAATTCAGCCCAGAGAAGAAGCAGGCCATTTGCTCGATCCCGGTCCCAACAACCTGACGCCATGTTCAGGAGTTTCTTGGAGCCACAGGTTGCTGTGGAATCTGGATACCTAACTCTTCAGTCCTGGTAAAACCCCTCTATGAGGCTACAAAGCGGGGAGAGAGGGAACCCCTGATATGGGAATCAGTACAGCAGAAAGCCTTGGAGAAAATAAAGCGAGCCCTCATTAATGCTGGTTTGGGACTCCCAGACATAACCAAGCCCTTTTTTCTATATGTCCATGAGCACATTGGTATTGCAGAGGAAGTCCGAACTCAAATGTTGGGATGATGGCATCACCCGGTGGCATATCTCTCCAAGCAACTTGACTCCATGGCCCAAGGCTGGCTTCCTGCCTATGGGCACAGGCAGCAATGGCACTCTTGGTTTCTGAGGCTGACAAGTTAAATATGGTACAAGAATTGACTTGGACTCGAGTGCCACATTCAGTATTGGCATTAATGGAGTACAAGGGACAATACTGGCTAACCAATGCCGGGATGATCAGGTGTCAGGGAATGTTATGTGCGAACCTGTGCATTCACCTAGAAGTAGTGCAGACCCTAAACCCCGCAAAGCGCCTGTGGGGCTGGGCCAGCCAAACCATGACTGCATTGAGGTCATGGATGAGGTATTCTCCAGCTGACCAGACTTGAGGGATCAGCCCCTCAAAGACCCCAACGCTGAATATTTCACTGATGGTAGCAGTTTTGTAAATAAGGGAGAGCACCTTGCAGGTTATTCTGTGGTGACCCTGAATTCTGTCATGGAGGCCAGACCCCTGCCAAAGGGGACTTCAGTGCAAAAGGCAGAGCTTATTGCATTAATCAGAGCCCTCCAACTGGCGACAGGGATGTGTGTTAATGTATATACAGACTCTAAATATGCCTTCATCACCCTCCACATACATGGGACCTTACATAAAGATAAGGATCTAATAAACTCAGGAGGGAAGGACATAAAATATGGTAAGGAAATCCTTGAACTCTTTTAGATGCTGCCTGGGCCCCTAAAAGAGTGGCAGTCGTGTATTGCTGGGGACATCAAAGTGGAGAACCACAGCTGCACGGGGAAACTGTAAGGCAGACCGAGAGGCAAAGCTAGAAGCTTCCAAAGGAGCAGCGGAATCAATGGCTTTAATGGCCGCACTGTTTCCTAGTCCTCTGGCAGAATGGGACCCTAATTAGTCAACACCCTGCAACTACTTGGTTTAAGACTGAAAATGGAAGCTACCCCCCAGATGGATGGTGGAAATGTGAAGAAGGCCAAGTAGCAATTCCTGAGGCCCTGGCTCCAGCCTTTGTCAAGCTGGAAACTCACATTGGCTGGATAGCCCTCGAGACGATGTTAAGCCCGTATTTCTACATCCTGCTACTCTCCAGCATAGTCTGGGCGGTGTGTGAGTAATGTGAAACCTGCACCCGGAATAGCCCACATCAGAGACCCAAGGCCACTCCTGGGGTGCAGGGTGTCGGGGGAGCCCCATTTGAAAATGTGATGGTGGACTTCACTGAGCTTCCCTGCGCTCGAGGCTGTAAATATCTGTTGGTCTTTGGGTGCCCTTTCTCAGGCTAGGTGGAAGCTTTCCCTACTCGAACAGAAAAGGCTCATGAAGTGGCCCGACTTCTAAAAGAAATTATCCCACGATTTGGGATTCTTATCACTATGGGTTCAGATAACGGGCCAACATTCATGGCTGAGGTGGTGCAGTTGGTGGCAAAAGGGCTAAAGATCACCTGGAAGTTATACGTGGCATAACAATCCCAGGGTTCTGGGAAGGTGGAATGAATGAACTGAACCCTGAAACTGCAATGAAGTAAATTGTGCCCAGAAACCCGCCTGCACTGGGACCAAGTGTTGCCAATAGCCTTGTTAAGGATCACTTATAGCCCCCATAAGCAAATGGGGCTTTCCCCTTAGGAAATCCATTATGGGCACCCTCCCCTAATTATCAAGGGTATAAGGGGGGATTTAAATGAGATAGGCAATCAAATCCTAAGGCAACAGGTGCAGGCCCTGGGCTCTCCTCTAACCACCCTACACTGATGGGTTAGAGAGTGATTACCTGTGAGTTTGACCACAGATACTCACTCCTTTGAGCCAGGAGGTGCTGTATGGATAAAGGAATGGAATGTCCAACCACTCAAACCTCTTTGGAGGGGCCCATTCACCATTGTATTGTCCACTCCTATTGTGGCAAAGTTAGCTGAAGTGGGTCTCTGGATTCAGCACAGCAGTGAAGCTGGCCTCCCAGAACTGGGAGTGCATTCCTGATCCATCCACACCTTGTAAGCCGACCATACGAAAGAAGCGATCTGCAACTCCTGAGGCTCCTGGAGACTGCAGCCCTGCTTTAGTCGCTCCAGAAGCTGACTAATCTATGCACAGCAGAAGCTTGAGGAATCGTCGATCCGGTGAAATAGATAGATCGTCCTTGTTTTCTATATGTCTCCTTACTGTGATGCACTGTCACCCCTTGTCTCTAACTGTTATTGCAATTTTTGCCCTACTTCTCCCTATAGGATTGGCAGAGGTTGCCCTGGCCAGCTGGAAATGTGACGAGAGGTTTCTGTGAGCTCTCACTTTCCTCTTGTGGGTAGGATGTTTTGTTGTTATTGGTTGCTTTTAATCTGGACCCCATTTGTAGACCTAGATTTCTCATCATGTGACCCATGTATTCATGTAACCATGTCAGACCAGGGAGTCACCTAGGCCTTACTGTACCATACACATTTCTCATGCCAGGGAAAGATACCAGGGACCTGCAGACACAATAAGACCACCTATTCTGGGGAGCCTGGGTGGCTTAGTCGGTTAAGTGTCTGACTTTCGCTTAGGTCATGATCTCGCTGTTGGTGGGTTCGAGCCCCGTGTTGGGCTCTGTGCTGACAGCTAGCTCAGAGCCTGGAGCCTGTTTCAGATTCTGTATCTCCCTCTCTCTCTGACCCTCCCCTGCTCACGCTGTGTCTCTCTCTCTCTCCTAGAAAGAAATAAAAATATTTAAAAAAAAAACCCCACCTATTCTATCTGCCAATGGGGGAGGCAATCCACTTGCTTTGACCCACAATACTCCCCCAGTGGAGACGGGTTAGAAGTACAACCCTACCAAGAAGGGAGCGCCTTGAGAGCCGGACACAAATTATCAACCCCAAATGACTGGTGTCAATGCTGTTTGATGTACGTGCAGTTATGCGTATTGGTGTAGAGGCATCTGTCGTATGAAAAAGCAGGCCCTTATAATGGAGGGCTTGAGGACTCTTGATATGCCATGCAGATGCTTAGATTGGGAGCGAGAATACCAACTGAATGACAAATATATGTGTGAGGAAAATGGTTTATGTGTCTATACACCTGAGTTTTTATGCCCCAGCTGGAGCTGTGTTTCATGGGCTACTTGGGAAAAAGAAGGCACAACAGCGCTCCTCGGGAAGGGGCTGCTATGTCAGGTTGTCAGTCAAAGGCCTGTAACCCTGTTAATTTTGCCATCATGAACCCAGGAGGCTATAAATGGCAATGAGACACCCAGGTTGACATTTGAATCTATGGGCAGGGCAGAGACCCAGGGATTGTGTTATATTTCAAGACAGACACTACCATCCATCCATGTCCCATCAAGTCTTCCATTCCTTCTATGAAGAAATAAGAGGTAGCCACCTTCCCATCTCAATCACAGTAAGGAACTTGTTTCTAGCCCTGGCAAAGCCTATAGCCCAGACCCTAAGGATCTCTTCATGCTATGTATGTGGGGGAACCAACATGGGAGGTTAATGGCCATGGGAGACCAGATCCCTGTGAGCCTTATAATGGAACAAAACACCCCAGTTCTACTACCAGGGTTTGGCTCCTCAAAACGTCAATTATTGGGAAGAACAGTCTTGCCCCATGGGAAGGAAAGTTCACCATCCCTGTTGGCAATTTAACATGCCTAGGCCAAAGGTGTTATAATTCACCTGGGAAACCCAATGTTGGGGGGCCCTGGGTCACCTTGATCCAGATCCTCACCATCTGTCTAACTTCTCCCATCTCCAGGAGGCTTGAGACAACACTGATGCAGCCATCGAATGGCAGGCACCAGGCAGACTGTACTGGATATGTGGAAAGGCAACCTATACAAGTACTTCCTTCAGGCTGGTCAGGGTCATGTGTGCTGGAGACTATTCATCCATCTTTCTTCCTACTTCCACTTGCCAGCGGGGAACAGCTGGGAGTTCAAGTATATGGACATAGGGAGACTCAAAGGAAGCAGCGTGTCTTACAAATTGGCAATTGGAAAGATGATGAGTGGCTTCCTGAGCATATAATCCAATATTATGGCCCTGCCATCTGGGCAGAGGATGGGTCCTGGGGCCACTACACTCCCATTTACATGCTAAACTGCATAATCAAACTGCAAGCAGTTGTAGAAATTATAACCAGTGAAACAGCCAGAGCTCTTAACTTACTAGCCAAGCAACAACCCAAAATGTGCAATGCCATCTATCAAAGTTGCTTGGGCTTAGATTACCTGCTTGCTTCTGAGGGAGGAATTTGTGGAATTTTTAATTTGAGCAACTGCTGCCTATAGATAGACAATGAGGGAAAAGGTATAGAGGAGATCACAGATTGAATGAGAAGGTTTGCTCATGTCCCCATCCAGAACTGGGACCTCAGGGAGGTATTTGGAGGATGGTTTTCAACTTGTAGAGGATTCAAAACTTCATGGGAATTATCCTCCTAATTTTGGAAGGGTGCTTAATCTTACCTTGCCTAGCTTCCCTGGTTGTCTGGTCTGTTTCCAGTCTCACTGAGGCCATGGTTGAAAGAAAGATGGCCACTCTTGTAATGATGTTATGGAAATATAAACCTCTAAACCAACATGATGCTCTTTGACCCAAAATAGCATCTGAGTATCAAAGGGGGGAATGTGAAAGGTCATGGTGTTTTAGAGCCCAAAATGTGGTCTGTCTTGGTGTATATCCCACATGAGCTTGAGACATGTGTATGCTGCTATTGTTAAATGACGTAATCCGTAGATGTTATATCCATTTGGTTGATGGTGGTGTTGGATTCAGCTATGTCCTTACTGATTTTCTGCCTGCTAGACCTCTCCATTTATGATGAATGGATAGAAATCTCCAGTTATAATAGTAGATTCATCTCTTTCTCCTTACACTTTTATCAGTTTTTGCCTCACAGATTTTGATGCTTTGTTATGAGGTACATACACACTAATTGTTATGTCTTCTTGGGAAATTGACCCCTTTATTATTACATAATGCCCCTTTTTGTGCCTGATACTTTTCTTTTCTTTTTTTAATTTTTTTTAATGTTTTATTTATTTCTAGGAGAGAGAGAGAGAGATAGAGAGAGATAGAGAGAGAGAGAGAGACAGCGTGAGCAGGGGAGGGTCAGAGAGAGAGGGAGTCACAGACTGAAACAGGCTTCAGGCTCTGAGCTGGCAGTCAGCACAGAGCCCGACGCAGGGCCTGAACCCACGAACCGCGAGATCATGACCTAAGCGAAAGTCGGACGCTTAACCGACTAAGCCACCCAGGCGCCCCTGTGCCTGATACTTTTCTTTGTCCTAAAGTCTTCTCTGTCTGAAATTAATATAGCTATTCAATCTTTCTTTTGATTAGTATTAGCATGGTATATTTTTCTCCATCCATTTACTTTTAATCTATCTGTGTCTGTATGTTTAAAGTAGACTTATGATGGTTGGATCTTGTTTTTTGATCCTCTCTGACAATCTCCATCTTTTAACTGGTATATTTAGACCATGGGCATTTAAAGTGATTATTGGTTGGGCATCTGGGTGGCTCAGGTGGTTAAGCGACCTGTTTGGGCTCAGGTCATGATCTTATGGTTCCTGGGTTTGAGCCCCACCTCAGGCTCTGAGCTCTGGAGCCTGCTTCGGATTCTGTATCCTCTCTCTCTCTCTACCCCTCCCCCACTCATGCTCTGTCTCTCTCTCTCAAAAATAAATAAACATTAGAAAAATAAAAAAATAATTGCAAGTGATTATTGATATAGGGTTAATATCTATCATATTTGTTACTGTTTTGTATTTGTTGCCCTTGTTTCCTGTACCTATTTTTATCTGCCACTCTTTTTCTGCCATTAGTCGTGTTAATCAAGCATTTTATAAGATTCCATTTTCTGTCCTTTAAAAATCCAGACCCCATGCACTGGATGAAATGAACTGTAGAAAATAAGCCTTTAGTGATGTGATGTTACAGTATGGGAGAGAAGATGCATTCTAGAGTCCTACAATTAGATCTCAGTCTTCTAGTGAGTCTGTGCCCCTCAGCTATGAGATTCACAAGTGCCACTCTGTTTTTACCCCCCACCTGTTGGCTGGGACAGAATGGCTGGATAGGGCTGGAGTTGAGTATTTCCCTTCCTCCAGGTCAGTTAGACTTTGACAAAACCCAAGAAGTTAGGCCTTTGGCAAAACAGCTTGTCTTAAGGATAGGTCTTAAGATATGATGGAATACTCTAGTGTATTTCACAATTGTGCCTTTCCCCTCCTCCTGCCAGAACCCCTCAAGGGATTTTTCTCTGATCTTCAATGACAATCCGGCAGAGCTCCAAGAAGGAAATCACAAAAGTATAGGAGCTTCCCATAGACTTTTTTTTTTTTTTTTTATAGTGAGCCTCTAGCAATACCAATTACAGTTCAGGGTTTCCTACCTCTGTTCCAGTGTCTATACAGATTTCTGGTCTTGGGTTTCTACTTCAGTAAGTTATCATTCTCCATATCTGCCTATTTGCTCCCCCAGTTTTGTGGACAGTGATTGGCCCTGTGATCTCACTCTTGTAATGAATCTAAGAATTGCTGATTTTTTAGTTTGTTCAGCTTTTTACTTATTAGGATGGAGCCATGACTTCCAAGCTCCTTACATGTTGGACTGGAAACTGGAAGTATCATGAGGTTTTTTACAATGAAATAAACTATGTTAATTCTAAGTATGCATAATGTTTTTGTTAATGTTTATTTATTTGAGAGAGAGAGGGAGGGAGAGAGAGAGAGAGAGCATGAATAGGGGAGGAACAGAGAGAAAGGGAGACACAGAATCTGAAGCAGGCTCCAGGCTCTGAGCTGTCAGCACAAAGCCCAATGCAGGGCTTAAGCCCAGGAATCGAGAGATCATGACCTGAGCCAAAGTCAGACACAACTGGCTGAGTTACCCTGGCACCTCAGGAAGAGAGTTTCTAATGTTTTGTCAGAAAAAGTTTAAGGTAATGGAAGGGATACCTGCACCCCAGTGTCTATAGCAGCAGCATTATCGACAATAGCCAAATTATGGAAAGAGCCCGAATGTCCATTGACTGATAAGTGGATTAAGAATTTGTGGTATATATACATAAAATTGAATATTACTCAGCCATAAAAATGAAGTCTTACATTTGCAATGTAAGTACTATGTCAAGTGAAATAAGTCAGTTAGAGAAAGACAAATACCATATGATTTCGCTCATATGTGGAATTTAAGAAAATAAATGAAGATAGCTGGGGGGAAAACAGAGGCAAACTAGGAAACAGAGTCTTAACTATAGAGAACAAACTGATGGTTACTGAGGGGAAGTGGATGGGGGATGGGTTAAATACGTGATGTGTATTAAGGAGGCCACTTGTGATGAGCACAGGGTGTTGTATGGAAGTGATGAATCACTAAACTCTACACCTGAAACTAATACTACACTGTTAACTAACTGGAATTTAAATAAAAACTTTAAAAAATCAAATATATACAGTATCTCCAATATCTCATCCTGCTGTGTATATTCTTTTTTTCCTTAGTTTTTGATCATTTAGGTTTTTTTCCTGGTATGGCAAGTTATTGTTTTATTGAATACCAGGCTTAAATTTATTTATTTATTTTTTAATTTTTAATTATTTTTGAAAGACAGAGCAGGAACATGAGAGGGGCAGAGAAAGAGAGAGAGGGAGAATCAGAAGCAGACTCCAGGCTCTGAGCTGTCAGCACAGAGCCCGACATGGGGCTTGAACACATGAACAGTGAGATCATGACCTGAGCCAAAGTTGGATGCTCAGCTGACTGAGCCAGCCAGGTACTCTAGTTTAAACTCATTTAAAGCTAGTCTTCCGTCTTTGTGAAGGCTGATCTGATTACAGGATGGCCCTTGGATTACCACACTTTTAAAAGTCTGATTTCCAGGCATCTGGGGGGCTCAGTCGGTTAAGCATCTGACTTTGGCTCAGGTCGTGATCTCACAGTTCGTGGGTCCGAGTCCCGTGTCGGGCTCTGTGCTGACAGCTAGCTCAGAGCCTGGAGCCTGTTTCGGATTCTGTGTCTCCCTCTCTCTGTGACCCTCCCCTGCTCATGCTGTCTCTCTCAGAAATAAATAAAACATTAAAAAAAAGAAGTCGGATTTCCCCCGTACCCAAATATGCTTTTACTTGTTGGGTTTTAAACTTCATTGTTTTCCCAGCCCTATAAGATTACCTGAGATGTACTCTGCTTGTCAGTCTCTTAGATGTTGCTTTTTTGCTGGAACTCCTGCCACTTGGCTTCTGTGCTTACCGTCTTTAGAAGTCCTTGACTTCTCAGGCCCCAAGCTCAAAGTTTTGAATCAGCAAGTGCTCCAGGAGAAAAGCTTTGCCAAATACCAAGCTTGTGTCCATGGTTCCCCTTCTCTTCAGAATCTGGCCCCTATACCTATGCTTTTCTCTAACACTCTGGTGCCTACAAGCAGGTGCTCTCTTACTCTCTCCAGTTTTTCTGAAATTTCCCAGCCATCACTTGATCTTATTTTCCTTATTGAACTCTCACCTCAATTTTTCCTGGGAACAAAATTTATGAGTTTTATGTTTAAACTTATGTTTTATTTTCTCTGTTAATTCAACTTCTGCAGGAAACTGTTTACCTGATTATTCAATCTAGTTCTCGTGTTTTCAGGAGGAAGTAGGTAAGGTGTTCTCAGGGAGGCTAAGGACTTTGGGGGAAAATTACAGATGAGTGATTTGTCCTTTTTATTTTTCTTCTCCTTGTTTACTCTGGCAGCCTCAGTTGGCTTTTTTTTAATTTGACCCCATTGCCCAAATAAAAAGTCCACATGGCAAAGGCCTGACTTTAATAAATGTCTGCATGTCAGGAGGAGCTACATGAGCCTCAATGCTTTGTGGCATTTTCCAAGGCCTTTGAGTTGGCCTCTGCCAACACCTCTCAGGTTGTTGAGGTTTCTAGATTCTGTAGGGCAACCTCCCCACTTGCATACCAGATGAGTTCTTTTCTCTTTTTCTGAGCTCATTTGTGGGCTGGTGGCTCTTATTTCTTCTTTTTCCCCATCTAATCATATTTGTTCATAAATTCCACAAAGCCCTCAAAGTACCTTATCCCTCCCTCTCTCCTTTTCCTTTTTATCAACACTGTTAAATATTAATAACACATTTGCATATTCTTTTCTTAAGTACAATGGAAAATTGGAAGAGCAAATCACTAAGTATGAGCCCCATTGACCTATGTATGACTCACACAACACCTCTCCCCTGGGCCTAAGCTTGTGCTATCCATTTGGTTTTCTTATAAGTTCTCCTTATAAGATGTGTTTCTAAAATTGTAATGATTTAGCCAATTCCTGAGCTGTGTGACAATAAGAAAGTAATCTTTAGTACTCTAGAGGTACAGCTTAGACCTGAGAACCAGAACCAAGGACTGGAAAACCTATTATCCAATAAGTTTCTTTTGTGCTTTGTGGTTGACAAGTGCTTAGGTTGAATGAGAATTGAGGGAAACGCAGTTTAATTTAACTTAGTATCACAGATCCTTGCACTGAAAAAGAAAATGGCACTGTTTCTGGTTCAAGTCATTAAAATCTGCTTTTGTAAACAAAATTACACAAAAGGACAGCCAACACTGATTGATGGGAACAGTGGGTAATTAATTACCAGATCAGGGGACACAGGTTACACTTGCTAGGGAATTTATTAAAGAAGAATTTCAAAAAAGCAGTGACTTCTTCTAAGAAGGCTTCTTAGAAGAGGTAGGGCCTAAGTTGAGTCTTAGGCAGTTATGTAAGGAGAAGAACAAAGGGCCACCAAGGGAGGGGAACAAGCAGTGTCAGGAATGAGCATAGATGGTGTATGAAATAAGGAGCAAACCTGATGACCAGAGCAGTGGAGTGTGTTGGAGATTAGTGGCAGCAAGGCTGGCTGAGGTTGGTTAAGTAAAATAGAACTAGACCAAAGAGGAAATAAATGGAAAGACAGGCTATGGAATGTCCCTGAAGGTGTAGATCAGTGTAGTAATAATATTTAAAAATCAGTGGTACTTTGATATGGTATGTTTGGAATTAAATAATTAGGGGGACACGATAAAAGAAACAAACTACTTGATGTACTTGATATGTGCCAAGATAACAGACATAAGGGAGTACACGCTGTGTATTTCCAAGTATATGGTGTACAGTGATAGAGGTCAGTATAGGGGTTACTTCTGAGGAATATAGGGTGGGAGGAGGTGACAGAGGACATATTAGGGCAATAGAAGTGTTTTGTAATATCTTAACCTGGTGTCAAATACATGGGTGTATAAAGATGTAAAAATTCATTTATGATCAGTGCAATTGATGTTTATTGTTTCCACTTATACCTTTAAAAAATCCATTAGGATAATGAAGGTGTCAAGGACACCTTGACAAATTGGTCAAGGAATAGCCAAGATATTAATGCAGTAATAACTTATAATGTGCTCACCATGGAATAGAATGTCATTATTGGAAATAAAGGGCAATGTGGGTAAGAAAAAGATCAACTTTGGATGGTTGGATGAGCTGGATATATGAGATGACTCTACTTTAAGAACTTTGGCAGTGTTTGGATACCTTTGAACAAAAGAAGGAAATGCAATTTTATCAAGCATATGCCATGTGTCAATCCCTGAGCCACCTTATTTAGTACTGTGTCCTAAAACCATAAGAAAGTGAACATGAGAGGTAGCTGGTTTTGACATTAGAGGTTAAGAAAACAATTAACTCATGTTTGTGAGAAGTTGGAAATCAGAAGGAATCTGGCAGAAATGAGTGGTAAATATCCAGAGCCATGAAATATGCTTCAGAACTGTCAATCACTCCATGAGAGATGAAGACACCAGAATTTTTGAGCTTTTTAAAGGGCATAATGGGACAAATAAAAACAGAAGGCTAAAAACAGATCCCTGCAAAATGACAAATGTTAGGCCATTAAATAGTGAAGTATTATGAAAAAACAAATTATGTGCTTGTCCCAACATTGAAATACCCCAAGCTCTATATTAGCATTTCTCAAACTGGCCTTCCACAAAATATAGTTCCATTAGCTGATTGGAGGTTTGCTTTGAGAAAAGGGTTCAGTTGTCAAGTAACTTTGAGTAAGACTGAATTAAACTAATTAATTAAATTAATTCTTTCCTTCAAAACTTCTCTGAGTCTATAGTTCAACAATGTAGAAATTAAATCTCACAAGGGGATGTGGTGCACACTTTTTTTCCCCAAATGCTCTTGCTTCGAGACTATATTAATGTCATCTAAAACCAGTGTTCTGCAGGACAGAGATTGTGAAATGCTTATCTTGGGATGCCTGGGTCGCTCAGTTTGTTAAACATCCAACTTGGGAGATTGGCTCAGGTCATGATCTCATGGTTCATGAGATCAAGCCCCATGTCAGGCTCTGTACTGACAGTGCCAAGCCTGCTTGGGATTCTTTCTTTCCTTCTCTCTCTGCTCCTCCCTCACTTGCTCTCTCTCTCTCTTTTTCCTCTCTCAAAATAAAGAAATAAGTGTTAAAATAAAAATAAAATACAGTAAGAAGAAATGCTTCTCTCACCATGTAAAATCACATGCTGTTCTCAAAATCCATTCTTCCCACTGCCCTTGCTCATATTGTCCCTGTCTCATGAAGTGTCCCATATAAGATCCACATGCCAAAATCCTACCCATCTTTTAAAGTTCAAGAGATAAGGAAAGACCTTTATTACTAAAAAGGCAGAGAAAGAAATCCATTGATCTACAATCCCTGTCTAAGAGAAAAGAAAATCCTAAAACCATACCATAGTGACCTTAATTATGTGTGAAGGTATTGTGTTACTTTGTACTGTCAAAGTCAGTGTGCAGCAATATATATGGATATTAATGTTTGATCTTTGATAGAACCAGATTAATTATTAAACAAGTCATTGTGTTTGGCTTAGCTCTCACATCCAAGGAATATTAAAGCTGGAATGGTCCCAGATATTAGTCAGGCTATCCACCTCATGTCACAGATGAGGAAACTGAGACCTTCATAGATTGGATAGTTCATATCTACAAAAGATAAGGAAATAAGATTTTGGCAGATCTATCTTTTAGATTAAGAATTCTGATTTTGTAGAATACCAAGACAATAGTTCCACTGACACTGGGAAAATGTGTTGTTTATTCATCCTTTCCTATTGCACCTGCTAAGAGAGGTGGTAGTCAGGAGTTATTCCAAGGGAAAAAAAACTCCTTTACAGACTCCCAATTTATATACAAAGGGAAATTCATCATTCATATTATTTAAGTTAATCGAATCTAATTTATCAGCTACATTGGGAAATGAAGAAGCTGTGTTTCTATAGGATTAACATGTCAGTTTGTCCCAAGGGCTCCCTCTTGTTCATGTTCAAGTGAGTTGATGGTTACTTAGCACCCAACCCAACGAAAGTTGGACTAAATCTCTTTCTGTGGCATCTCTTTTCTTTGGTGACGGTGGCCAGAATTACTTCTCTTACATTTTGACAAGTACAAGTATTTAAAAAGGACTAAGGTTTTGCAAGTTCATTTGCCTGGATATGGAGGTAAGGAGGATTAGAGGATTGGAGTACTTTTAGATGTAAGCATGGTCAGACTGAAGAAGAAACGTCTTATGCCGTTTGTGAAAGAAAATATATTAAAGTAATCTTTTTTAAAAAAAAATTACCCTTCAAATGTTCTGAAATTATGATAGGAAAAGATAGGATTAAGTAGGCAGAAAAGGAAAGGTTAGGACCTGAAGTCTCTGTGTGGGGAAAAACACATATTTTGGGAAAATGCTGGGAATATCTGAGGACAGCAAAACTCTCTCCAGTGTAGGGTTCCTGCTAAGAATGTAACCCATACCACCAATTTCTCCTCAGGTTTCCCTCAGGAACTTGACAGAGACTTAACTGAAAATAAGAAGTGGACCATACAAAGTATGACCCACAAGAAGTGATATGGCCATAGGCCACCCCTCATACAATGGAATTGAGACAATTAGGATGGACAACCCAGCACCTAGAGCTATCAAGCCAATAAGGGTTGGACCTGAGAAGGAAGAGTGAGGAGGGGAGGGGAGGATTGACCAGAACTTTATAAAACAAGGACCCTGGCCTATAGTCCCAGATATTCACCTTCAAATGTGTTCTCTCTGTAAAGAGAGATTTCATACTATTCTTCCTTTCTGATCTTACACTCTAGTAAACTCTTGCCTGCTGCTCTTTCTGTGTCCACCTCTTCATTCTTCAAAGCAGTGAGACAGCAAACCCCGGGTTCTGAGGTAAGGAATTCTGCAGCAAAGTTTTCGTGAAGTAGATGTGTATGTTAAGAAGTGAGGAAAACAACCAAAAATATTTTCTAAGAACTTGTGGCCAGCAGTGAAAAGGACAAGGAAAGTGGAGACCACAGGAGTACTGAAGATATACGTGGCCATAATAATGGAGTCAGAAAGAGAATAAACCAAGAGAGACAGATCCAATGGGAAAGAGAAAGCAAGGATAGAAAAGCAAAAAGGAAAGTAGAAAAATGAGACAATGTAGGAAAGTAGAAAAATGAGACAATGTAGAGGGAAGAAAGGAAGAGGAGGGGGTGAGGGTAAGCCAGATGAAATCCAAGAATTAACATTACACACTTGTAATATCCACCAACAATGGCTGTGGTCATTACCCTCAATTAGTTTGCAGTATGTGCTTCAAAGACATGTATAAATAGAAATTTTCATTAAAATGAGATACGTGCCAAGATCAAGAATATTTACAGAATAGTATGGGAGAATAAAGTGAGGCATCCAGATTGCATCTTGCCTATAGAATCAAGAAAGTCTATATAGAGAAGATCTTCAAAGCAGATGACCCAGGGCAGAGGTGGAGGGGAGGAAAAAAAGGTACAATAAAAGATAGGAAGAGAGAGGTAAAGAAGAGAGAAAGGAATTTAAAGAAGAAAAGTGGGAAGCACAGAGAAAATATCACAAGATTGTCCTGAATTCTCTGAATGATTGTGGAACATTCGTATTTTGAGCATTGCAAAATTTGTGGATAAAGACAATAGCTATTTTTATTATGATATGCCAGTATGTCACATGTATTATTAGATATTTAATATTGTATATTTCAAATGAGTACATTGATCTACAGAAATGTTGAATAACTGCTGGCCAGTGGCAGGGCAAGAATTTGAATGAATCAGGGGCGCCTGGGTGGCTTAGTCGGTTAAGCGTCCGACTTTCGCTTAGGTCATGATCTCGCGGTTCGTGGGTTCGAGCCCCGCGTTGGGCTCTGTGCTGACAGCCAGCTCAGAGCCTGGAGCCTGTTTCAGTCTGTGACTCCCTCTCTCTCTGACCCTCCCCTGCTCACGCTGTCTGTCTCTCTCTCTCCTAGAAATAAATAAAACATTAAAAAAAAATAAAAAAAAATAAAAAAGAATTTGAATGAATCCTTTCTGGTATCTAAACCCATACTTCATTTAACAAGCTCTAGAGAATTAAAAAAGAAACTCTCAAAAACAAAAGAAAGAGTCTGACCATTAAAAAGAGAATAAAGAGAAGAAGAATAAAAATAAAGGCAAGCAGAGTTAGATATTTATTTTATTTTTTATTTACTTTTTTAACATTTATTTATTTTTGAGAGAGAGAGAGATAGAGTGTGAGCAGGGGAGGGGCAAAGAGAGAGGGAGACACAGAATCTGAAGCAGGCTCCAGGCTCTGAGCTGTCAGCACAGAGCCTCATGTGGGGCTTGAACCCACAAACTGTGAGATCATGACCAGAGCCAAGGTTGGATGCTTAACCAACTGAGCCACTCAGGCCCCCAGAGTTAGACGTTTAAAATAGGTTAATTAAGGGGTGCCTGAGTGGCTCAGTCAGTTAAGTGTTCAACTCTAAGTTTCAGCTCAGGTCATGATTTCATGGTTTGTGATTTCAAGTCTCATGTTGGGCTCTGCACTGACAGTGCAGAACCTGCTTGGGATTCTCTCTCTCTTCTCTCTCTGCCTCTCCCCCACATGGACTGTCTCTATCTCTCTCAACATAAATAAATAATCTTAAAAAAAATAAAATAGGTTACTTACTGCTAGCTGGAGATAATGCATCCACATCAGAGTTACACCAGCACTGCAGGATTCTCAATCCACATCCTCCCAAAACATGGCAAATTCTGTCAAAGGCAGGCAGGTTCTAGAGGACAATTTTCTTGTGGCTTATCCCTGCTTCCTTCTGAATTTTCTTTCTCTTACCCCAAAGCAGAATTATGAGGAAAAAATAAGAATTGATCAGTTGAGAATTCATTTTGTTTGTTATCTAAGGACCTTATTATCCCACAGAGGTGTCAGTGTGATTGATTATACATTTTTAAGACCATACTAAAGGACTGAGAACAAGATGCTCTTTCTATATTAACTGCTTACTGGAGTCATTGCACTTAGACTTCACCTGATTCTTATAGTAATATTATACTCATTGGTGCTAACTTCCTGACCTTGCAGATGAGGAAGCTAAGGCTGAGAGAAGTTTCACCACTTACTAAAGGTCACACAGCTGTTAAGTGACAGAGCAGCTTTAAATATCCAGAATCATGACATTCAGTAGCCTACAACTTTGGAGTTTGCAGGGGCTGAAAGCCCAGGAAGATATAGTACATGAGACAAGCTTACAAAGAGCTACAACTCCAAGTTTAAGCTACAATTATTTTGAGGTATTTCAAGGAAGAGGGGTTGGTAAGGTCAAAGAGTTTTGGAATAAATTGAAATAATTGGGAAAATTTTGTAAGAACTACATCTTGACCTCTAGTTTAGAGAAAAGACCAGCAACTGTTTTGCCTATTGAGATAAGTAAAGTTATCTTAGGCAACTTCCAGAAAAAAACCATGAATCATTAGAGTGTCATCCTCAATGTTCAGGAACAAAAGGTCTTCTCTGGCCATCCATCCAAATTTCTAAGGTCCCTTCCCAATGCATGCATCTAGGGTTCTGAAATTAAAGCTCCAAATCATGAATGACAATTCCTGTGACTATAGTCCTTTGCCCGCAGGAACTACTACCAACTGTTCCAAAAGCAATGCATTGTTTTATTATTTGCTATGTGAGCCCCTCAGTGTCAGAGATTTAATGGATTTTCTAAACATGACATCATATGCAATGAAGAAAAGAAGCATAATTTGATTCTTTCTGTAACATTGAACCACAAAAAGTGAGGTTACTAATGAACAAACTCGAACACCATAATTGTTCTGCCACTCAAGCTCTTTCCAAATTATTGCAAATAAATACTTGGAGACTAAAAATATTGTCTTACAGGTTTTTAGATTTGTAAAGAAGGACGTATGGTTAACTAAAGCCATTTAGTCCAATATTCTTATTTTAGAAATTAAAAAACATCTAATGTGAAGGGCAATGGGGCTGGTTACATAATTCTTTTGATTCTTAGCCCTGTTTTCCTTAAATGTAAGGGGCTTTATATTACTGCTCAGTCAAGGAACTCTCTGTAGGATATTGACTTTGGTCTCTGAAGGAAAGATGATTAGTACATGGATTAGTAATGGCAGTGAGAAGGAGATATCTTCCCAGGACTTGAAAAAGACAGCTAATCAAGAGCAAAACTATGGGATCAATACATTTTTTAAAATGGGGTAGAGAAAGACAATGTCACCTAAGTGTGAAAGAATGACTCTCAGGGCTGTACATTTTTGCCTGTAATCTGATTAATCAGTGAAGTTATTTTATTAATATACCTGAAGAGAAAGGATGTAATTAAAAAATTAAATAAGAGTTAATCCCCTGTAAAAATGTAGAAAAAGTAGAGTACCAGAGGTAAAAGTTGGCAGCATGCATCAAAGTCCTGGCCAGGTAAGAGTTAAATTAGTCAGTGGATTCAAAATTTCTCTTTGTCCATGTCTTTAGCCATGTCATTTTGGCTATCATAGCATAAAAAATGAATATTGGCAATCCTGAATAATATAGTCTTCGGGAACTGGACTCAAAGTTTAAGATTATTCTCTTATTATCTGGCTTAATAAGGACAATTGAGCTAGATCACATCTCTGTAGAATAGATGCTTCTGCTATTAATCATCCTGATATGAGGTTAATCCTACAACAGAGAATTAAGATTTATGGAATTAGGCCTGAGGTTATGGCTGGGGACATCATTTGGTCCCTCTGGAGCTTGGAGTGAATTTGGCTTGAACCTCAAGACTTTGGAAGGTTCTATAGCAGATCTGGTATTGAGTGGTAAACTGTCCCTTGACAAACATTAATAGGCTGGGATCCAGGCCAATCATTGGTCTGATAAGAGGCCCTACAGTGATCTAAAGTTATATGATAGTTTGGAATCTCTTCCATTATCCCTGAGCTTCAGGAAAGCCACATTCAAATAGATTAATCTGGACTCAGCTGTGCTAAGGTGGAGCTGTAAGAGCCTATACCCCAGGCATGGAGCCAAGCAGGGCAGAGGAGAACATCCCCTCCCTGGTGGCCATGACCTGAGGTTACAGGTCACTAGAGGTCACTAGAAAAAGCTAGCCAACCGCAGTGAAGAGATCTCACAATATTTCTCTGACCCATGGCTGTGAGTGCAGTGTCAGTGCTAAGCAGCTGGGTGAAGGAGGTCAGCAGAACTGTTCCCGGGCACATGTAAGGAGGTACCGGAGAATGTCATGGAAAGAAGTGGGAGAACTTTGAATAGGCTCATTTCTGTGATTGGGAGGAAGGGTGGAGGGGCCATAGACTTATAAAAAGGAAGTGGAATTCACTTTAAATCACAGATCACACTCTTGTTCGCACAAACATATTCCAGCCACACAGAACCTCTTCAGGTTTGTTTCCTGGCCTAGAATGATTATATTTTCCTTTTCACATGACTTGCTGCTTTACATCCTTTTTTGTCTGCACTGGGTGCTGTCTCCTCGCTGAAAATTTCACTGA
The DNA here is from genome assembly GCF_008692635.1 of Crocuta crocuta. Taxonomy (NCBI): domain Eukaryota; kingdom Metazoa; phylum Chordata; class Mammalia; order Carnivora; family Hyaenidae; genus Crocuta; species Crocuta crocuta. The sequence continues at coordinate 1,523,744 of NW_027529428.1, forward strand.
GCTCATAAGCACAGGCCCAAATGGACATTGTCTTCCATCTTACCATTCAACTGGTTTTGCCTTACTTCTTTGAAAGTACATATTTTCATTTTCGATTTTGCGTCCACTTTGTGTTCCTGAAAGATGATGTCCAATTGGCTTCCTACAGATTACTGCAGGGACCAGCACAGAGCCAGCACCTAATATCCATATGCAAAAAAAAAAAAAATTTCATTGATTGAATGAATGGCTAGGTTACAGTTTCTATGAGTGTGATTTTGCTCCTTTCTTTCTTTTTTTTTTTTAATGTTTGTTTTTTAGAGAGAGACACAGAACATAAGTGGCGGAGAGACAGAGAGAGATGGAGAAACAGGATCTGAAGCAGGCTCCAGGTTCTGAGCTGTCAGCAGAGAGCCTGATGTGGGGCTCAAACCCACCAACCGTGAGATCATGACCTGAGCTGAAGTCATAGGCTTAACCAAGTGAGCCACCCAGTTAAGTATTACAGTATTACAAGTGAGCCACCAAGTATCACTTAACCAAGTGAGCCACCCAGTATTACAAATACTTTGTATTTGTAAATTTTGTTGAGCTATAACATACATACAGAAAAGTTCATGAATCCTGATTACTTTTGACAACCAGATTAGCCCAGCCAAAAAGGAGAGAAAGTACAGTTTAAAGAGATATAGAATGTTGTAATTTCTTTTTTAAAAATGTTTTCTTACTTATTTTTGAGAGAGAGCATGTGAGACTTGGGGAGGGACTGATAGAGAGAGGGGGGAGGGGGACAGAGGATCCCAAGTGGGCTCTACACTGACAGCAGTGAGTCTGATGTGGGGTTCAAACTCATGAACTGTGGGATCATGACCCGAGCCAAAGTCAGACGCTCAACTGACTGAGCCACCCAGGCGCTTAGAATGTTGTAATTTCTTTATTTTTAATTTATCACTACATTCATAGCTTGACATTCTGTTTTCACACATTATTTGTGTTGGCTAGTTTAACGTGAGTCTTTCCCTGAGAATAGAAATTGTATTCAACATCCTAAAAATTTCATGTTTCCAAATCTCAGAACTGAAAGAAAGACCTAAGCTTTGGTAAATTCATCCTGATGACAGAATACAGCTTCAGATGTGAGAAGGCCTTATTTTATTCATATGCTCCTACACACCTTATCTTGCATTGACTTCTTATTTTTAACTTCTATAGGAAAGACCAAATATTAATTACATTTTACATGGGACAGCTCTGTAATAAATATAAATTTCATCCTTATTAAATATATTACATATGCAGTTTATAGAAATGTATGATCAAGAGGACTGCTATCTTTTTTTCCATTTGAAAACTATCTTTAAAAAATTTGAGGGGCACCTGGATGGCTTAGTTGGTGAAGTGTCTAACTTCAGTTCAGGTCATGATCTTGCAGTTTATGCAGTCAAGCCCCGAGTTGGGCTCTGTGCTGACAGCTCAGAGCCTGGAGCCTGCTTCAGATTCTGTGTCTCCCTCTTTCTGCTTTTCCCCCACTCATGCTCTGTCTCTCTGTCTCAAAAATAAATAAACATTAAAAAAAGTTTGAGATCATAAATCAGATATCACTATTCAATATGAAAGATTTCAGACACAAAAATGATCACGCAATGCTTCCATATCTCCACCACTTTCTTTATCCTCTGGTTCTTATAATAATTATTGAGAGGAGTTTTGACATCTTTAATCAAAGGGAGGGTACCTTCATTATAGAAACCGTAAGGATAATATCCATAAGCCTGCTCTTCAAATTTGTAGTTATTTTTTATTCTCATTTCATTCTCCATAGAGATTAGAATTGATGCATGAGTAGTCATCAACTATACAGGGTAGAAATAAAAACTAAAAGCTGAGAAAATGCAACATTTCTCACATTGTAATGAGGGAGTCAGTATTTCCAAACCTTATAATGTTATACATCATAAGAGACACCTAAAGTCAGTTGAAGTCAAACCACTGTCTTTCATCCATAGATAATTAAAATGACCCCATGTTTCAAGACATAAGTCAAGGATTTTCAGGAGTACAGTAATCTTTAATGGCTAACCTTCAGGAAATTTTCTTTGCAACCTGGGAAAGGTACTGAAAAGAAGCTTATGGACCAAGAAGAGAATTTAATGGGCTCTTAACCCCTTTCAATTGAGGTACAAGATGTGGGATTAGGAAATGGAGCAACTATTTAAGTCTCTCCATTCTATTTTTCACTCGGCTCAGAAAGAGTCCAGCTAGCAAAGCACAGTCACTTGAAATTGTACGTGCATCCTTATTCCCTTGAGTACCGAACTTTCACATTTATGAGAGTACAGAGACATCCCTAGAAACTAAAATCTCATCTTCCTCCCTGTAAACTAATGCATTGTGATAATATCAAAAAGAGTGATCTTAAATGTTATAACCGTATCAGAATGCTACATTGAAATATATGAATTTCTGCTGTGCTGAGAGTGCTATAAAATTAAAATGCCAACTTTAACTTGTAAAAGGGTTAATTTCTTGACCTTGACTATGTTTAATTGTTACTAATGTGTGTTATACTAATTAAACATGCCTCCTCAATAATTATATGAAGATGCTGCAAAGCTTTTAAGACTCCTGCTAATCCAGCACCCTCTGCTTGCTTGTTTCTAATTTGTTCATTTTAACATACCAATTATGCGAATTAGAGCAAATAAACATGTGAAAAATCTCTCTTCTGAGACGCTGACCTCAAAATGTTTTGAATCAGATGGAACAATCCCTGTTCTGGCTTAATTATTCAATTTCTAGAGTAGATTAAAGGATTAAAAGGCTGATTTATTTAATTGTGAATGAGCAGAGATAGTTTGAGGTTTCAAAATCTTTATTGTGAATGCTCAACACTAAGTATTGTTGTTCTGCTCAATCCAAAGAGGACTGAACTCCAGTAAATGTGCAATGAATTACCAGACCAATTTTTAATGAAAGCTCAATAAAAGACAAAAGGCAAGACTGTTTTCCATGTACGGTCTGTTTATGGCAAACATTAACGACCCCCCTAAATATCACAGTACAGTGGAGGGGAAGGAAGGTTCTGTACTACATTGTATCTTTGTAGAGTAAGGAACTTTTAACACACAGTCCTTTTATTTTCTGTTGTCTGATAATACCTGTTGTATATATCTCTCTGCTTAGATCTAATCCCTTTTTTTTTCAAGGCTATATTTCTCACTGAGATCAAGATGAATTTCTTTTAATGTTTGCAGAGTAGAATATATCCAAAATTGCTAGATCTCCAGCCTTTCCAGGTCACCAGGCAGATAATGATTGTCATCTCCACTTAGTGGATTTAATGGTGCACCCCAAGGCCCCTCAAGAAAAAGGGTGGCAACCTTTTTTTTCTCTTAGAGACTGAGGCACAGTGGGAAAATTAAAGCTTCCCAGGTAGTAAAACTTCTCTTAGCCCAATAACTGAATCTATATTTATGGGAAGCTGATTTAATGCCTTTTATCATGTTTCCTTCCCTTTCTCATTATAAAAATATAGTATATACAATGATAGACTTGGAAACTTCAAAAAGTAATAGTCACATAACTCCACCATCCTGAGGATCCATGATACATAGTTTAATATTGCTTCTGCTCGCTCTAGCTTCTTTTTATTTTTTAACATGTTCAAGATCATAGCACATGTACTTCAGCACCCAGTTTGCTTCCTTTAATATTATAACAGCATTCTCTGATGCAATGAATAATGTATGAATAACATAATAACGTTTATGATTTTAGGGCTATAGAACAGCCCACTGCATATGATAATGTGTACATTTTTGTTAAATCTCTAATATTGTGCAGTGAGATTGTTTCCAGTTTCTTGTGGTTGTATATAACATCACTGTGGACAGTGCTATATATAAACTTTTGCTAGAAATGATGTCTTTTGATTTTTTAAAGTTTATTTATTTATTTTCAGAAAGAGAGAGCGAATGGTAGAAAGTGAGAGAAGGAGATACAGAATTCCAACCAGGCTCCATGCTGTTAGTGCAGAGCCTCAAGTCGGGCTTGATCTCATGAATCAAAAATTCATGAGAATTTTTGAATTTCAAAATATATATTAAGCCCCTCAGAATAGATCTTTCCCACTTCTTCATCTGTATGTCCTGTTAATATATGTTATGTTCCATAACATTACAAAGAAATCAATTACTCATTAAGGGTTGTCACAGTGAAGCATATATACCTATAGAAATGAAACATTTGATGGGGCGCCTGGGTGGCTTAGTCGGTTAAGCGTCCGACTTTCGCTTGGGTCATGATCTCGCGGTTCGTGGGTTCGAGCCCCGCGTCGGGCTCTGTGCTGACTGCCAGCTCAGAGCCTGGAGCCTGTTTCAGTCTGTGACTCCCTCTCTCTCTAAACCTCCCCTGCTCACGCTGTCTCTCTCTCTCTTCTAGAAATAAATAAAAATATTAAAAAAAAGAAATGAAACATTTGAGAATAGTAATAGTTGAGGTAAGCAGAAAAGTGGCCCCCAAATATATCTGTATTCTGTACTAATCCCAGGAAACTGCGAATGCTACTTTATTTGATAAAAGAAACTTTGAAGGTCTCATTGAACAAAGGATCTTCAGATAGGAAGATTATGCTGGATCACTCGCAGGACAGGATCATCCAGAACAATGTGACTGCCCTTATATCTTCTGAATAGGAGGGTCAGAGTCCGAGAAGGAGGTAATGTGTGAGTGGAAGCAGTGTTCTTTACAGACGAAAGAGTAGAAATGGCCACAAACCAAGGAATATAAGTGGTAATAGAAGTTTTTAAAAAGGCAAAGGAACAGATTCTCCCTCAGCACCTCCAAAAGGAACTACTGACACCTTTTTTTTAGCCAATGAAACTGATTCTGGACTTTTGACCTCCACTGTAAGAAAATAAATAGCTGTTATATAAATTTTTAATGTTTATTTATTTTTGAGAGAGACAGAGACAGAGACAAAGACAGAAAGAGAGATAGAACACAAGCTGGGGAGGGGCAGATAGAGAGGGAGACACAGAATCTGAAGCAGGCTCCAGGCTCTGAGCTGTCAGCACAGAGCCCGATGCAGGGCTCGAACTCATGAGCTGTGAGATCATGAACTAAGCCAAAGTCAAATGCTTAACAGACTGAGCCACGCAGGCACTTCAGATTGATGTTATTTTAAGCTACCAAGTTTGTTGTAAGTTAAGCAGTAATACAAAAATAATCCAATCGTTATCTATGTTCATGTTAGAAAATCTGGTAAAGAAGTAAAGAAGGAAATAGAAATAAACCATAAGCAAATCATAGTTGACATTTTGGTGCATTTTCTTCTGTATTTTTATTTATCAACATATAGATCCAGCTGCATACCCATAAAGACAAAATGCACATGTGCACATATACACACAGAATCATATATTCTAGGGGTGCATGGCTGGCTCAGTCTGTGGTGCATGAGACTTGATCTTGTAAATTCAAGCTCCATGTTGCATGTAGTAGAGATTACTTAAAGATGAAATCTAAACAAAAATAGAATCATAGGAGCACCTGGGTGGCTCAGTTGGTTAAGTGTCCAACTTCAGCTCAGGTCATGATCTCGCAGTTCATGGGTTCGAGCCCCGCGTCATGCTCTGTGCTGACAGCTAGCTAAGAGCCTGGAGGCTGTTTCAGGTTCTGTGTCTCCCTTTCTCTCTCTGACCCTCCCCTGCTCATGCTGTCTCTCTCTCTCTCAGAAAGAAATAAAACTTTAAAAAAATTAAAAAATAGAATCACATATTCAACTGATCATTTTATATTGTGCTTCTTCATGTAATAAAATAATTTTGATTCTCAAAAATTATTAATTTTATTACTTAATATTATATCTGTTTATATAGCACAATTCATTTAACCAATTCCTTATTTATTTTTTTAAAGTTTATTTTATTTATTTATTTTGAGAGAGAGAGCAGGGGAGAGGTAAAGAGAGAAGGAGGAAGAGAATACAAAGCAGGCTCCATGCTGTCAGTGCAGAATCTGATATTGACCTGAGCCAAAGTCAAGAGTCTGAAGCTTAAACTGACTGAGCCAACCAGGCACTCCTTAACCGATTCCTTATTTTATAGCAAAGACTGTTTTCTAAAATTCTTATATTAAATATGTGTATGTATTTATATATCATAATATGTATTGTTTTTCCCATTTTAAATAATATTGAAATCAACACCATCATAAATCTTTATCTACCTCTGATTATTTGCTAAGGCTAATTCTTAAAAGTAGAGTTACTAGTTCAAAGGTTATGTATATTTTTAATATATTTGATACAATTTTTCCTTCAAAAATTCTTTTTCAATTTACATGTTGTCAAGCAGGGAATTAGGCTATCTATATTTACCAACCATTCTAATTATTTTCATCTCAATATGTCATTTTGAAGGGAAAATGGCTTATTACTTCTATTACTTTTTAAGTTTTTTTTTTCTATAGAGGTTGAACATTTCTTTCATCATTATTTGTAGTCTGTACTTTTTACTGTGTGAATTTTCCATTCATAACCTATGCCTGTTTTATTATTGAGGAATTTTTTATTATTTTGTAAGAGTGCTTTAGATAATTATAATACTAATAATTTTATGCAGTATATGTTATAACATATTATTTACAATATACTCTCCTTTTTTTTAAATTTGCCATGATTTTGAATGTATGCTTTTCGCTTTTGCTCCTTAAAAACCTGGTGTAAGAAAAATGTTCACTTTTTTCGTATTTTAGATTGTGACTTTTCTTTAACATTAACCTCTTAAGATCATTGAAAACTATGAGAAATTGTTATTTTTCATTTATTTAAGTCTAAATAACTAGAATTAATTGTAATTAAATTATTTTATTTATTTAATTCTTTTTTTTAATTTTTAAAAATGTTTTATTTATTTCTAGGAAAGAGAGAGAGAGAGACAGAGTGAGCAGGGGAGGGGCAGAGAGAGAGGGGGTCACAGACTGAAAGAGGCTCCAGGCTCTGAGCTGGCTGTCAGCACAGAGCCTGACGCGGGGCTCGAACCCACGAACCGCGAGATCATGACCTAAGCGAAAGTCGGACGCTTAACCGACTAAGCCACCCAGGTGCCCCTATTTAATTCTTTCTAAAAGAAAATGGTGACATCTTCCTCTTCCTTTCCCTGCCCTGTTTTTTTTTTTTTTTTAATTTTAAGTTTATTTATTTATTTTGAGAGACAGAGAGAGGAGAGAATCCCAAGCAAGATCCGTGTGGTCAGCTCAGAGACCTATGTGGTGCTCAGTCTCACAAACTGTGAGATCATGACCAGAACCAAAATCAAGAGTCAGACACTCAACCAAGTGAGCCACCCAGGTGCCCACCCCCTTTCCCTTTTTGAACAATACAATTTTAGAGATATCGATGGACTCAGGAACAATAGGCATCTATGTGAGGTGGAAACTCCAATAGTCCAGGCAGGGTATCAAAGCTCAAGAAGCATGAGAAGGGTAAATGTGTACGAGAACTCTCCAGAGCAGTGTGGCATAACCTAAGCGGGGCAAGGGGGTTATCTGTTAAGGGCAGCCTGCTGTAGTCGGGTAGGGTGCCCCTGTGATAAGGCGGAGGAGAGGAATTGTGTAGGCTGCTTGTCTGCCTTGAAGTGTTGAAACCCAGGTTTGGTAGAGAAGGCTCTTGCAGGGCAGGCTATCCCTGTGTGAGGCATCAGGGTACAGGTGGGGTAAGAAGCGTGAAGACCAGGTGTAGAGAGTTAGAGATCTAGTGGGATGAAGAAGGACCCCCAGGAGAGAGAATGGCAGCAGCAATGGGAGATTTGTTCCATACTGGAAGATTAATCACATCAGTACATTAAGGGTGATGGGGTTCAGTTATCTCATTTTTGGAGAAGAGAGCTACAAATACAGAAAGGGAGAAATGAGTATGAAGTCTGCAGTGGTGGATTGCTAATAGGTGTCAATATGTGCCCATGGTTTTCAGATAGATAGATTAGAATGGGTGATAGATAGATAGATAGATGATAGATGATAGATAGATAGATAGATAGATAGATAGACAGCATGATGATAGCTAGATAGATATGTAGTAATGTGTGTGAATACACACCTAAAACTCTCTGCAGCCCTTTACACAGAAGGAAAGAATCTGGGAGAAGCAGTAACCTAACAGTAAGGAGGTCATCTAACACCCAGATCTTGATTCTACTAAAAGGAACATAGACACCTTAGTTGAGGTAAGCTGAAAAGTGGTCCACAAATATGTCTGTTTTCTGTACTGATCCTACAGCTGGAGGAGGGAAAGCACAAGATGGGATCAGAATATACTGTCATGTCAGAATGTAAAAATGCTCAGAGAATGATAGGATCACATCAAAGGGACACGGGAAGCCAGATCAAAGGGGATTCTACCTCCCAATCTGGGACAATTTGAACTTTAAAATAAATATAGAGGGGCACCTGGGTGGTTCAGCTGGTTAAGTATACGACTTCCACTCAGGTCACGATCTGGTGGTTTTGTGAGTTCCCACCTGGCTTCAGGCTCTCTGTTGTCAGCATAGAACCTGCTTGGAATTCTCTCTCTGCCCCTCCCACATTCATGCATGCATGTGTGGGGGTGCTCTCGCTCTCTCTCAAAATTAAATAAAAACATTAAAAAAACCCAAATAAATATAGAAACAAATTATAACCATTGAACAAAATAGAGTACCACGAATCTATATCAATATAAATAAATGAATGAATAAATAGAAAGTTTGAGGGAGAACAGAATATATTTATTGTTCCAAAGTACCTTCCTGACAATACTTACAAATTACAAAAGGAAAAGTGATAACTTTAGAATGGAATAACCTGACCAACACCACTTTAATCACCTGATCAAAGGTAAATATTATTAGTAAGGGAAAGGAAAAATGCATGTATCTGATAGAATAACGATAAAATGAGAACATGTCATTTCTAAAATAGTTCATACAGAGATGTGAAACTTGAGTCTAATATGAGGAAACACCAGACATACCCAAATTAAGAGACATTCTACAAAATAAGTAGTCTATAATTTTCAAAAGTGTCGAGATATAAAATACAAATAAGTGGGGTACTGGGGCACCTGGGTGGCTCAGTCGGTCAAGCGTCCGTCTTTGGCTTCAGGTCATGATCTCATGGTTCGTGAGTTCCAACCTACCATGGGGTTAGCTGCTGTCAGTGTGGAGTCTGAATTGGATCCTCTGTCCCTCTCTCTCTCTGCCCCTCCTCCACTTGCACACACACACGCTCTATCTCTCTCTCTCTAAAGTAAAGAATAAACATTAAAAAAAAGAATGAGGTACTATTCCAGATTGAAGAAAAAGGAAGAAACATGATAAGTAAATGTGACATGTAATACTGAATTAGAGCCTTTGGCTAATTGAAGCAATTTGACTGGGGTCCAAAGATCAGATCATAATAATATATTAATGTTAATTTCCTGCTTTAGTTTGTTTTCAAGAAATATAATCATATAATCTAAAATTAACAATTTCATTTTTTTAGTTTTTCAGGTCCTATTCCATTGACTAGAACTTTTACAAACTTTTTTCTTTAAATATTCATGAAAATAGAAGGCATTCTTATATTACTTAAGACTTTAATGAGATTATTCTGATGTTTTCAGCTGTGAAAAAATACTGGATATTGGCATCATACTAAGAATGTACCTTCTTATTTCTTCCTATTTCTCTATCATAAAAAAGACCAGCTATTTTTCTGTACCTATTGAGATTAATATATTCTGTCTTGCTTTGACCTATATGATGTGTTTAGGTATATTAACATATTTACGTATAGTAAATAATTTATATATCTCTGGAATAAATCTTAACTTGCTGTAGTTTATTAATAGTTAAGTATACTGCTGAGTTAGATTTACTAATATTTTCTTAGAATTTTCCACCGGTGTGCTAGGGTGCCTGCATAGCTCAGTCAGTTAAGCATCTGACTCTTGATTTCAGCTCAGGTCATGATCTCACGGTTGTGACATTGAGCCCTACAGTGTGCTCCATAATGGGTATGGAGCCTGCTTAAAATTCTCTCTCCCTCTCCCTCTGTCCCTCCCCTACTTGCACACTCTCTTTCTCCAAAAAAAAAAAAAAAAAGAATTTTCTTTTTTTAAATCCTCCTAGAAATAGAGTTATAACATAATCCTGCAAAACTCAGAAGATAGTCAAGTTATTGAGTCTTGTTCATTTATTTTGCTATTATTTTCTTCTTGGATTATGGTCAGAGAATGTATCCACTGCAATGGCAATATTTTGCAAGGTTTTGGACCCTCCATTTACCTTTAAATACACAACCAATTCTTTGCAAGTGTTTTATGAGTGTTGGGAATGAAATGCTAAATCTATGTAGGATATTGATGCATTAATTAATTTATTTGTGTGTTACAGATACCTCCAGACTGATACAAAATGTATTTGTCTTCCATTATATTCCCTTCAACTTCTTTTGGATTTCTACCATCTGGACATTTTGACTATTTTACCTATTTTGATATTGGTTACTTTTACCTAAGGGATACAGCTTTTAAAATTTTCTTTGAATACTGTGCCTTTCATCAATAATACAGTGTTGCGGGTGCATTTAATAAGTTCGGCATTGAATTTTATCTTGTTTGACATTAATGTTGCCACCTTTACTTTCTTCTCATTTCAGTGAGTGTTGTATATCTTTGCCCATCTTTTGCTTTTAACTTTTGTGAAGATTTTTTAAGTGTATGATCTTATTTTTCTTTTAGATGGTGCAGTTTTATAATCTTTTCTTTCAGTAAAAATGTTGATGTAAGTTTTTCCCTTTAATTAAACTAATTTCCTATTATTAAACTTATTTGGTCATTTTAATCAAGATTTGAGAAGAGAAACAGACACCAGCACTCATGCGAACCTGTTACCTTGAATTTAAACGATAATCTCTTTTTCTACCACAGATGCATGCAGGTTTTATGGACTTAATCTTTTATTTTAACTTCTGATTGGAAATTCTCAGGCAAAAATCTCATCATTGGTTTTTGATGAATCACTCATGGCAAGATTTACATACAGAAGCCTAATGGATGGTAGTCAGTGAGGCAGGTTTATGCATTGTGTGATCTTTAACATCTTCTCTGGGTAGGTTATTAATAAGCAGTTATGGGGTGGAAATAAGAGCACTGGATATCTTACCATTTTTGCCCCAAATCTTGAAAATGCTGTCCTCCATCAAGTATACTCCATCAATATACATGTCTCTGCTACCAAAAGCTTGCAGTGGAACAAGAGAGCAAATCAGAGGTGTGAAGGAAAGCAAGTGGTTTTCTTTAAAAACATGAAATATCAAGATCCCCAGGAAACACTAGGATAGAAAAGAGAAAATAAATCCTGTTTTTTTTTTTCTTCTCATTCAAATAAAACGCAAAGGAAATTGTTGACTTTTCCCTCCTCCATGGTATATATTTTCACTTAATTAATTGATATAACAATGATCCAGACTCAGCATCCCCCTGGGAACCATCCATCTGCTTGGAAATTCACAGAGCAATCCCCATGAAGGTGAGCTGTTAAAAGCTTTATGGAGAAGAACTGAGATGGTTTCTGGTTGTAAACTCTATGGCCGCATCATTGATTTAGTGGCACTGTTCTCAAATGTATGCTAGCTGAGTTATGGAGACCGAACTTGTTCTGCCTCTGCCAGACCATATTCCTCTAACCCTTCTGAACATGATGATGTCTAGCTCCCACATTACAATCTCAAGAGACTGTGGTTTTTCCTAAGTGTGTACCTAATTCTTATAGGAGCTCAAAAGATTTAAAAAAAATATGTGAGCAGAAAGAGAGTAATTCAGAGCTATAGCCATGATTCAAAATGGAGAAAATTTGAAGGTTGTAGATTTACTGTGTTCTTTTATGACTGTCTGCTATCAGGCTATTTCCATCATAAGAAAAAAAGAAAAAAGAAAAACACAACTCCCAGATGCATGAAATGAATGCCACTAAGGCATACTATCTCAAAGTACTATAGTGCTGAAGAGCTCTGGAATTCCTGAAGAGATAACATTTCAAGAAAGGAATTGCGTTAGGGGAGGCAGCAAGCTATAAAACCCTGTTTTCCCTTTTGGAAAGGTCATTATGGTGAACTTTTCCTCCTTTATGATAGGAAGAAGCAATCAAAGGGAAGATTCCTAGACTCTAACACTGCAATCCTATTACTGTCATTAGCTCTCCCAGTCTCAGGGTCTAGTGGAGGGGTAGGGGGTGCTGATCCACAAGTCTAATATATGTTGTACATAAACAGTAATGCAACAGCAGTATCAGATTTTTTTTTGTCAGGCAATTAAACTTATGCCAAAATAATTCAATTTTACTCCTGTTTTATTAAGTCTCATGGAAAAAAAAAAGAAATCTGTTCTCTCTGGTAAATCACAACTTTCACAACACATTTCTTAATACAAGCTCCTTGTTCTGCTATTTTGATATATTAAATATCCAGCAACGAATTTCTGGGGTCATAAATCTACAGTGATAAAATTAATCCTATTGCTGAAGACAAATAAATATTTTATTGCAGTTTTATGAGCTTTTGTTCCCTCTTCACTTGCAAGTAGATGTTGTTTAGTGGTACGAAGACATTTTGCTTCTGTAAAATGTGCTAGAAACAATATAGTAATAACAGAATTCATAGCTACAAAACTGTTGGACACCCTTAAGATTAAAACTCAGGCACATCGGTCCCCCTAAACTTATAAAGAATAGTTTGTCAATGGAAAATACCCAGTCATTATATTCAACTCAATTTACATTCTGAAATCTTTTGCCTTACAAGTGTGGTGCTAATTCTTTTACATGACACTTTTTTTTATTGTTACTATTAGCAAAANAAAAAAAAAAAAAAAAAAATTGAGTTGTACATGGGGAGAAAGTACAGCAAACAAAATACTCACCAAAATGTAATTCTTTTAATTTTCCAGATTGTGCACACCCTGGAGGTTACAATGAAAGTTTTATATAGAGAACTGAGTGTAAGCAAGAATCACAAGGATTAAGAAAAGGGAAAGCTCAGGGATAAAGTGGCCCTCTAACATCTGTAGAAACTCTAATAGGGTTGCCTACTTTCAGAAAATCCTTCACAAAAACATAGAATTTTAGGATGGGAAAAATCAAGTCATTTATTCCCTCCCATATACAATAAAAGGAAACAGGTTTAGGAATGGAAGATTACCTACCTTGAAAATATTTTATGCCAGAGCTGGGACCAGCCTTGAGTAATCTGCCTGCCAATCCCTTAAATTCAGTAGCTCTTTAAAGAGAATAATGCATGAACTGCTAAACATTTAATAAGACATTTCTTAAATTTCGATCAGGCAAAAAATCCACAAAAGTGTTATGCCATGAGTACTCCAGTCTAACCTATTCATCCTTCACTTTGTCCTCTGGTCATTTCTGTAACACAGTCTCACTTCAGATACTGCTTACTCTTTCACTTATGATACATTTTCTTCCTTTGTATTAACTTTTTAAAACGTTTTATTTATTTTTGACAGAGTCAGAGCATGAGTGAGGGAGGGGCAGAGAGAGGGGGACAGAATCGAAAGCAGACTCCAGGCTCTGAGCTGTCATCACAGAGCCCTGACATGGGGCTCAAACCCACAAACTGTAAGATCATGACCTGAGCTGAAGGCAGCTACTTAATTGAAGGAGCCACCCAGGTGCCCCCAGATACATCCTCTCCTTGAACTAATCCCCATCTCTCCAGGCCCAAATTGTGTGGGCAGAGAGACGTAATTAGAAAAGAGACGATTCTAAAGCACTTTTACCTCTGGCAGGAAGTAATGTGCATATGCCAACTTCACTTTATATTCTAGCAAATTGCAAAGAAAACCAAAATAATTTGCAAAGCACCATGTAGATGAAAGAGATGGAATATAATAATGAATAGGGGGGAAAAAGTGAATAGGGTAGGGAATTTCACTCCCAGCCAAGACAAAATAACAGGGGCCTGATTAACCTTTCCCACCAGAAACTCACAAACAATAAAAAGGAAATAAAATATATGAAACAGAAGTTGTTGAGATGCTGGATATCAGGCAATGAAACAAAGTGATCCTTTAAAATGAGAAACAAATAAGATAACCCTAAAATTGCCCCAGCCTATTGACTTGAGAAAGAGTCCAGGTTGTAATGCATGGAGGGCCAACTCAGGTTCAACCCAGGAAATGCCTTGAGTTGAAAAGTTGTGTTGAGAGTCTGGACGAAGATGGCTAGTGTTCTCAGCACAGAGTACCAGAAAAAAGAGAGGTGCACAGACAGAGAACTCCTCAATAAGAACCCCAATTTTTAACAACCAGACACATTGCCACCCAGGCAAACACTGTATTCCCTAGTCTCTTTCTTTCAGCTGTTTCGGCCAATGAGATGTAAGGAAATGCTGTATGTAGAACTTAACAGAAAAAGAAGTTCTTTTATTACTGGCTAGAAATTTAGTGTGATAGTTCATTAGAGCCGTCATCTTGGACAACAAAGCCAAAGTGCAAAACCACAAGCATCTGAACCTTTGTGTCTACAACCCGTAGTGATAATCTGTAGAGACATCCACCATCCTATCTGGGGTGCAGCTGTTGGTCCACACAGGCTCCCAAGGTCATGTAACTCAATTTCACATATACGGTCTGTTCACATCTGAGAGCTCTCTTGCTACTCCCTTTCGTTACATGCATCTTTGGACACATTGGAGAGTATTCTGGTGCTTCTACAACATAATGTTAAAGTATGGGAAGCTCAAGGGAAAGGTAGAAGTCCTTGACAAGACAGAGCATCTTTCTTCTTTAACATGCTGTCTCTGTAGGATCTACCTGGGCATTAAGACATAAACCTACTTGGGGATTTTCTACCCTTCCCTCAACCTTTCTGGTAAACAGCTTGTACAGGGTGGCACAGAGACCCTCTCTAGAGAACCCACTACTGTTGATTTCTTTGCTGTCTCTCCTTTTCCTTAGTGGGTAGCAAGAATGTTTTGCTCTTCCTAAAGTATTATCCAAAATACTCTGTCTATGCCTTGAGCCATTTCTATTTCAACAAGGATCCAGGTTTTTGAAAACCAGACGTCAAGAAGAGACAATCCATTTGACCTCGGTTTTTATTGTTAAATCCCTTCCCTGATTCACCAAGCCGAGGAGGAAAACTGGTTCAGTTAAAAAAAGAAAGTTGGAAATTTCAGGAGAAATGAATCAGTGAAGATATGAAATTATCCTCCCACATTAGATTTCATGATCCTCAAGACCTCACCCTGGTTTTTGAACTCACGGAGGCTTTGATCTAGGGAAGGGATGAGGAACAATTTTGGCAGCTTTCTCCTTTTATTTCATCTTTTTAGAAAATATTCCCTTTTGTTTTCCAATACATAAAAATCACTTATAATGAGTGCTTCACTTCCTTTACAGTGAAAAGTTGCCATTTCTGCTCTGGTGGTATGGACTTTGAGACATACTAAAAAATGAGGCAGGAAACAATCAAGTGGAACTCACTCAAGAAAGCAGGGGGTGACAATGCTCGACTGAGGCCCATGGAGACAGGATGAAGAAACCACAGCATTCTACAAATGCACGGAAGATGAACACGGCATGGCAGAGACATTTAGGGAACTCTGGACCCGGCATCCAGAAATGGAAACTCTGAGAAGAGCTAAGGAGAACCAGGTTGCACCAATCGCTACTTTAAAAGAAAACACATGAAAGTAAAGTGGCTCATTCCTTTATTCTTCTTTCTCTTCTCAATTCCATGTGGTTTTTACAGAAAAAAAAGGAACCAAGTGAGCTTTTGCCAGCAGCCACACCCTCTCCCCTCCCTACCATCCCACTGTCACCCTCTCCAACATAGAAAGATCATGAGGTTTGCTGATCAATTCTAAAGTCATAGCAAGGTGCTATTTTGAAATGTTGCTTGACATGTCTTTGTCCAAGTTTCCCTGTGCTCATTGCTCACCATACTCGCAATGGTTGGGCCATAGTGGCAGCTTTCCTTATGCCTTGCCTTTTAGAGTAGGCAGGAATAAGCAGCCACATTCTTTGTTTGGTTATAGAAAACTTACTGAAAAGGCAATTTATAAAAATAAAAACCTTGTGATTTCAAACACTTGTGATGTTTGAGAGAGCAAGTCATTGTTGGGGCCCAGGGCTTGTGGATTTAACACAGCTCTTATTTAAAAGCAGAACAAAACCAAAACACAGTATGGAAGATATGGGTTAATGAAATGAGAGCTGTTTTCCCACCAGACAGCAGAGAGAGAGATAGAAACACTTCCTGGACTAGAGGAATGAGCTTGAAGAGGATGGAAAATAGGGCTAGAAATATAGCGTCTGGCTTGGGTCTCTATTCTCTGTTATGACCATACTTAGCACCTGCCAACACTGTGGTTGAAACTTTAGTTAAGGATGGAAATAAGAAAGCAGAAAAGACTTCTGTTTCGATGCCCAACTGGAAGCCTTGGAAGAGACGGTCTCCCAACCTGAAGTGATCACAATAGATTACCAATGATGACGTACACCCTGCTGTAATAAAAGCTTTTTGAAAAATAATCATAGATAGAAAAAGTATTTAAATATAAGGATGTGTAAATAGTGATAACATTTATACAAAACAATACCAGGTCAGAAGCACTTCTAGAATAGTGATGTGAGGAGCTCTGGAGATCCTTTCTCTGGTAAACAAAAATAACATGAAAAGATAAAAAGCCATTTAAATTCTCCGAAAGTTGTCCAGAGTCATGCAGTAAATGGAGAAATATTTATTTGACAAAATCTAAATCTTGACAAGAACAGAAAGAGTCAGTAAATCTGAGCCATGACTTGCTCCCTTTGCCTCCCCAGGTCAGAATGATGGAAGCTCTACTCTAAGCTCGTGAAGCTAAGAGAATGGTGCTATTTCACTCCAGCTCCAAGTCTAGGGTTAGGGTACACCCTCGAGAGGGGCCGGTATTTCTCATCCCTGCCTCCCCCAGCTTCATATTGTAGAAGCTCTATTCCAGCCAAAAATGGCACAGAAGTCAAGGGTTCTCTTTCTCTCCCCAGCCCTTGTCATGGGAAAATTCTTTACCGGGTATGAGAGGCTGTGAATACTGAGTCGTTATCATCCTTGCCCCATTTCACATGTATAGCAAAGGTTCCATGAGAAGAGAAAAAAGCCAAGAAGACCAGACTTTCTTTGCCTAGAACTCTGTTCCATAGAACACGGGTGCCCCTGTAAGTGAAATAGGCTGCTGTCCTCACCTGACCTCTGGAGCACAGCATCTGTGTTCTTCCCAGGGGTCAGAGGAAGGCTATAAAGACAAACTTGCCATAGTCCTCCCTAAAAGACTCACTTCATATGGAACAGAGTGTGGAGAAGTTCAAGTTTAAGGGCATGATAGAAAACAATGGGGATTTTGAGAGTGAGCAATTAGTAGGGGGCTTGCAGCTCTGTAACAGCAGAAAAGACAAAACAGCCAGAAGTTCAGCAGAAATAACTGAGGAAGGAAACAGCTAAGAAGAGCTCTCCTGGGGTTGAAGGAAGCCTTAAGTTTCGGCCTCAGAGATTATTCCTACAGACAGGAGTCAGACCATTTCTGTTCAAACAGTATTGGGTCAGACTTCAGAGTCATTTATTGTTTAGGCCTTATTGTTTAGGCATTTAAACTGTAAGTAATGTCCTTTTTGATGTATATTTAGTGCCAAGCTTATTGCAGTTTTGTGTTTTTGTTGTGATGTTGCTGTTTTAAATGTTCTTCAAGTGTAGTGTGAGAGTTCTGTTTAGTATCCCTTAGTACAAGAAGCCTATGATGTGCCTTATACAGAAAATATGTGTTAGACAGGCTTCATTTCAGGCGCAAGTTGCAGTGATGTTTACCATGAGTTCAATGTTAATGATTTGACAATACATTATTACATTCAGGGAAAAGAAGAAGAAATCTGGCATTTCGTACATAGGACTGTTATACTAAGTGCTAAAGTTACATGTATCATACATAATGAAGCTATGGAAAAGCTTTGGAAAAGGTAGAAAAGCAGCTAAATTCGTGGACTCATGAACTGATGAGTGAGAAAAAGATCTCTCTCTCACTCTTTTTAAAAAATTTTTAATGTTTCTTTATTTTTGAGAGAGAAAGACAGAGTGCAAACTGGGGAGGGGCAGAGAGAGAGGGAGACACAGAATCTGAGATAGGCTCCAGGCTCTGAGCTGTCAGCACAGAGCCCAATGCAAGACTTGAACCCATGAACCACAAGATCATGACTTGAGCATACATTGGACACACAGATGCTTACCTGGCTGAGCCACCCTAGGGTCCCAAGGAAAGATCTTTCTTGTATCTTTAATATTGGGGAATATCTGTCTTGCATCTAACAACATTTGAGGAATAAAAGATTCATAAACATAGCTAACAACCCCGTGTATGGTTTTGTGGACCATTTGGATGTGGGATTTGATCTATCCTCAAGATTTCATTCGAGAACTCTTGATTGCTGGCCTAGAAGTGGACTACAGTTCTGATGATAATAATTTAAATTAACATTTGTGTCACAGTTCCCGGATGTGTAATAATAATCTCCAGAGTCTTAAAAGCTCTTTCATAGCTGTAGTTCCAGCAAAGAATACAATAACGTATCTTCCAACAAAGATAGAAGAAGGTCTGAAACTTTAGTTGAAATGATCATTGACAGAAACTTTAATACACAACCAAAACCGTAAAAAATATACAGATACAGATTTATCATGTGCTCTGATGATAAGAGTGTGTTCCTCAGATAACAATGATGAATAAAGAAAAGGAAGGGCTGAAACCTGATACCAAAATGATTTTCTGTTCCTGTGTGGTTTTTTTAAAAAAATATTGATTTATTTATTTTGAGAGAGGGAGAAAGCATGTGTGCATGAGTTGGGATGAGAGCAAGGAGAGAGGGAGAGGAAATCCCAAGCAGGTTCCATATTGACAGCACAGAGCCCCACGTGGGACTCGATCCCATGAATCATGAGATTGTGACCTGAGCCAGAATCAAGAGTTGATTGCTTAACCAACTGAGTCATCCAGGAGCCCCATCTATTCCTGTGTTAATACTGGGACTGGGCATACTTCCTCTGACTCTATTAAATAACACAGAGAATAAGCAAAGGAAACTTAAGTACTTGCTCCAGGAAATACTTGCTCCTGGAAGATAGGATAATAAACAAACAAGAATAGCTTACTTACAGAGACTAACAGCTTACTCATCATACTCACTTCAAGACCCTCACTTTGACCCAATCCAAAGTAGTTCTTTCATAAATTCTGCACAGTCCTAATCAGTTCCCCTCTTGGCAAGACTCAACTTAAAATTCTCCCTAAAAGTATACAAGTATTACCCACCTCACAGATTTTCCCCTTCCAAAGTGCCACAAAGACTCTGTCAAAGTTGTAGTTTCCTTTATTGCAGTAGGTCTAATAAACTTAGCTTTGCTGGATTAACAGAATTTTCTCCTGGTCTTTTGGAGAATTGACAGTTGTCATACTGATTTTTATATCCTATTAGACAATGATAGGCTCTTAAGCTCTATTCTCTCTGTATACGTCAGGAAGTGCCAAAAAATAATTGCTGCATTTACCAGACAGTCAGAGAAACCTATTGAACTGAAACATTGCCTTATATTTTTACCAATAGCTATAGTGCAAAAATAAAAGCATTATATGCTCAAGCTTTTGAGCATAAAACAAATATTTTGTCTCATTGCTTTTTAGTTAATGTGTAAATTATCTAACATGGAAAAATGAAACTCAGAGAATCATATCAGCCCAGAGAGAAGAAATAAAATTTGCTAGGTTTTAGGAAGATACAGTTAAAAAAAAGAGAGTGAGACCATGTAGAAGGACTTTGAACTAAACCATTCATGATGTGATAAGTAATCTGTTCCTAAGAGGCACATAAAGATATCTGAAGGTATGGGAATGTATTTATTCATTCAATAAATATGTTTTAATAGCTACTACAGGCTGAATGCAATTTTTGAAATTGGTATATGGTGGTGAATAAAACAAACTACATGGGACTTGTGTTTTAGTGGCAAAAAGGCAATCTTTAAAAAGGAAATAGGGGTGCCTGGGTGGCTCAGTCAGTTAAGCGTCCGACTTCAGCTCAGGTCATGATCTCACAGTTCATGGGTTTGAACCATGCGTCGGGCTCTGTGCTGACAGCTAGCTCAGAGCCTGGAGGCTGTCTTTGGGGTCTGTGTGTGTCTCTCTCTCTGACCCTCCCCTGCTCACACTGTCTCTCTCTCTCTCAAAAATAAATAAAACATTTTTAAAAAAAGGAAATATACACAGAAATATAAAATCACAATTTTTGGTAAGTACTAGGAAGTAAAAGAGACTCAAAATAGACTCAAAGGGTACCAGGAAAGTAAGTAAACTTTGTGGAAGACAAGGCATAAGATTAAGTTGGGATGTAGATTTTTTTTCTACCTTGACTTGAAGGATTAGTGCTAAATCTCCCAGCAGTTGGAAATGTGCAAATCTCCCCAAAATTGAGAAGGAAAATGAAAGTGAAAGCAGATTTTTTAGTTGTCTTACATAATGGGAAATAACAGATAACAGGAATGAGATCTATTTTATCAATCTTGAATCCAATAATGTACTAGGTTTGGGGAGAAAGGATTGAGAGTGTGTAAAACTGTCACCAGTAGAAATTCTATTCACATAGGCCATTTTCAAAAACTTTAGGCAAAGTTATTGTGAAAGAACTTGAAATTAGGATCTATTATGAAACCCTAAAGGAAACCTAGTTTACTGATATAACAATCTAACTTACTCATTTAATTACACATTACCAGTAAATGCATTTGACATTGTTTATCTGACATGTCCAGGACATAACTTGTACTGTATTAATGAATTTAGATATCTTAACTCCAAATGAATGCCCAAATAGGATAAAAAGCATTTTAGCATGAAATACACACTCAAATACACACAAACACACATTTACCCAATCACAATTTAATACTTTTCAAAAAGTTTAAATTTTTATAAATTGGACCTTATATGCATGACAAATGATAAATATGCATGATAAATGGCTTTGTAAGATTTTCAGTAAATCCCACAATTTAGTAATTCCACTTATAAAAGAGGAAATTATAGCTAAGAAACAAAATAAATTCCTAAAGGTCCACAGCTAATTAAATGAGTTTTGGATACAGAGCACACGCTTTCTTTTCTCAACTACTTGTTCTCAGGGAGTGATGCTGAACTTAACATTTCTCGACAGTTTCTAGGTATGATGCACCAGGATATATAAGCGGGAGGAAGTAAGACCCAACCTATGATACCCTTAGGCAGACAAATAGCCTACCATGACTTTCAGAGTTTTCACTGCCTCCTCAGTAAAAACGAAAAAGTTTGAGAACACACCTTTGATTTGCAAATGTAGGGCAAATGGTTGGTAGAAGTGTGAACGTGTGAAATTCCTAAGGAGGTAAATTTGGCAAAATCTATTAAAATGACAAATACTTAAACCTTGGAACCATGGATTGTAAATTTGAGCTTGTCAGGCCCCTGGCCTTCTGGGAAAGGAATCCTTTTCTGATCCTCCCTCCAGCTCTTTCTTACAAGCCTGCTCAGTATCTTCGCCAGCTTCTCAGTAACTGGCTCGGTTCTCTCCTGAATATACTTGTCACCAGAGCCATAAACCTAGTAGTCATGACCTTGATTATTTCCTAGAATCTTTGGCCACCCAGCCCAATTCACTTGATGAGACTCTTTAGAGACACCTGCTTGAAAGACATGTGAACCCATCATGACCTATTCATGATAAGCGGTGGCTGTTGGTGACTACAGTAGCCAGATTTATAACCCTCCCTCCAACTCTGTTCCCTTCATCCAGTGCAATTGGCAGGTTGGAGCATACTCTGCAATTGAGTTTGCCCAGTAAAAATACTGACTGTACTGCGCCCCATCATGCACAACACTAACCCAATGAAGCCAAGGAAAGGAATATTTTTGAAATATTTTCTATAAGGTTAAGTCCTCTGCTAGCAAACTTCTACATACATTATTGGATTCAATCTTCATTGCAGAGCTGTAGTGTAGATATTATTGTCTTCATTGTCTGTTGAGTAAACCAAGACCTTGAGAAAGTACCTTTTTAAGGTCATGTGTTAAAGATTGAGCTGGGATTAGAGCCATGATCTTGACTTTCAATCCAGTGCCATTTTTAATTAAACCTCATGGCCTCTAAACCACCTCCCTTTTAATCAGAAAGGGATATTCAATCAGAAGTCTGTTTCCATTTCAGCAGCTTTAATGAATATAGAAAAATTAATGTTTTCTCTATACGACAATTTCATGACTCCTCAAATACTATATAAATTCATTATCCAATGACTTTTAATATCTTTTGTGTTGTGTTACACTGGCCTTTTGTTTTTGTTTTTTGTTTTCCACCACATCAAATCTAGATCAAAGTCAAAACATGATAATTTCTTCATTTATGAAATATCCTAGATTATTTTTCTTCACAAATCAATTATATGCTATGCCTTTTCTAGGTCTGAAACAAAGCCAATCTCTGTATTTTGGCAGTAGGTGACTTATGAAGCCCTACAAATGGAACTTGCCATCTGTTAGATAGCTAAGGATTGCAGGCTTTATTTGTCAAAAAGATATTTATTCTGGATTGGTAAGTATATGCGTATACAGTTAATTTTAACTTTTATGAGTTTAGAGGATATCTCTGAACATGACGTTGCTCTTCATTTTTTTTTAAAAAACTTAGATCGCTCCTGGCTTTTTAACACAAGTCCGGTTGGTGTGGTCTACTCCATCTAGTATATCTATCTTGTTTGAGACACTTTGATTTGAACTGCTCTGTTTCTGCTTTAAATTTTCTCATTAGTGTTAAAGTTACCTTCATATTTTCCAGAGAACTCATGACTTTTCTTCCTTCCTTTATTTTATTCTTCAGTCTTTCATTCAATAGAAATGTGGCCAGAGCATTTGTTCCAGTCACAGTGTTAGGTGATTTAGCTTCATCTTATGTATTCCTTTTGACGATGAGATGTTTTAAATATTTTATTCCCATTTTAGATATGAGAATACTAAAGCTTAACCTACTGCTAGCATTTTCAGGGGATATATGTTGTTGCAAATATCCTGGACTTTATTCTAATGTTGTACCTTCCATATTGGATACACAGTGACATGATGTGCTATCAGAAGCCAGAATATAAATGTGGCATTACCTGGATCACCAATTAAAAAAAATTTTTTTAAACATGTATTCATTTTTGACAGACAGAATGTGAGTGATGCAGGGGCAGAGAGAGAGAGGGAGACACAGAATCCGAAGCATGTGGTGCTAGAACTCATGAACTGTGAGATCATGACCTGAGCTGAAGTCAGATGCTTAACCGACAGAGCCACCCAGATGCCCCTGGGGTTATCAATTTCACTTTAAGTATATTATGGTATAGAAAATAAAATGTTTGGGTTTTTCAAAATAAAATACGAAACTGATGATATTTAAAGTTTGCTGTTCATTATGTAAATTGCTCATGTAAGAACTTAGTTCAGCTACATTAAAGGGAAATTGAAATATCAGTGGCTTGTACAAAGTAGAGGTTTTATTAATCAGGTAATGAGAAGTCTAGAGTGAGTTAGGGATTCCAGTGTTGGCACAGGCTCTATGAAAGCACTGTCTGTCATGGTGCTCAGCCATCCCAACATGGGTCCCAAGATGGGTCTGCATTTACACTAAAAGTTGTTCTCTTAATTTCGGGGAATTAATGCATCATCATTGAATCTATGTTCCAGAAATAAAGGAGAGTAGAAAAGACGAAAGGTTAACAGACAAGCCAGCCAAGGTTGTCCCATTTTAAATGTTTCATTGGAAGCACCTAACAAAATTTTCTTTCAAGTTCGTTGGTCAGAATTGTTTCACACAGGAAATGTTAGCTACAAAAAAGGTTAGGAAAAGTAAGGTTTTCTAGCTGGGCAATTGCCACACCCAATAAAATTGGCATTGTGTTAGCAAGGAAGTAAATGAGAAATAGGTATTGGGTAGGTAAGAGTTGCCCACCCAAATAATAATTGGAATGTGATGGCTAAAGAAGGCTCTATTATGCCTTGTAGACACATCTGTTGGCCACCACAGGGGGCCCACCCTAGGAACTGTGCTTCATAGAAATGAAGTGACTTTTAGTGGAAGTTTTGGGAAGGATTGTAAATATTGTAAATATATCCCATCTGGGTGGCCTTTGCCCTTGCAAAATCTATTGACTGCTACTTGAACTCACAAGCAAAGATTGACTTAACCCCCTGCAAATGAAGCTGAGACTACTCATGTCTGAAATCGCTACAGACAATCAAGCTGAGAATTCTCCATTTTCTGCTGACCTTGTGAATGTTCTCAGTCTGCTTCTTGTTGGAGCATTTACACTAAAAGTTGTTCTCTTAATTTCGGGGAATTTGAATGAAAGAATTCAACTGTTGAGTGGCTTTACCTGGACCATGAAAATACCAAATACCATTTAGTTAGGAGAGCTCTACTGTGGACAAATGACATCAGAAGAAGCCCAAATTGGCTCGGTTATGGTGCTCTAAGGTCCAAGCAGCAGTGACTCCGAAACTACTTTTGTTTCCCTTAGAAAATTAAAATCTCTGAACCAAGACTCAGAGGTCTGTCCTGTCCCCAGGTGCTTTTGAATATTTTTATTTGGTTGCAGTGTGGTCATGTGTGAACCCAGGCCCTGCTGGTGATAGAGAGGATAGCATCTTGTTTTCAAAAATCTATTATGTTTATGTCAAAATAGAAGGAGTGCTTTTCAGTATACAAGTCCCAAGATTTGGATGTTCAACACAAAACTCTGTGATGTGCTAAGACCTGGCAATTTTAGGGGAAAACAAATATCACTTTCCTTTTTTTAATTTTAATTTTCTTAATGTTTATTAATTTTTGAGAGAGAGAGAGAGAGAGAGAGAGAGACAAAGCACCATTTGGGAATGGGCAGAGAGAGAGGGAGGCACACAACCTGAAGCAGGCTCTAGGCTCTAGCTGTCAGCACAGAGCCCAACACGGGGCTCAAACCCACCAACCATGAGATCATAACCTGAGCTGTAGTCAGACGCTTAACCTACTGAGCCATCCAGGTGGCCCTAAACGTCACTCTCCATAGTGAAGGTGGGATTCAGTTACATTTCCCAGATGAAGCCCCCACTATAATCTAGTGTTTGCAAGTTTCCCAAATCCCACTAGAAAACATAGAATTTGAAGGGCACAGGAAATACGTGGAGTCAAAGTAGTTAGGAAAAAAAAAACATTATGAAGCTGAAAACTCCATAATTAACAATGTAATACTTCATGTCTCACAGAAACACAGATAATTAAAATGGACCAACCACTAACAACTCAAAGGAACAAACAAGGCAAAGATGGCCTCACAGTGCCCCCTAGCAAACATCACAAAATTCCTCTTTGTTATCATAAATTCAGGGTAAGCTATTTTGAAGTCACAGTCCAGGCATTTGTTGGTCCTAATCACTATTGAAACAGTTTGAAAATTATTAAGATATATGCTGATGGACATTTAATACTAAACAAGCAAATCATAATAGTATTCTTTGACTGCAGTCTGTAACTACATACTTACATGACTGATGTCTTTCTTCTTTCCATCTGTCCTTTCTGTTATTCCTTCTTTTCATTTTGTAAAAATTTTTTACTTAGCCTATAATCTTGAACGTGAAGCACAATAAAAGTAAAAGCAAAGCTAATAAGATTTCAAAGCTGTTTTTCTCTCTTCCAGAAATTCACATGTGTTAACTTAGATCATCATTCAATTCTGCTAAGCCACCTCTTTTATATAGGACTAGCTGAATTTTACAGTCTATTCATCTTACACCTTTTAATTAAATGGCCTCTACCCGGTGCCCGGTCCTTAGTCCACTGTCTTACATAATGTATCTGCTTACATTTTTCCTTCTGATTAAGAATAAGAAACGGTTATAGGGAGTGGAGTGGAAATATGTGAGGATTGCAACAAGGCAAAGCAATTTCATTTTTCAACCTGGATGTGCCCTGAGCTTTTCATTCAGGTCAGCTGAGCTTCTAAATGCCGTGAGTGATTACTAATTCCACTTGGTTTCCCCACCAAAGCAGAAGGTGATGAGAGGAAGAGATTTTGTGGCAACCACAAGGTGGATAGAAGCATAAAACAATAGTGTTCAATTTTGAGAAAGTCAACAGAAATGTTAAAAATTAGCTAACTCTTCTGGGTGTTATGGAAAATCGTAGAGTGGAAATAATAGGTAGATGACATGTGATTAAATATTTAATTGAGCTAAATACATACAAGCCTCTTAATTCTGAATGTGTTCTGTAGAATCGTATTCCACCAAAGTGAAATGAAACATTTTGAAGCAACTCTCTCTTCTGATTATATTTAATTGCTGGCTTGATCAGGCTATA
This sequence comes from Crocuta crocuta, assembly GCF_008692635.1. Lineage (NCBI taxonomy): Eukaryota > Metazoa > Chordata > Mammalia > Carnivora > Hyaenidae > Crocuta > Crocuta crocuta. The sequence goes on from NW_027529428.1 coordinate 1,550,184, forward strand.
ACACGTCATCCAAAATCACTCTCAAACCAAGTCACATTTCATATTGCTATTCATCACTTATCAGACCCAGGTTTGCCGATGGGATGATGCTCAGGGTACGAATTTCCCCTGCTTAGTCACAATATTGACTTTTTAACATTTGGCCTTCTTGATTAATTTAAATGGCATTGGAGAGGTTTACCCTTTGGCACTCAGGGACCTACATAATTGCATGATAGGCTCCTCTTGCCAATGCTGATGTTCAAGAACACACGAAAGCGATGATGCTTTTCTGGACAATGACAACTCAGGAAGAATGGGGGGGACACCCCGGATTAGATTTTGAAGCTCAGTGCTTTTCGGTTAAAGGAAACTTCCTGAATGGAGACCTAGCACCTGGTCCCATCAAGTTTTACTCCAGAAGATATTCACACAAATGCATCAATACTCCCGTTTCCAGAATGGGAGTAGTCAAAATCACTAGAAGAATTCAGAATCACTAGGAAGTGGTAAACAGAGATGCACGAGTAAAAAAAAAGGTATTTAAAAATGTTTCAAAATTTAGAAAGAAGTGCTTTAAACTTCTGCGTATGCATTTGTGAGCACATTAACTCCAGGTATAGAAAGTTGTCTCTGTGGTCGTCATGATGGCTTCTTTCCTACTGGTATGCTTAATTAATCATCTGTTTATTCCTCCTCCTAGACTGTGACTCTTTCAGGACAGGAACTGAGTCGTAGGCAAATTGTATTGCCAGTAGTGTACTTGCACAATGTAATTGGTACAAGATTACTGATTGAATTGGATGGAATTGAATTAACTTAATACTGGTAAATGTCACTATCCAATCAGTCAGCAAGCACTGGAGGCCTGTACTAGGGAAACAAACACCCTGGCTGGCCCTGGGACTAGGTATTCTTTAAAAAGAAGTTTGGTTATATGATTTTGATTAAAGCTAATATTGGATCTTTCTAAGCATAGTAATGAATAGTTAACTGATTCCGCATTTCCCCTCAACCCCAAAGGGAACTGGGTACCTATTATGCAATCTTCAACATTCTAGTGCCTTCCCTTTTCCCTAGCATAAAATAAGCTATCCCTACAGAGACCATTTCTGAATGCACTTTGTTTTAAAAGCACATCTGTCTTGCAAATCAATGTTACAGGTGCTGTATTTTAGAGGGCCATTGACCTCTAAATAGTTCCAGAACACTTGACACTCAGCAAACCTTTTCTTCGTGCCGGAGCATGTGGCACACTAAAAGAAAAAAATCATAATTGCAAGGTTACAGCGTAATCAAACAAACAGGAATTCTAACACAATCAAAATAACTAAATAAAGGCACTTAACGAAAGAATTAAGAAGAAATCTTGCGAGGCAGATGAAGTGGTCTGTGTTGTGATTAAGAGGTGGGTTCAAAGCTGGACCCTGAATCATGAGAGAGGATTTAAATTAGGCTCTTTGTCTACTGATGGGGATGGGGGTGTGGGGGGGCTCATCCCTGCCGCTGCTGCTCTGAGCACTATGTGGGGGAAATTGGCTGGAGAAGATCTGAGGAAACCATGTACCACTTAGGGGGAGAACAAAGGGAAGGAAACTAGAAATGATGCAGAAATGCTGTCAGTGTAACTGGTAAAACCTCAAAAGACAGGAGCCACTGGACCGATTTAATGACACAAAGAGAGAGTTTCCTCTGATAATGCATTGCCCAAAAGTAAAGAATGCTGTGGAGTGGAACACAGTTCATCCGTAAGCCCCAGGGATCAGAAGCATCAATAGTAATCCTTGGGGTCTAGGAAAGCTATGTGATTCTTGTCCCTGTGTCTGTCCCTTCTCATTCCTCCTCCACCACACACACACACACACTACACACACACACACGCATGCATGCACATGTGCACACAAACACAGAGTTCATCTCAGGGCTGGTTTGGTATTATGAATTAAAATACTTCAATGTTTTGGATTTTAATCAATTTAGGATTATTCACCANAAGCTATGTGATTCTTGTCCCTGTGTCTGTCCCTTCTCATTCCTCCTCCACCACACACACACACACTACACACACACACACGCGTGCATGCACATGTGCACACAAACACAGAGTTCATCTCAGGGCTGGTTTGGTATTATGAATTAAAATACTTCAATGTTTTGGATTTTAATCAATTTAGGATTATTCACCATTTTAACTAATATCTTTCAAAAAAAAAACTTGTCAAAATCTGAATAATATGCAAACCGCAGGGCCCATGTCATACATTCAAATCCTGCAAATTCTTTACACAATTCCTTGTGATAGAACAAAATTCTTCCCTTAAAAAAAAGTCATTTACAAGAAATGACAAGAAGTCATTTACAAGGTGTAAAGCAGGATCATTTTCTTTTTTTCTTTAAAAAAAATTTTTTTTTATTTTTGAGAGAAAGTGCAAGTGAGGGAGGAGGAGAGAGAGAGGGGAACCGAGGATCCAAAGGTGGGCTGTGTGCAGACAGAAGAGGGCCCAATGTGGACTCATGAATGGTGAGATCATGGCCTGAGAGGAAGTTGGAGGTTTAACCAACTGAGTCACCCAGGTGCCCTATAGGATCATTTTCTTAATCCCATGCAGTATATTTTGTCTCACAATCTTGAGTGGTATTGATAATATAAAAACGAACTACATTTATATTAGTAGATTAAAACATTACAATTGGTAGTAGTGTATGTGTATTTCTTTTTAAAATTATTTTTATTTTATATTAAAGTAATGAATGAAACAATTTCAAGTCTCATATTTTCCTTTTCTAAAGTTTTTAAAAATGTTTTTATTTATTTTTGAGAAAGAGAGAGAGACATACAAGTGGGCAAAGGCAGGCAGAGAGGGAGACACAGAATCCGAAGCAGGCTCCAGGCTCTGAGCTCTCAGCACAGAGCCCAAAGCGGGGCTTAAACCCATAAACTGCAAGATCATGAGCCAAAGTCAGACACTTAGCTGACTCAGTCATCCAGGTGCCCCTCAAGTCACATATTTTCTAAAAGGTTTTAAATATAAATAGCAGCCCCCTCCACTTTTTTATGTCCCAACCATGTCCCCAAAAGGTTTTAATTTTTATGGCTGTTTCTTCTTCTATTTATCTCAATATTCTAAAATAACTGACTTGTATTACTACTTCTTCAGTCATCAATTTCAGATATTATCAGTTTATTTTTGTTATGGAAATTAAGTCCACCCTGCCCCCAGTCACACACATAAGCATGGACACACGCACACACACACACACACACACTTTTCTTTCCCTCATTCTTCCAATGTAGTTTAGCACTATTTTTTTAGGGTCTCCTGGGTGGCTCAGTTGGTTAAGCATCCAACTTCGGCTGAGGTAATAATCTCACGGTTCCTGAGTTCGAGCCCTGCATCAGGCTTCATGCTGAGTTTAGGAAGCCTGCTTGGGATTCTCTCTCTGCCCCTCCCCTGCTCACACTCTGTTTCTCTTTCTCTCTCAAAAAGAAATAAATTTTTTAAAAAATTTAGTAAAAAGAAATCTGATGGCAGATGAATTCTATTTTGTTATGTTTGATAATAATTGTTTTCCTCACACTAAAAGCTTCTAAGACTTCCTCTTTTTGTTTATTGTTTTTAGATTTGCTGCTAGGTTTAAGTATTTTTTCCAGTTTTATTTTATTCATTTGCTTGAAAACCAATGAGCTTTTCCCACCTGAAGATGTGTGCCTTTCAGTTCTGGAAATTTTCTTGCAGAATTTATTTGGAGTTGTTTTCCCTTTTATATTTTCTGTTGGCCTTTCTCTGATTGCTTATGGTGAAACTCCTGGGATCATTTTATTCTTCTTTTCTCAAGTACTCTATTCTTTTCATGTTTTTATTTAGTCTTCTGGGCAATTTCTTTGGCTTTGTTTTTTAAGAAACTAATAGACATGCATTAGATTGTCTGCATTGTGTCCACTGATTGTAAGTCCTTTTATTTCTGTTTGTTTGTTTCTCTCCTTGATATTACTTTTCCTCTAAGAGGGCCTGCAACAAGGTACATTTATATTTAGATATAAATATACGTTTGGTACTCTTCTTACCTTCGTGGATGAATGACATCAATGTCAGAGCTGATAGAAGGAGGGAAAAATAAAACACAAATGTGAAGTGCTAAAAAAGAGCAAGTTAGAGCAACGTACGCGTTGTTGAGTTATGAGTGTTCAAACTTCCCTCTTTTATGTAGTTATCACTTCTTCACATTCATAAAAGTGGATTTTACTGACAGTTTAAAAGTCAAAACATAGGAATTCATACATAATTCAAAACACATAGGAGTTTGTTATAGAAATTCAGTTGCTGAAATAAGAAAAGTACAAAGAACCTCGCTGTCCCACTAATTCTATGACTAAATTATATGAAAACAAATCAAAACAAAAACATCTCCCAATGGTTGGGAAGGCTATTTTCCACTACCTACCTGGGGTCTTGAAAACACTTATGCCCTTACCCAAGGGATACAGAAATGCTGATGCATAGGAGCACATGTACCCCAATGTTCATAGCAACACTCTCCACAATAGCTAAAACATGGAAAGAGCCTAAGTGTCCATCAACAGATGAATGGATCAAGAAGATGTGGTTTATCTATACCATGGAATACTACATGGCAATGAGAAACGATGAAATCTGGCCATGTGTAGCAACATGGATGGACCTTGAGGGTGTTATGCTGAGCGAAATAAGTCAGGCAGAGAAGGACAAATATCATATGTTTGCACGTATAGGAGGATTAGGAGGAACTTGACGGAGGAACAAGGGGGAGAAGAAGGGCGGAAATGGTGGGGGAAAGGGAGAGAAGCAAACCATGAGAGACTTTTGAATGCTGACAAAAACTGAGGACTGATGGATGTGGGGGGAGGGGGGGATGGGCATGGAGGAGGACACTTTGGGGATGAGCACTGAGTGTTATGTGGAAACTAATTTGAAAATAAACTATTAAAAAAAAAAAAAAGAAAACACTTATGCCCTTGCCATTTCATTCCAATTCTGAGTCTTTTTTTTTTCCCCAGAGCACTAACCAAGGAGCAGACACAAAACACTAAAAGAAGGAGGCCAAGGTATGACGCCGGAACATCAAGTTTGAAGTGGAAATTGAAGTGATGGCCATGTCTTTCTACATGTGTTGGTTTCAAGGTTCACGGCAAGAGAATTGGCACCGAGGCAGAGCCCAGCCGTTGACTCCACCTGGTCCTCGAGGAGCCACCCGGCCATTAACGTGGACACTCCAACATGCCACACGTTTATTTACTGCAGAGTGAGACGTGTGTTGCCAACCCTGTTTGGAATCCAGCCCAAACCTGTTGTGAACCTGTCCTGGCACCGGTCGTACAGACCCCAGAGCTCCACCATTTCTGGTGGCTGCGTGGGGACTCCGCTCAGAGTACAGCCTCACGCTCGGCTGGCTCCTGGGGAAAGAGCGATGAAGGAAGTGTGCTCTGTAATCACTTTTCAAAAGACAGAGGTAGGGGCGCCTGGGTGGCTTAGTCGGTTGAGCGTCCGACTTTCGCTCAGGTCATGATCTCGCGGTTCGTGGGTTCGAGCCCCGCGTCGGGCGCTGTGCTGACTGCCAGCTCAGAGCCTGGAGCCTGTTTCAGAGTCTGTGATTCCCTCTCTCTCTGACCCTCCCCTGCTCACGCTGTCTCTCTCTCTCTCTCTCTCCTAGAAATAAATAAAAATGTTTAAAAAAAAAAAAAAGACAGAGGTAGCATTTTAAACTACTCTGAAGAGTATAACCAGGTTGAAACTGAGGGAAGGCAAAACCAAACAACCCAATTAAAAAAACACCCATCCATTACTCTAATAATTCAGAATGAACTAGGCCACTTTCACGGTTCCCCTTCTCATTTTGCATGAATATTCCATCTCTCATCTCTTGTTCTATTATTTTATACCCTCATCTTCTCTTTTTCTCTCCTTTATAAATGTTTTTTTCTTTACACTTTTCCTCCTCCTGTGTTCTGTTTACGTCTCCCCATCCCCTCTGCCTCTCTCTTCTTGATTGATTTCCACTGCATTTCAATCCATAGCTGCCACAACATTGACACATGGATCTGAAATGCGAGTTTGTGTTTGTGTGTTACATCTACCTGAGCATTATACTCATGGAATACAAGCTAATGTTTTTTCTTTCTAAAATGAAAAGTTTTGTAATTGAAACTGCTTCTTCCCTCATCCCTTTAAAAACTAAAGCTTAGGGGCGCCTGGGTGGCTTAGTCAGTTAAGCGTCCGACTTTCGCTTGGGTCATGATCTCGCGGTTCGTGGGTTCAAGCCCCGCGTCGGGCTCTGTGCTGACTGCCAGCTCAGACCCTGGAGCCTGTTTCAGTCTGTGACTCCCTCTCTCTCTGACCCTCCCCTGCTCACGCTGTCTCTCTCTCTGTCCTAGAAATAAAAAAAAAAAAATTAAAAAAATTAGAAACTGAAGCTTAATCCATTTAATTACTTTAAAACATCTACATGATGCTCAANAGTCTGTGACTCCCTCTCTCTCTGACCCTCCCCTGCTCACGCTGTCTCTCTCTCTGTCCTAGAAATAAAAAAAAAATTAAAAAAATTAGAAACTAAAGCTTAATCCATTTAATTACTTTAAAACATCTACATGATGCTCAATTGATTTGCTTAATATATTAGTGGTTAATGCAGAGTAACTGTTTTTCACTTCTGAGAGGATTCACAAGATCCTAAGAAAGATGACCAGTTCTCTTTGCTATGAAAATTATATAGTATACTTCATTTAATAGGTATAAAAAGGGGTTGCCATCATTCCCACATTGCCCACATTCATTCCAATTTGCCTGCTATGTATAAGATGATCTACTATAACTTCATAGAGAGGAATTTTCTATGGACTTTCCTAATAGATGGACATGTTCCCCCCTAAGTTCTTCCCATTGATGCCATGGAAAACCAGAAGTTTTTTTTTAAGTATTTATTTTGAAAAAGAGAGAGACAGAGCATGAGCATGATCAGGGGAAGGGCAGAGAGAGAGGGAGAGAGAATCCCAAGCAGGCTTAGCACTGTCGATGTAGAGCCTGATGCAAGGTTCAATCCCATAAACTATGAGATCATGACCTGAGCCAAAATCGAGAGTCAGATGCTCAACTGACTGAGCCAACCAGGCACCCCAGAAATTTTACTTCATAAACTAGATCAGGGACTTTGCATTTGCTATTCCCTATTCTTGGGATGTTCTTTCTACTCCTTCACTTCCTTGTTCTTTCTCTTCTTTCAGAATTCTGCCTACATGTCATATCATCAGGGAAGCTTTCTCCATGCACCTAAATAATAGCAGTCACTATCCCCTGCCCACTTATGAGATTTCATTGGATTTTCAATTCCAACTTAATTACAGGAGAGATCACTATCTTTATTGATATGTAATTATTCTTTACATCTGTTTCTTAGTTTCCTTCCAGCTACTCTTTTTCACTCTTGCTCAAAATAGTATAGACCAGTACTTCTTAAGCCTAGAAATCTTCTAAAATCTTCTAAAATGAAGATTCCTTTTTTTTAAAGCAGGCTCCGTGCCCAACATGGGGCTTGAACTTACCACCCTGAGATTATGAGTCACATACTCTACCAAATGAGCCAACCAACCACTCCTAAAATGAAAATTCTAATGTAGTAAGCCTGAGATGGGACTGGGACTTTACATTTTGAATAAATCCCCAGGGAAAGCCAATACTACTAGTCCAAGGGCTACGCTCTGAGTAATAGGTATGTGAAAACTGTAACAGGTACATATAAGCCAGTGCCCAATTCCTAGGAATTTGGGCAATGGTAGTAAAAATTGACACAGAATGTCTGCAAATCATCTTGGGTCTTTCCAACAGAGGGCAGATGCTCAGAGTCTCCGTTCTGGTTTAAGTAAGAGGATCAGAGAAACAGGCTTTATAGGGTATATCCTACACCAGGGTAAATGCTCTCGATGTGATGTCAGGAAGAGCCAGAATCACTTATTTTTCATCTATGTATCTACAGTCTCTGAAACAGAACTTTTTACTAAGTAAGAGTTCAATAACGTTTGTTAAATTGGATTGAATATAAAAGGAATCTTTCTGCTCTAATATTTCTCGTTACCACTTTAGTTAAATGTATTAAGAATCCTAGTGACATATGGGTTGATTCTCCAAGAGTGCAATTGCTAGAGTCAGACTTCTGAAATCTTTCTGTTCATACAGACATGAGATGTGTCAACATTTTTGTCAAGTTGAATTCAGCAGCCCTTAAATTAAACTCTTACTAGTTTTCTTATGTCCAAAAAAGCCAAGTTTACTAATATCCTAAATAATAACATGGGTAAACCACAGAAGCTTATATATTTTGTGTCACTTATCTTTACAAATTCCTGGCTGTAAAGAACTACTTATTAACAACCCCGCAGCAATCTGTGTCTGTATTAGTGCTTCTCAGTAAAAGGATTCATTAAACAATACATTAACAATGTCACTATCGCCTTAGAACTTTATGTAATTAGAAAGTGCCCTGAGTTTATTGTGATGGTCTAGATTAAAAGCCCAGCTCTGCCATGCTTTAGCAGGGTAGACCCACTGTAAAATGTCAAGACATACATACATTGGTTTCCTGCCCCCTGCCTGGCTTAGAGCTCCTAAAATCTGTGCAATAAGCGTGGTAGGAGGATATTTTGTTCTAATATTTGGTCTCTGACCCTGGTTCCCGATACGGAGCTCCTAAATCCTGTGGAGCCTCTGGGTGATAAAGATGGTTTCTGTTCTAATAACAGGACTCTTGGTGAGCTCCTGGATGGAGGCTGGTCCCCAGAAAGACCAAGCCACGATTAGAAGATCGGAACTTTTAGCCCACCTCCCACTCTCCAGAGAGGGGAGAAGAGCCAGAAGTCAAATTAATAATCAATCATGCCTACAGGATGGAAACTCCATAAAAACTCCAAAAGTACAGAGAGCTTTCAGGCTGATGAACCCCTCTGTGTGCCTGGAGGGTGGCGAAACCCCAACTTCATAAGGAAGATCTCCTGTACTCGGGATCCTTTCAGAGCTCAGCCCAAGTATATCTTCACTGGCTTTCATTTGTATCTGTTAAAACTATCTTTCAATAATAACTTGTAGCCAAGTGGGACAGAGATTGTGGGTAACGTGGGGACCTACTAGTCATGATTGGCACCTGAAGGGTAGGGGGATCTTGTGGGACTGAGCCCTTAACCTGTGGGGTCTACACTAACTCTGGGTAGAGTCACAATTGAATTGACTTACAGAACGCTGAGACAGTGCTGGGGAATTGGTCAGTGTGAGAAAAATCCCATACATTTTGGTGTCAGAAATATTGTGAGGATGAGTAATGGAAAAATACAGTGAGTTTTCCCCTAGACACCCACCTGACAAGTGACAATCATCACAATCCACATTTAGACCCTCATGTCAAGCAAAAATAATCATATGAAGTTATTCTAAGAATTAACAGATTCATAAATGTAAAAAATATACCAAACTCGGTGCTTGGCACAAGAATCAGGGTTTTGGTTTTTCCAAAGCACTTGTTCATTACTCATCCTGTTTGAATTTCCCTATTCCCTATGAACATTTTGTAGTGTCAGAGTAAGGGAAGGGACATTATGAGCATCCTACGTTAGTTATATAAGAGTATACATAAATACAAATATACTAAAGCCCTAAAAGGCTAAGTCTAAAAGTGGAGAACTCTTCACTGGGAATTATTAGTGTATCATATTGGTGTTTTTTGAAAGAGGTGAGCAATGTCGTGTGATCTTTTTAACAGTCTGATTTTTTATTTTTAAATTCCTTTCTAGGGCACTCAAATACCTAAGGTCAACAAATAAACAAGAATGCTCTAAAAAGAAATTCTCATTGAGACAAAAATTGCTTGCCAATTTTTATCATTATCTAGTGGCATGTGCTATGCCAATGATCTATTGACACACAATATTGAAGTGGTTAATAAATATTAGTGATTTGATGTCATTTCAAGCCTCTGTTTTTATACTCTTACACATCCACATAAGTAGACTTTATATTCACATAAATAGAATCTGTTTAATTATTTTCAAAATTGAAATAATAGTACCTATAACAGTGAGAAAGCTATAATTTATTTCAAACTATTTTGAGAAAACCCAATCTTCGAAATGTTAGTGTGACAGTGATATAAATTAGCTACCCCTCAGTTTTGGAGTTTTAGCCCAGAGTTATTAATCTTGAAAGAAATTACAACCACATTCCATAGAACTCTGTATGTACGGCATTACATTATATCAAATTAAAAAAAAAGTATTCTGCAGCAAGAAGCAACAGTCTTATGACTCAAGATATACTTATTGGTAATTTTTGATCAACTATGGCATATTTAATATTTTGATCACATGAATGGTATAGGACCATTTCTGCCTCTTACAATGAAAAATAAAACAAGTTATTATGCACACCTCCTTCCTATTCCTGTATAATGCATCTTCCGAATGTATTATGGAGCCAAAACCTGACATGAAAGTTTATGACAGAGTGAGATTGTAAAAATGTGTTTTTTTATTTGAGACAATTTTGCTATAAAAGCACATTTCAGTCCTTTAAAATAACAGTCGACAAGATTTACTGTATCAAATGTAAGTTTCACACCTCAGTCAGTGGTAGATTTCAAACAAACCCCAACAGCTGAGCTGAAATTGGCTTTTAAAATCTTTAAGTTAGTTTGTTCCCAGATGAACATCATTTTTTTTTAACTTGAAAAATCACACTTAGCATGCAGTCCACAAATTCTTTGCTTTGCATTTACCCATTTTATTATCCTTTTCTTATTGACAGAGACAGGAGCCAAGTCCGTGTGCTATGTTAATCCAGAAACTAAAAATAAGTAGACAATATTGTGAATATTAATGCAAGGTGGCAGCTCTCATTTTTCCCATCCCAGCCTATTTTTCATTTGGATCAATTTGTACAAATGTATTTAAAAATCAGAAACTTGAAGACAACCGATTTTCAACGCATTGACCTGTAAATGTGCCTTTGATTGCAGTGCACTTTGGCTCTAACAGAGAGAAGAGGAGGGGGGACAGAGAATGTGCACTCCCTGGGGAGGGTGTAGTCACATGCTGACAATGCACCCGGGAACTTTAATGTCCAGGGTGGAAATTGGAGGACATCTAGCCAGTTTATGAGTCCCAAGAGAGTGGAGAAATGGCTGTTGATAACCATAACACCTCACTCTATGGGGAGCCTGTCTAGTTCTTGGCGAGAATTTCAAGCTTAATGTTTCCTGGATAGCTTTCTCTTCTTCTCTTTGTCTCTTTCGCTCTCTTGTTGTCTAAGTAAATAAAAGTAGACTTAAAGTATGCTCGCTGAGAAAGAGAGAGAGAGAGAGAATTCAATGTGGAAAGGCTCAACAGAGTTGACTGCAGATTTGTTTTAGCTATCATGAACATTTGGCCTTAACATTCACTTGCTTTGTTAGTTTGTCCCTGATAATGACCAGTATTTGTGTAATTCTTTTAGAATTCCCAAGGGCCCTCACATTATGTAATATTTGCACTATAAAACGGTTTTTGAGGCAGGACTATAACTCCATCATACAAATTGCAAAATGGAGCCTTGAAGAAGTTATTTAAACAAAGTCCCTAAGATACGAATTAAATTTCACTTTTTCTGACTTCAAAGCCCAATGCTCTTTGTTTATACTAAATTGATATTTTCATCCTTAAAATGTCTATTAATTTCTGTATGTTTTCTTAAAAAAAGTAGTTTAAATTCTTTTAATGTTTCTTTATTTTAGAGAGATAGAAACAGAGCATGACAGGGAAGAAAACAGAGAGACAGGGAGACACAGAATCTGAAGCAGGCTCTAGGCTCTGAGCTGTCAGCACAAAGCCGAACGTGGGACTCAGACTCACAAACTGCTAGATTATGACCTGAGCCAAAGTCAGATGTTTAACCAACTGAGTCACCCAGGCACCCCTGTAAAAAAGTTTAAAATTAAGTTTCCTTTGTTTAGCATATTAAAAAAGGTAGATATATATAGAGGATCCGAGTAATAAGTAATACTTGTTACCTCTATTTGTAAAAGCAGATAGGGATGCCTGGGTGGCTCAGTCACTTAGACGTCCAACTATGGTTTCAGCTCAGGTCTTGATCTCACAGTTCATGAGATTGAACCCTGCGTCAGGCTTTGTGCTGACAGTGTGCAAAGCTTGCTTGGGTCTCTCTCTCTCTCTCTGTCCCTTCCCTACTCTTTCTCTAAATAAATAAATAACTTTTAAAAAGGGCAGACAGAATATTGATGCCAAATGTCCTCTGATCACCTCTGTTCCTGTAAGAATAGGTCTACTGCAATGTGAAGGATTGAGATATAGATGAAAATGGTGAGCCTGAGACACTTTCTCATAGGCCTTATTTTCTGCGTGCTTTGGTTTTTGTCGCATTTCTGCTCTTTTAGCAAAATGTCGGATTCAAACTGCTGTCACTTATTCCTGATGACCCAACGTGAAAACTACCCAAATGCCCATCATATGCAGAAGGTATTAATACACTGACCTACGTGAAAACCACACACACAAATGCCCATCATATGCAGAAGGTATTAATACACTGACCTACATAAACAAGACGATAATATAAAGCAATGAAAAAGAATAATCTTCAACTCCACGCAATGGTATGGATAAATTTCTTAAACATAATGTTCAGCAAAAAAAGACACAAAAGAACATATAGCCTATTATTAAATTTATATAGACTACAGTGCAGTGAAACTAGTCCTTAGGTCTATAGGTTAAAAGTTAGAGATTAGAAGCTGTCACTGTGGAGGGGAATTTGTAACTGATGGAAGAGTAGGTCTTTATCTGGGGGCTGGTAACATAGTTGTGCTTAATGAAAACCTTGGAAGCCAAACATGTATGATATATGTATTTCCCTGTGCATATGATATATTTCAAGAAAACCTTTGAAGGAAAAAAATGCAACTGAATCTTAGGATTGTACTTGTAGTCTGTTAACTCTAGGCTCCATCAGGCAGAAGAGGAGTGGAAAAGATTGGGCATTACATTCATTTCATTCCATTATGACACTTATTAGCAGTGTGCCCTAAGGGAAATTTCCTGAGCCTCTCTTGACCCAATAAAATTCCTATGGATTTGCCCTCCTCACTACTTCATCATGTTGTGTAAATTCCAAAGGGAAGCGCCGTAAACTGGTAGATCACAAATAAATGTATGGCATTATTCTTTTTTTTATTTTTAAAGTTTAATTATTTATTTTTGAGAGAGAGAGACTGCAGGGAAGAGGCAGAGAGATGGAATCCCGGGCAGGCTCTGAGCTGTCAGCACAGAGTCTGATGTGGGGCTTGATCCCATGAACCGTGAAGTCATGACTTGAGCCAAGATCAAGAGTCGGACACTTAACGGACTGAACCACCCTGACGCCCCCAATTTATGGCATTATTCTTTAATAGCTTGTGCTATGTCAGCAAAAAATGTTAAATTCCGCATTAGAAAGATTAAGCAATACTTTAATATAGCCACCAACCTTCCATAATTCAGTGACGTCACTCATGATATTATTTCTGACGCGTACGAAGTCCAGTTGGTGTTTCCTGACTTCATGGTCTACAGGGATCCTGCTCTCATCTATTTATTTCTGTATTTGAAAAGAAGACACCACAGAGAAGGTACACCTACTTAACTGCTTCGTTCCTGAAGAGGTGTGCGTCATTTCCACTCACATTCTTTCAGGGAGAGGTGGCCATATGGCCCCATCTAGTTGCAAACAGCCTAAGAAAAGTATGAATCTTTATTGGTCCATTAGCCGTGTCTGCCACATCGCCCTTTTGTTCTCCTCCACAAACCACAAATCAATTTTTGAGGCTCTGTCGGTTGAGCATTTCACACCAAAATTCATAGAAACACAGAAATCATTTGATCTACAAACACACGTAACTCTCTGGAACATATCTTCCCAGCAGTTGACTTTAAACTCAATCTGAATACCGAGGATTTGCTCACCACTTCTGTAAGATAGCTTACATTCATGAACAAACATTAGTTATGCCTAACTCTCAGTACCTAGGTGTCAGCTCATACCAATCTGAATGGAAAACACTCTACTCTTTTGATTTTTAAGGTAAAAGATGTCTTGGTACAGTAGAAAGCACCCGGTGTGGATAACTGAGGTTATGACTTACCTTTAAATTTATTATCAGTGTGGATAACTTGAGATGAGAGAAAATTCTGATGTAGGACTTTTTGTAACCTTCATAAATTTAATTTATCAAAACTTATTGTTAAATATTGTCCTTTAAAACTTCAGAAAGGAAAGTGTTGCTTTTATAACAGAAGGCATACATAAGCTATGTGACTTAGCTCAAATCGCAAAATTTGAACCAAAATTTAGGGCTCAATATTACCATTCTGCCACTTACTTCTCATTAAAGTAGGAAAAACGTCATAAAATAAAACTATAATTATATATGTGTGTAGATTGCCCTAAAGATCAAGTTTAAGAAAAGATTTGATCAAGCTGGTGGACTGTTTTACTTCTTAAACTGGTTATTCTGCTCTTTGATAGTTGACCCCAGTGGTACCAGGAACTGTAATTACATCAATGATCAGTGTAAATTGTATTTGTCCCTCATTTTTTCATTCCTTTTTTGTACTTGCAGACTTAAGATTGCACAAGATAATGCAGAAGGTATCACTTTGGGGAGTCTTCATCATATATATATAGCCTTTTGCTCCCAGGAAGTGGTCATTTCATTTTAATAATCCTATTTCTTTCTCTCTCTCTCCATACACACACACACACACACACACACACACACATAGGTCTCTCATGCCTGAAATGAATTTTCAAGATTAAATGTCTTTATGCTAAGTATTCAGCACTCCAGAAACTACTGCTTCTGAAAGTGTGCACAGGCCAGGAATGAAGAGTTCTATTTTTACAATGAGATGCAGATTTCCTATTAAAAAGTAAAGCTTTCATTTCCAATGTTATAAAGGACAGTATTTGAGTTTTGGTGAATTAATTTAGGAAGCTAAAGTAGTCCCGTATAAGAATTTTCTCTAGTCTATGTATTTATATTTGATTATAAATTTGAACATTATTTGAACATTGACTCTGCGTATTTGGGTCAAATAAATATTGGCAGCTGATATTTAAGTGATCAATTTTTGTTGCACCATTTTCAATTAAATTTGGTCTCATGGCTATTTATACCATCTCAGGTATTGATTGTCAAAATATTTTTATATTCTGCTTCATTTTTCTCTATGCCTCAATAACGCTTTTTTTTTTTTAAACCAATCCTTTCTTCCTTAAGGCAAAAAACAAGATGGACACATAGTAGAGATGAGAAGATATTTCAGGATAGAAGGAAGATGAGAAGAATTGTTCCTATCTTTCATCCAGCTTTAAATAGCATTTCAAAATGTACTTATTGAGTATGCAATGTGGGGCACTGTGGGCTGGGGTCTTTACTATTTCCCTGGTACCGTGTGGACTCTGTGGTCACAAGTAAAAACAAGAAGTAGATAGTAAGTTGCATCACCATGGTCCTTAACCCCTGTGTACCTAGCAATGAGCACAATGACTAGCATGTAATAGGTGATTAGAAATTAATCAAATATGAATGGTAGGAATTCCTCTACCTCTTGGCCATTTCTGACCTAACATTAAGGATCCTTCTCCCAATACTGTAGTTAAGCCAAATAGGCTCCTCAAATGCCCAAAAAAACCCACTAATATCCCAAACTATAATTTTTCATCTGAAATTCTTTTATGCTTCATTCAATTAGCTAAAAATGTCATTCTTATTAAAGTGCAAAACAACAAGAAAATTAAATCCAGAGAGTCAATAACATTTGAAGTCATTAAAATTTTTTTTTTGCATTTATTTATTTTTAAGAGACAGATACAGAGGGTGAGCAGGGGAGGGGCAGAGAGAGAAGGAGACACAGAACCCGATGCGGGGCTTGAACCCACAAACTATGAGACCATGACCTGAGCCAAAGTCAGACACTTAACCAACTGAGCCACCTAGGCGCCCCATAAAGTCATTTTAAATTATTTACACTTAATGACAAATGAGTATCAGATGGTTTTTTCCAATGGCGTTAGGTTGTAAGAGGGAATCTTCCTTTGGTCTTTGGACATCTGAAGTAGGTTGAGAAAAACACAAGTCAGTAAGATGAGTTTAAGTGAGTGACAAACACCAAGAAAACCTCTGCTTCTGTCACACTGTTGTCTATGGGTGACAGAATACTAAAAATGTAGAGATGAGCACCAGCACTTGTAAGAGTGCCACAGATGTAAATTACATTTGCTGATTATCTGTGCTCTTGAGGTTATTTACCCGTATTGAATGTGTGTGGTGGAAATACCATACAAAATATGCTGTTGCCCATCTCTTCCCAAGTCTGCTTTCAGTGACGTCACATTGATAACTTGAAATCAGCCATGGTAGGGCATTCACCCCACAGATACTGACAAACACCACAATCGTGACTTCATTTTGACAGCAAACCAGTTGCTAAACATTTACCAGTGTATCAGTGGCTTGCTGTTTTGTTAATGTCTGGTGAGGGTGATCTGATCCTAAGGTAATGTCGCTTACTGAGGCAGAAGAAGAGGAAAATACTCACAACTCGAATACAGTACCCATGACATAGCAAGACTTAAAAATATGTTGTGTCTATGGAGCGTGAGCCATGATATTTTGGAAGCACTCCCACCTTTGAAGGGATCATTCCAGTCTGATCAAAGAGCATTGGCAGGAATGATCTTTGCAGTTGAAGAGCAAGTCCTCCCACTTTTCTGGGTGCAGTAGAAAAGCCTCAGATTTTTCTACAAACTAAGGGAAGAGTTTTCTCACCCCACTATTGGATGATACTGAGCACTTCCCAAACTTGGTGATTTGTATCTGGATCCAAAATAAATTGCATAAATTATAGAAAAAAAACTCTCAAAACTTATGACATTATTTGAACCTTTAGTTTTGTGTAATGATTCATACTTGTTATATCGTGGGGGGAAAATGCCTTGTAAGAAAAAAATAGATGTGGTAGTTGCATATCTCAAAAGCTGTTGATTATAAATTATATTTGTTTCTCAGTGTCATACAGACCAATACCTGAAGTATTTATATTGTCAGAGAACATAGAGAAGTATGGCTGACACTTGAAATTGATACAGCTGATTCTAGAACCTACGTTTCCTCCTCTCAATCCCTCTTCCGCCTCTTAGATACTACTAGGTTAAAAGATGATTTTTACATGTGACATAGGGAGGAAACTGTGAAGCTGATGGAGGGGGCATGTGACCCCTCTCAAGATCTTTAAAATCATGCTACCTCAGGGTAGCTGGTGACTCAGTCGGGTAAGCATTCAACTTCAGCTCAGGTCATGATCTCACAGTTCCGGGGTTTGAGCCCTGCGTCAGGCTCTGTGCTGACTGCTCGGAACCTGGAGCCTGCTTCTGATACTGTGTCTCCCTCTGTCTCTATCCCTCCCTTGCTCGCTCTCTGTCTCTGTCTCTCAAAATAAATAAATGTTAAAATTTTTTTTAAATCATGCTACCTCTGAGACATTCTAAGAATGGCTGAGATATCACAATTAGTTGATGTAGCTATAAACTAATAAATTTAAGAGATTAAAGTTTCGGGAAGTTGTTGGTACCCACTGATTGGTGAGTGAGTCATGAGAGGAATTATCATACCCATTGTATCCCCGAATCTAGTCAAGGAAACAAAAGCATTGAACATGCTAAAATAAAGGGAATTTAGTGCAGAAAATTGGTTTACACAGGTCACGAAAGAACTATGAGACCAAACAAGGGACGTGAAGACAGTCCAGAGGTAATTAAGAAGAGGAAACTCCTACTGTCTTATACTGGAGGGCCAGAGAGAGCAGGTGACATTGCAAAAACGTTCAGGATCCGTTCAGGATCACCTGGCGGACAGGATTTTCAGGGTCAAGAGCCCCAGAGGTGATGACATCACTGCTACACATGCCACCAGGAGAGAGACAAAGGGAGACAGAAAAATACCGCGACTTCTCTCTTCCTTCAGCTCCTGGTCTCACACCAGTGATTCTCATTATATATAACCATGAGCCGGTGCACAGTGGACCCCTGGACATAGAGCTTCCAAGGATCAGCAGAACAAGAAAAGGAGATGGAATAGTTCTTAGGGAAATCAGGGGCAGGATGAATAAATCCACAAGATTCAAAATATCTACACTTGTACCTGGATGGATACATGCATGCAGCGATAGGTGAATTTCACAGATTTCCTCCAATGTCCATGATTGTCACATCGGGGGAAAAAGGGAAATTTCCTTGCTCAGGTATATGATCTGAACAAGCATTTAATTACTTCCTGAATTAGAAGTGTACACACTTCTAATTATTTTCACCATTCAATTGTTGTTTAGCTTCCTAAATGAACACAAGATTGCCCAAATAGAGAGAGCCTATTACTGATCCAAGAGACTCTTATCTTCCATTATTCTAAAGCTCTCTATCTATACTCATCCTGTGAGAGGTACTCCAAAATGGAAAACTGGATTGGTTGGATGGTTAACCCACTATTTTCACCTTGTCTTCTTTCAGATGTGCTGAGAAATATGAAATGCCCAAAAGGCAAGAAGGAGGCAAAGAAGAAGAATACTCGACAACCTGAATGAATTGTGCTGAATCATTGAGAGCTGGCTCTCTTTGCAAAGTGCTTTTATTAACCCACATTTTATCTTTGCATCACCCCCCTCCCCCGGCAAAATGGCTTGTGGTAACATGTTAATATTATTATGGCTACCTTTGCCATATTCTTATTTTACCAACACAAAAACTCAGAAAATTCCTAATATTAGCCAGTACTTGGTTTTATCCTTCTTAAAGCTACTTCTGTTTTATGTAGATCTTTTTTTCTGAGTTTATTTATTTATTTTGAGAAAGAGAGAGCACACACATGCAAGGGCAGGGGAGAGGCAGAGAGAGGAAGAGAGAGAGAATCCCAAGCAGGAGCCAGATGTAGGGCTCAAACTCCCCAACCGTGAGATCATGACGTGAGCTGAAATCAAGGGTCAGATGATTAAACAGCCAAGCCACCCAGGCGTCCCCATGCAGACCCTTTTTATAAAGCTATTCAGAGGGTCCTCTTTGGTGTCACAAACTTAAACTAAGGAAATCACCTTCCCTTCCTTCCTGACACACGATTTCATGAGGAACGCATCCCGTTGTGACTCAGACAAGCACAGTTCTTTCAAAGCAGAAAAGCCATCTATTTTGCTTGCTTTCATGTGCTGTCTGTATACTACACAAATTTGTACATTTCAACTATACAAATTTGTTGTAGAAAACAGGCCATTTGAAAGCATAAACAAACCTCATAGTATTCAAATAACCTTTAAACTATTTAAAAATATATTGCTTTAAGGCCCTCCCGCCGCCGACCGCCCTCGCTCGCTGGAGCTCCCCACCCGCCGCCCGCCGTTCTCCGTCGGTTCTCTCGTTAGTCTGCCGCCGTCTCCTCAGCCACCCGCCGTAGTGTAGTCTCCGAGCTTTTGTCTCCGAGCTAGTCTCCGAGCTTGCGACTCGCGGACAGGCGTCCTTGGCGTGGAGAGGTCGGATTGCGAGTCGTCGCCTGAGTGCCTTTCATCTGAGAAGTTCAAGGTACTTGTAGAACTTCTGGCACACAGGCCGTGGGTCTTGCAGCACACTTGTAAGCATGGCTGCCGTCAGGAAGAAACTGGTGACTGTTGGTGATGGAGCCTGTGGCAAGACTTGCTTGCTCATCGTCTTTAGCAAGGACCAGTTCCCAGAGGTGTATGTACCCACAGTGTTTGAGAACTATGTGGCAGATATTGAAGTTGATGGAAAGCAGGTAGAGTTGGCTTTGTGGGATACAGCTGGGCAGGAAGATTATGATCGCTTGAGGCCTCTCTCCAATCCAGACACTGATGTTATACTGATGTGTTTCTCCATCGACAGCCCTGATAGTTTAGAAAACATCCCAGAAAAATGGACTCCGGAAGTCAAGCACTTCTGCCCCAATGTGCACATCATCCTGGTTGGGAACAAGAAGGATTTTCGGAATGATGAGCACACAAGGCGGGAGCTGGCCAAGATGAAGCAGGAGCCGGTGAAACTGGAAGAAGGCAGAGATATGGCGAACAGGATTGGTGCTTTTGGGTACATGGAGTGTTCAGCAAAGACCAAAGATGGAGTGAGGGAGGTTTTTGAAATGGCCACGAGAGCTGCTCTGCAAGCCAGACGTGGGAAGAAAAAATCTGGGTGCCTTGTCTTGTGAAACCCTGCTGCAAGCACAGCCCTCATGCGGTTAATTTTGAAGTGCTGTTTATTAATCTTAGTGTATGATTACTGGCCTTTTTCATTTATCTACAATTTACCTAAGATTACAAATCAGAAGTCATCTTGCTACCAGTATTTAGAAGCCAACCATGATTATTAATGATGTCCAACCCACCTGACCACCGGGGTCCTTCTGACACCGCTCTTTAACAGCCCTCCTCTGCACTCCCACCTGACACACCAGGCGCTAATTCAAGGAATTTCTTAACCTCTTGCTTCTTTCTAGAAAGAGAAACAGTTGGTAACTTTTGTGAATTAGGCTGTAACTACTTTATAACTAACATGTCCTGCCTGTCATCTGTCAGCTGCAAGGTACTCTGGTGAGTCACTACTTCAGAGCTTTACTCCTTAACAGATATTGGCATAACTCTGTGATGGGCATCCAATTTTTGAAAATGTGCTCATCCAGAAAGACCCAAGTCCATGCAGCTGTGGCAGAGTTACAGTTCTGTGGTTTCATGTTAGTTACCTTATAGTTACTGTGTAATTAGTGCCACTTAATGTATGTTACCAAAAAATAAATATATCTACCCCAGACTAGATGTAGTATTTTTTGTATAATTGGATTTCCTAATACTGATATTTGTCATCCTTGCAGAAAGTGTATTGGTTTTTTAAAAAAGAAAGTGTATTTGAAAATAAAGTCAGATGGAAAATTCATTTTTCAAATTCCCGTTTTGTCAGTTTCTCTGATAAAAGATGGCCATATCACCTGAAAAAAAATAAAAATAAAAATAAAAATATATTGCTTTAAAAGTTAGAGTATAAAAAAAAAACTGAAAGAATCAGGCACACTCCCCACCAGATTACCTAACTTTTAGCCACACGGAATTCACGGTGAATTCTGGTTTACAAGTAAAAGACAAGTCAACTTGAAAGGTGATCATAGAGGACAATGTTTCTTCTCAATGTGCCTGCTTTGGAGCCATATTTCTGCTGCCCACTCAAAAATCTCCTCATGAGAATTTTATGATATATCAGAGCCAGAAATAAGAGATGTTAGTGCTGAGAGGGACGGCTGGTGCTCTATGATTCAATTCACATGTCCTTTCTGCATCAGACTCTTTGAGATCATCATTGAGTTAGTCTAAGAATGTTGAAGCTGTAGAATTCAGAGCAGTACATTACAATATGCCAATATTACCAGTCTCCTGCTCTGACATTCTCCACTGATTGACAGATGAAGGAGAAGGAAGGGCAGTCACCATTAACTGAAAGTAAATGAAACTGGAATATTAAAATTCAGGATTATTTGAGTGACTGAATTGGCTGGCAGCGTGTTCTCCAGTTAAGGGTGGGGAAAGATTAATTCTGCACATGACACCACTTCGTATTTATACAAGTCTGCTGGGACAATTGTTTGCCTTGAATTGTTTTCTTCATTCATTTCAGTCAGACACTTGTGTTGACTGATTTTTCTTTTTGATGTATGGAATGACTGTTTGACTGAATTTACCATTTAATTTCCACTAATGCACTGTAAAAACAATACATTAGTCAAATTAGATTGGCAGTTCTAGAACTAGAACTATTCCCAGAACTAGAGAGAAATATAATATTGCTTTCTATAGATTTGTAAGTCATATGTTCTGGGGTTTGGGGAATGGTTCCAATTTTAGCTATTTTGCCACATGCCTTGGTTTTAGTTTCAAAATGTAGGGCCACTGATCCCATAGTGAAAATAAGAACTGGGGTGCCTGGGTGGCTCAGTCAGCTAAGTCTGACTCTTGAGTTTGACTCAGGTCATGATTTCATAGTTGTTAGATCAAGCCCTGTGTCAGGCTCTTCGGTGGGAATGGAGCCTGTTTAAGATTCTCTCTCTCCTGTTCTCTCTGCCTCTCACCTACATGAGTGTGTGCTCGCTCTCTGTCTCTGTCTTTGTCTCTCTCACGCACACACACAAAAGAACTGTGAAGTCCAGATAAGAATAATTTTGTATGAAAATGAGAATCACATAACAAAATCAGAAAAAAAGTGATTATGAGATAAATTTTATAGAGTTTCTTACTTACCAGGACATGTTGCTATGTTAAATTTTGGTTTATTATTCTAGAAGTTTGTTAGGAATAAATGTTTCAAATAGATTTTGGAAAATTTTATTTTTTAATATTTATTTATTTATTTATTTATTTTGAGAGACAGAAAGAGAGCATGAGCACAAACAGGGGAGGAGCAGAGAGGGGGGAGAAAAAACAATCCTGAGCAAGCTCTGTACTATCAGCATGGAGCCTGACTTGGGGCTTGATCCCATGAGCTGTGAGATCATGACCTAAGCTGAAATCAAGATTTGGATGCACAGCTGACTGAGATAGATACCCAGGTGCACTCTAGAACATTTTCTTTATTTACAATTTTATTCTTCCAATGTTTAGAGTTACTATGACAGACCATCTCTTCCTGTCCCATCCTATAACTTGGGGCTCTTATTGAACATTTGGGAATCGGTGGCATAGGTGAGAAAGAGAGACAATTTTCTAGTACGTGATTGCCATTCAATAATGCTGATTTCATAAAGTGTTTTCCTCCATAGTTGACTAATTTATCACGGCAAATATGATTAGATACTACTCTTGGAAATGAAGATCTTTAGAAGTTTTCCATAATCCAAGGAGCACCTGGGTGGCTCAGTTGGTTAAGTGTCCGACTTCGGCTCAGGGCATGATCTCATAGTTCATGGGTTCAGGCCCCGCATCAGGCTCTGTGCTGACAGCTAGCTCAGAGCCTGGAGCCTGTCTTTGGATTCTGTGTCTCCCTCTCTCTGACCCTCCCCTGCTCACGCTGTCTCTGTCTCTCTCTCAAAAATAAATAAAACATTAAAAAATTTTTAAAGAAGTTTTCCATATTCCTTTCACCACTCTCTATTCTTGTTCAAAGCAAAATTAAAACTTTGTAAAATTAACATAGTAGCTTAATTATAATTTTTAATCTTAAAATAATCTGTGAAAATGGGAAATTCTTGGTAGGAAAAAGATGGGAGATGGGAGATGAGAGAAAGCCATCATAGAATTCAGAAGACAACAAAACAGATATTTTAAAATGGTGCATAGGGACTTTTGTTTCCAATTATATCAACTTACCCTGGAAAAAAACCCACTAGAGAAGCTAGAGTAATTATAAACTACATTTGACTGTGGGCATTAGAAAGCTACTGAGTTAGCCAAGACCTAGAAAAGTAAACTAGAGAAAGAAACTGAAGTAAGAATAATGTTCTGTACATGCTTTTCCAGTCCAGACATTTTGAAAGTATTGATGAAAAACAAGAATCTGAATATAATTTTGTATGTCAACTATAGTTCAATTAAAAATAAATAGATTTAAATGTTTTATTTATTTCTGAGAGAGAAAAGGACCGCGTGAGCAGGGGAGGATCAGAGAGAGAGGGAGACACAGAATCTGAAGCAGGTCCAGACTCTGGAAAACACAGAATCCGAAGCAGGCACAAAGCCCCACATGGGGCTCGAACCTAGAACTGTGAGATCATGACCTGAGCCAAAGTCGGAGGCTTAACTGACTGAGCCACCCAGGCGCCCCTAAATAGATTTTAAAAAGAACCAAACTCCATAAGAGTCTGAAAAGCCTAACTGAATGGAACTGCTAAGAAACAGAAAGCTAGTAGGTCTCAGGGCAATAAGAGATCAGAGTGGGAATTGGGGATGAGGGGGTGGTGTTAACAAGGTTAAGAAGGCAGCAAGAATTTTAAGGACCAAGACCCCAGAAAAAAAAGAGGTTCAGAAAATGGGGCTGTATGTTCACCAATAATGTTCCCTTCCTTGAGGTGTTTTTTGATTTAGATAGATGAGGCAAGACACTGAGAAAGTAAACAAAAGCTAACTGAAGTCAAAGCAAAGATTTATCAGATTCATCATGCTGGAGAGATAAAAATTAAGGTACAGAGCCCACCAAGAAAGAGCGGACCAATTGAAAACTAAAGATATGAGCTGGGACCATTAAAAGTCTGTGTGTGTGTGTGTGTGTGTGTGTATGTGTGTGTTAGTACAGTTGATGAAACAGATCTAAGCTGAAATTTATAAAAAAAGAAAATGAGTATCAAGTTTATTCAGTGATTAAGGTGATCTGTCCCCTCAGCACCCTACCTGAAACCAGGAAATTCTCTCCAGAGAAAAATAACATCGTTCAGATTTTCTACAGTGTTTCATATCCCAAGTCTGGTATTCATTGGAAAGTCACCAAGACTAAGAAAAGAACAAGAATTAATAATAACAACAATATCTACTATAGCCAAATTATGAAAAGAGCCCAAATGTCCATAGATTGATGAATGGATAAAGATGTGGTACACACACACACACACACACACACAAAGGAATATTACTCATTTGCAATGATGTGTATGGAACTAGAGTATATTATGCTAAATGAAATAGGTCAGTCAGAGAAAGATAAATATTATATGATTTCTCTCGTATATGGAATTTAAGAAACAAAATAAATGATCACAAGGGAAAAAAGTGAGAGAGGCAAATCAAGAAACAGACCCTTAACTATAGAGAACCAACTAATGGTTACCAGAGAGGTGGTGGGTGAGGGGATGTGTTAAGCAGAAAGTTCAAGAAAATAGACAGCAAGGTGGTGCATTTAAAAGACAACTAGAAACTGTGACATATTTGAAGTTAAAATGAAAACATTTTTTTAAAAACTTACTAAAGTTAAAACTCAGTAGTAGAGTGGATGGAGGTGAAGAGAAATTAGTGAAATGAAGACAGGTAGTAAAAATGTTAAGACTGAAGCAGGAAAACAAAAAACCAAAAAGCACAGAAGACAGCATTTGAGACATATGGGGCATAGTAAACATTTTTTATCATATGTTTAATTGGAGTCAAATAAAAAAGAAAAGAGAGATTGATTGGAGAGAAAGTAATATTTTAGAAATAACAGCTGAAAGTTTTCTAAAACGAAAAAGAATATTTCAAGCCAGAGATTCAATAATCACTAAAAAATAGCAACAAGAGTAAATACAAAGGAGATCATTCCTAGGACCATCACAGTATAATTCATAAATAGCAAAGAGAAATAGAAAAAAGTAGCTGGAGGAAAAAAAGAGATAATAGTTTCAAAGGAACAACAGTAAGATTAAGATTACAGCCTATTTCTCAACAAAAATGATGGATACTGGGAAATAAGGGAATAACATTTTTAAGTACCAAAAGAAAGTAACTACCAGTCTAGAATTCTAGAGAGAGAAATGTTGTTTGAAAGAAAAGATGAAATAAAGAAATTTTCAGACAAACAAAATCTAAATACTCAAAGGACTAAGTTTATTGAAACAAAAAAAAAAATCGCCAAGTCCATGTCACTTAGAAAAACCAAGAATCATTATAAGGAAAGAGAAAAATTGAAAGCTGACAGATGGATGGGGCTCCTGGGTGGCTCAGTCAGCTAAGCATCCAACTTCATCTCCCATCATGATCTCATGGTTTGTGAGTTCGAGTCCCGTGTCAGGCTCTGTGTTGACAGCTCAGAGCCTGGGGCCTGTTTCTGATTCTGCGTCTCCCTCTCTCTCTTTGCTCTCCCTCCCTTTCTCATTCTCTCTTCTCTCAAAAATAAAATAGACATTTAAAAAAAACTTAAAAGAGAAGGCTGACAGATGGAAAAATTATGTCATGAAAATAAAAAAAAAAATTGAAGAAGCCATTTTGATGTTAAAGTAGACTTAAAAGCAAAGACTATCACTAGAAATAAGACAGAATAATGAAAGCAAGTGTTACCCAAGACATAAATCTAAACTTCAATGCAATATATGAAATAGAAAAATCTAAATTATAGTAGTGGTAACATAGGACAAAATAAATCAGTAAATTACAGAGAATCTGAATATAATTATTAAAGACTTGGTCTAAAATTTACATAAAACACCACACTAACACAGAAGACACATGTTAAATTAATATACACATTTTTTAGGTACAAATGGCACATTTATACAAATTGGCTGTATACTGGTTATAAAGCAAGCTTCAATGTGTGTCAAAGATTGAATGTACTAAAAGTATTTTTTCAAAGAAAAAATCAAACAAGAAATTTAAAAATATATAACTAATATTTTTCAAATATTTGGATGTTAAATACACATCTAATCAATACACAAGTTGAGGATGAAGTCACAAAATGGAACTAGAATTTTAATAATGGAATGATAATAAAAATATTTCATATCAAAACCTGTGGGGGGAAAATAAAGCTGTGAGTACAGAAAAGTTTAAGTATTAAAATTTATATTAGAAGAAAAGAAGAGCTGTAAATTAGTAAATATACATCAAAGTATTTTCAAAAATAATCACAAGTTAAACCCAACATTTTAGATTAAGGCAATAAATATAGAGCAAAACTTAATAACAAGGAGGAAAAATATGTAATAAAGAATATTAAAAAGCTAATGATGATTTTTTAAAAAGATAAATATGATTGAAAAATGTCTAACAATACCTATTAAAGAAAAATTAGAATGTTATTACAGTTCCTACAGAAATTAAAAATATAAAAAGGATATTACACAGTCTTAAATTAATAAATTTGATAATTAAAAATTTTCAAATCACTTGACAGGCTCCTGGGTGGCTCAGTCAGTAAATTGTCTGACTTTGGTTCAGGTCATGATCTTGCTGTTCTTGAGTTCAAGCCCTGCATTGGGCTCTGTGCTGACAGTTTGGAGCCTGGAGACTGCTTCGGATTCTGTGTCTCCATCTCTCTGCCTCTCCCCTACTGGTGCTCGCTCTCTATCTCTCTCTCTCTCTCTCAATAATAGATGAACATTAAAAAATTTAAAAATTTTCAAATCACTTGAATAAAATTATATACCTGAAAGACGTGAGATACATAGGGATAATTTTAAGTCTATTAATGAATTTAGATTTGTAATTTAAAATGTCTTTAAAAAATGGGGTGCCTGGGTGGCTCAGTTGGTTAAGCGTCTGACTTCAGCTCAGGTCCCTAAGTTTGAGCCCTGCATCAGGCTCTGTGCTGACAGCTCAGAGCCTGCTTTGGATTCTGTATCTCCCTCCATCTTTGCACCTCCCTAGCTTGCACTCTGTCTCTGTCTCTCTCTAAAATAATAAATACACATTAAAACATTTAAAAAAGATAAAATGTATTTGAAAATTAACCTTTCTAGGAACATTTGTATCCACCAATAAATTCTTCCAAATATTTTTTAAAAATCTTAAGAAAATTTCTTTCAGAGAAGTGAATATTTTTCCAACTCTTCTTGTTAAGCTAGCATAAACTTAATATCATAAATTGACAATAAAATTAAATGAAAACAACACATAAAAACAGTAAAATGTTTAAGCAATTTAAGATTTGTTTCTGAAATAAATAAGAATGATTTAACATTAAAAATTCTATCAATAAAATTCAGTACACTGACAATAAAATTATCTCCATAAATGCAGAAAATGTTTGATAATTGGATACAATTCAATAGTAAAATGTTATCTAAAAATCTCAGGGAAAACTAGAAAAGTAAGAGAGCTTTCGTAAACTAATAAAGAGCATCTATATACAAATCTAACAGCAAAGTTTTATGGTTAAATTAATAAAGGCTTCACTCCAAGATAAGAAATAATAAAATGATGGACACTATCCCACCTTCTCTTATGTGGGAGAAATAGATAGGCAGTACAATAAACAAAGGGAAATAAAAGGCATAATAATGAGAGGGAAACTTTGTATTATTTATCAATGTCAAAACATACATAGAAAATTATCCCAAATTTACAGATGAACTGACAGGTTTTATAAGATAATTTTGTAAGTATACAGGATAAAAGGCCAATATAGAAAATTAATTGTAGGGCTCTATGCCAGAAACAAACAATTAGAAAATAAAAATATTTAAAGATATCCATTTAATAGAATCCAAAATTGTCTAAACTTATAAACAAATCACTAAATATCAGGAACAATACTCAAAGAAGTACCAACTGGTATTGAGGGAAGTTAAAGATAATCTAAATAAATGTAAGTATGCGTTCTTGTTCTGGGATTGGAATGCTACATATTTTGAAGATGTCAATTCACTACAAATTGTTCATGGATTCAATGTAATCCCAGACAGAATTCTAACCAGGTTTTACTGTGGGTAGTGGTAATTGGCTAATGATGATAAAGATGTCAAAATGTATATAGGAATGTAAAGGGTAAAAAATACACATGGCAATCTTGAAGAAGATTTTAGAAGTTATAGGACTTCTATTACTAGGTAGTAATACTATCAAGCTACTGTGATTAAGATTGTGAAGTTTGGGTGCACCGATAGACAAGTAAATCAACATAGATGGCTCGGCAGCACATTAAATGAATGTGGTTATTTCACTCATGACAAGTGGCACGCAGTGCAGTGGGGAGAAGGTTATGTTTGCAATGAATGATGTGTTTTCCACAAGGAAAAATAGTGAATCTTGACCTTTGGTGCATAAAAATCAGTCTAGAGAACTATAGTTCTAAATGTGTACTGTATGGGAATAAAGCTTCTAGAAGATAACTTATGACCTTAGGCTAGCATCTATTGCACTGGACCTAGTAATGGAAGCAGAACAGACCTAAGAGCTGCAGGAGGCCAGCAACAGGCAAAGACAGAGGAGGGTTTTCCATGAGGTCCACAGAGACCACGGTGACCATCAAGACCAGGAGCAGTCTCCAAGGAAGAGCTTTTAGTTTGTACAGAAATGGAGAAATGAAAATGTATTTAAGAGCTGGCACCGTAATTCCTCTTCCGGGTGACTTAGGTTGCTGGGGAAAGACAAGAAGTGCTTGATGTACAAGGTGAACATCTTCATTATATCCCAGCAGAGTCTTCGTACAGGGACCGTGTAATGAAGTAGACCTGGAATCCGTGTGGGTAACCCAGTAAAGAGGAGGATGAGAAATAGAGAGGGAAGGGAAGAGAATGCAGAGGGGGTGCTGCTGCAGACCAGAGTTCGCATTGCCCCTCCCCCCAATCTTCTAAAAGCCACCAGGTTGCTAAGTCTTTTAGGTGGGTGGTATTGCCCTTTAGAGCCTGAAAATGGGGTCAAGTGTCCTGTCTGGATTACTATAGCGCAGAGTAGAGGCAGAATGTTTGCAAGCAGTTCCCCACCTGACCTGGGAGCGGATGGGGAGAGTGGGAGGCCTTGAGGCTGCCAGCCCATCACAGGGCACAGGGAGTCAGGAAGGCTGGATTCCTGCGCAAGCCAAAGTCCCATTGTGAATATTATAACCTCAATGACCTCTTTTTTCTCTCTGCCCAGCTTTCTGTCACTGTTCCTGGGAGTCCAAGGGGCTCAATGAGCATGCTCTGACTCGTACTTGCTGCTCCAGAAACTTGACTTGTCCTTTGGGACTTTGGGGAAAAGTTTGCCTTCCATCTACCAGCTTCTGTGATTTGCTTTGTTTTTTTAAATTTTATTATTATTTTCTGAGGGGGGAAGGGACAGAAACACAGAGAGAGAGAGAGAGAAAGAGAGAGATGATCTTAAGCAGGCTCCACACCCAGTGTGATCTGGACTTGAGGCTTATCTCACTATGGTGAGATCATAACCTGAGCCAAAAATTCAACAGTCAGATGCTTAACGGACTGAGCCACTCAGGCACCCCGGCTTCTGTTTTTGGATCTATTGGCTCTAGGCTAGTCTGCTCAAACTGCCTTTTCCATTTCTGCCAACAATCCACCTGCAACCTCCTCCCAGGACCATTCAAACCCTTTTCTGGGACAGGAGGAGGAAGAGGAGAATTAATGAGGGTCATTTTTATGTTAGAAGGAAAGTTGATCACATGACTTCACAGTATTCATCTCCTCCAGTGTTCAGGTTTTTTTCTAGCTTAATTATGGGTACTAATACAGCCTCGGCTCCAACTCAAAGAGGTTTTAGAACATGGTCCTTACCTCAGCATGAAGTCCCTCTCGATTCTTCACCCTATTATCTTATCCCCTGACTCACAGGCTTTCTGGACCTGTAAAGAAAATAAACATCTCACGGACCCTCTGCCACAGAACCAAACGTATTGAAATGACATTTTACGAAGATATTAAAAAAACCAAAAAAGCACACATGAAGATTGTTTCTCCTGAGGACTCAATTATTTAGAGGGCCTATAGCAAACTTTGATTGATAAATCTAACTTTGCCTTCCTTGGCAATAGTTGATCATACTGTGATGAAAACAAGTCAGAGAATGGAAAAATAATATTCGGATTTCAACAAAATAATGAAAATTCAGAGACTGCCTTTGACTTTTGCAAGGTGAGAAAAGATTTCACATTTTGATTGTGTATGGCAGGAATCCCTTTTAAAACCAGGCCAGGGGTGCCTGGGTGGCTCAGTCGGTTGTGTCTGACGTCGGCTCAGGTCATGATCTCACAGTTCATGGGTTCAAGCCCTGCATCGGGCTCTGTGCTGACAGCTAGCTCAGAGCCTGGAGCCTGCTTCAGATTCTGTGTCTCCCTCTCTCCCTGACTCTCCCCTGTTCACACTGCTTCCTTCTCTCAGAAATAAATAAAACATTTTTTAAAAATTAAAAAAATAATAAAACCAGGCCAGTCTGTGTGATGCTCTTAAAAACTCAACCCTTCCAAATATAGCTACAACCCCCACAAGATGTCTTGATTTCACTGGGGTCTGACAGCTGTGCATTGAAATGTTTTCTGCTATTAAATTCATTGTACAAAATTTTAAATGTCCAAATTCAGACAAGTAGGTCCTGCTAACATCAGGAGCCTCGACCCGGTTAACAGCTAAGTGTGTATTGTTAAATCCTACTTTGGCGCTTCCAGAAGCCATTGGGTTTCTCTAATGCCTCTGCTACTATTTCTTTTGTGTCTTTCTGCTTTTCTTTACGAACATAGTTATGTGACCTTGGGGGACTTACATTATGTCCTTGGGTCTGGATTGCCTTCTTTGTGAATGTCTAGGTATATCTTTAGTATGGCCCAATAGAATTTCTTATGATAATGAAAATGTACTATATCTGTACTGTCTAACGCAGTATCCACGAGCCACGTGTGGCTAATAAGCACGTTGGAAATACAGCTAGTGCAACTTAGGAAGTGAATTTTTAATTTTATTTTAAACTTCATTTAAATTGAAATACCCCTATGCGGTTAGCATCCGCTTCATTTGACAGTGGAGATCTGGTCATTTGGGGGGCTATTGTCCCCTCTAAAACTCTACCATTCATTAACTCAACTTATATATGTTTGCCCTTTGACAAGCAGAAAATAATTTAATGCTTTGTTTCAAGTTATTTTTCAAGAACTTTCTCAGTTTGGGGACATTATATTCTTAACATTTTCTTTGCTTTATGAAACTTTAATAATATTGGAGTTCCTTGCCCTTGACCTTTGTGATTATGGGAAATACTGTGGATGAACAAGGATCATTGAGGAGATCATGAAGAGAAGATTCTTTCTGGATTTAATTTCATTAGGAGGATGTTTAGAATGCCCAGATGCTAAATGGCTTAGAATAAAGCCCATACCTTTTTTGTGCTGTGTTGTTTCATATATGTAGCAAGTAAATGTTGGTAGTTATGTCTTAAAAATAATCTTTAAAATTGGCACATCTATTTTTGAAGCTGATTTGCCTGTTCGAGGCTTGTATAGCACTTTACCATCTCACTAATATTTCACTTAGTAAACAAATGCGGTTGATATGATTGCTCTAGGTTACATGTTCTTTGAAGTTAGGAAATAGTTATATCACAGCCTCTATACATAGCACCATCTCCATTGCTAATTCAGATCATATTTTAAGATATAAGAGAAAATTTAACAGTTATTATGGTGGTCATAAACATCTAGCAAACCAACCAGAAAACAAAAGCAAGTCTTTTTTTTTCTTTTCCTTTTTTTTTGTAAGCCAAGAAAAAAAAGAGAAATACCTAGTGCAACACCATATCTCTAATAATTACTGTTGTATTTAAAATATACATATGCTAAATTTATTTTAAATATCATCTTCTCATGGACTTTCAGGTTGTACCTGAAGGATTATATTGGAGGTGAAAATAATCACGTGGTCTGACCTGCTTGAATCACATATTCAAAGTGATTGGAAAAGGCGATAGAGTTTTAGAAATTCACCTCTGATATTATCCACTGGACCAACTGAATCGCAATAGAAACTACTGCTTTATCAGAGGCAGTCAGAAGCCTGGACCATTACTCTAGTACAATCATGCATGCAGAAATATATATAGACTAGCATGCATTCACCAACATATAGGAAGTCTTCAGTTAGCTGCATTTTTAGGCAATGAGTTATTTATTGTACATTAGAAGAATTTTTTAAAAACTACAAATTTAAGAAAGGATATTTTAAACATCACTTTCAGGAATTTTTTTTTCTAAAATTAAGAAATGTGTCCAGTGGCATATTTAATGTTTCCTTGTTAACTCAGGGTCATCATGCAATCAATGTTTGTGTTGATAACGCAGATGGAAACCAGGCAGTATGTGCTGATTAAAACTGAAAAAGACATTACACTGGCAGGTATAACTGATGGAAGAGCAAAGAGAAATCCAAAAACGAAGACAAATAATGATAAAAAGCAATCAGAAGGGGCACCTCTGTGGCTCAGCTGGTTAAGCGTCCAACTTCGGCTCAGGTCATGATGTCACAGTTTGTGAGTTCGAGCCCAGCATGGGGCTGTCTGCTGTCAGCATGGAGCCTGCTTCAGATAGTCTATCCCCCCGTCTCCTTTCCTCTTCCCCCCTCAAAAATAAACAGCTTTAAAAAAAAATCAGTAAATGTAAAATTCTAAAGTTTCTACATTTAGTTTCAAACAGAGACCCCACAAACACAAGTGAGGGATTCCAGCACCACTGGCTATCTTTCTTGCTTGTTTCCTTTTTCCCCCTCTTTTCTTCTACTTCAGATTGTTCCAGAAAAAGTTTATAGATGCTTGGAAGACCAACTCTACTACTTGCTTAGTCTCACACAGATTTCACAATATGTCCATGAAATAGTGTGGAGGTAAAATATAATTCATCACACTGAGGTCTGTTGTTAAAATAAAATTAGAAACCAGCTTATAAACATAGAGAGAGTAGGTGTCAGACATTAATTCCCTATGAATGTCTCTGCAAGTCTACTAGGTAAATCTTATTTTAAGATTTTAAAAGAAATATTTTTTCTTTTTTTTTAATATTTGCTTTTGAGAGAGAGAGAGCACAAGCAGAGGGGAGAAAGAGAGGAGGACAGAGGATCCAAAGTGAGCTCTGTGCTGACTGCTGCAGGGCTCGAACCCATGAACCGTGAGATCATGACCTAAGCTGAGGTCAGACACTCAACCGACTGAGCCACCCAGGCGCCCCTCTCAAGATCACATTTTATTGGTACCCGATTCCAGGCTGTCTCACTCCTATCCTCAACCCCTAACATATATTTGTACTTTTTGTGATCCTAATTACTCATTTATTAAATAATTAACCATAGGACTGTTAGGATTAAGTAGAGAGTAAAATAAAAATATTAGAATCCCTTAGAGGGTTTAAGCAGCTCTGCTGCTAACACAGGGGCATGGATTTAAAGAAACTGCACCCACTGGACTTGCCCCTGTCCCAACTCATTACCAAGAAGTATCTGAGGTAAACCTAAATTCAGAATTAGTCAGATAGACCTGCTTCCTCAGGCTGACGGGAATTCATTGCTCATGCCCCCGGGGTCAGTGGCACTTTCCAAAGATGGGGTGGTCTTCTTTGCCCCCGGCAGAAGCCAGGGGCCCCACTGGACCCACTGACTGCCGGCAATCCTGCACACTGAAGGCCAGATGCCAGCATTTCTAGAACATTAGTGGCCTACATTTCAGTGTCTGAACTGCTCAGACTGAGTCCTTGAGGATTCTCTCTCAGCTTGAAATCTGACCTTCAACCCCTTTCCTTGACCTGGACAATCCTCCTTCCTACTTTAGGCTTTGGTTGCAATAACCATAAAATAATATTTTTGTCCTTAATTCTAAATTCTTTCCAAAGCTTTAAAATGTAACGGCTCCTTGAAAGTACTGCTTTTTTGCTTGTTTCAATTTTAGAGAGAATTAAACCACAGTTACTTTAAAAGATAGTAAGTTACATTAGATGAGTAAAGTATGCTTTTAGAGTCAGATTTACAGAGAAGGAAGCTGACCTGGTACGTTTTAAGACACTAATAATCCATTCTCATGGGATGGGAGGAAGGGGAAGAGAGTTAATAAAGTACTAAATGATTCTGACAAATTCAATTAGCTGAGCTGTAGCTGATTAGTCAATATTTGAATAAGCCACACACACATACACTCTAAATTTTACCTTATTTTTCTAAGAAGTGATCCAAGGAACTGAGTCCTATGCTCAGTAACTCTCCGTTCAACGGTTCAGTCTTTAAAAACAGTTACTGTTGCTGGAAGAAGAAATATTGCCTGTCAGTCCTAATTGATGCTTGGCTATCAAGTACATTTGAAATAAATTTATTCTTTGCCTGATCTCAGTTTAATACATTCCAAGGATGGGGGGGATGCACAAGAATTTATAGA
Source organism: Crocuta crocuta (assembly GCF_008692635.1). Taxonomy (NCBI): domain Eukaryota; kingdom Metazoa; phylum Chordata; class Mammalia; order Carnivora; family Hyaenidae; genus Crocuta; species Crocuta crocuta. The sequence continues at coordinate 1,585,030 of NW_027529428.1, forward strand.
GTCTCAGTTCTCCACACTAAAGTGTGCGATAAATTACAACATTATTTGGCCATGAAATTAACAAGCCATAGAAACCACATCATCAGCATGGTATACAGTGGTAAACAGCAGGCAATGATCATGATATAAAACAAAATAGACTGTGTATATAGGGGTAGCTGTGAATAAAGCCGTAATTAAATACATTCATCTGCATCTTTAGCAGGTAAGCTCTTTGAGGGCAATTGTTATGAATTCTACGTGCCTGTCAGGATATTATGGCCCAGACTCTGAGAAAATGTTACCATGGGGAAATCCAGACCTTTTCTTAACATCGAAGTTGATCAACATGCATTCTGTACAGCAAAATTTCACGGACCTCTTACATGGCTTCCAATCATCTTACAGCTAAGTGCCATCTCAACAAATGCAGGGTGAAGTATGGCAGATTAAAAGAAGTTAGAAAGGAAAGGAAGGAAGGAAAGGGGTGGTGGGAGGAGAGGAAGGAGGATGCAGAAAGGTGTGTGTGGAACACTTCAACATTTATATAAAGAATGGAAGCCAAACTAACCTGAGTACCCTAAATTATCAGCATATGCCATAAAAACTTAAATGCACACAGTAAGCTAAACTTAGAGTCTTTGTTTTTTCCACTTTACTGCATACACACGTCCATCTTAAATAATCTCTATGTTTTTATCCCATAAGGGAGCAGTGTTTTGCAAGGCCATCTCTCTTCTATTAGAGGGCATGTAAAGGTGAGATGACTCAGCTTGAACAGAAAAATTAGTTCTCAGGTGAGTAACTGCTTCTTGTAGGTGGTGACCCTTTAAAATTTCCAGAAACATTTGCAAAACTCAAAACTAGAGAGGTACTCAGACAGCTGCCTTTAGAAGTTTTATATTAACCAAGTTTTCTGTAGGAAGAATAGGAAGAATATCTTCCTAGATTATCCATACAATAATGATGAACAGGTCAATTTATGCTGAGAAAATTATACAACAACCATGTCACCTCCATTATATTGAGAGTCTCCCTGGCTTCAATCTTAGACTTCTTGGAAAAGGCAAATACTGAGTCAAGAATAGACACAGGCAATGCTAAAGGCTCCGATATACTGATAGATACCCTAAGACAAAGCCACCCACCCAAGCTCAATTTCTGCCTAAAAACATCCTCAAATGAGTGGATCTCAAAAACCATATACTGAACAAAGGAAACCCAGATACATGAGGGCACCTACTGTATTATTCAATTTCTATGACATTTAAGACGAGGCAATCTATAATGACAGAAAAGAAATCAGTGGTTCCCTGGGGTGGGAGGTGGGGAGATGATTGCATAAGGCTAGGAGGAGACTTTCCAGGGTATTAGAATTGTTCTCAGTCCTCTTTCAGGAGGTAGTGGTTCTACAAATGTATCTGTAGGTTAAACTTGCTGAACTTTTGACTAAAAATATATGTATTTTATTGTAGGTCAATGACAGCTCAGTAAACTTGATTAAAACCAAAACCAAAACAACACAAAACAAAAAGTCTCTCAAGACCTCAAAGAAAAAATGCTATTTCCTCCAAGGTAAGAGATTGGGAATGAGGCACCGGTCCTTACTGCTAGAATTATTTAGAGTATTTATTGTATTGTATTGTATTTTACTTACCTTTTTCCTTAAGAGAGAGAGAGAGCAAGGGAGGAACAGAGAGAGAAGGAGGGAGAGAATCTCAAGCATGCTCAGCCTTCAGCACAGAGCCCCATGCAGGGCTGGATCTCACCACCATGAGACCATAACCTGAGCCCAAATCAAGAGTTGGAACTTAACCACCTGAGCCACCCAAGTGCCCGTCTAGAAGATTTTAAAGAGCTAGAATTCCCTAACAAAAAACCCACACCATTTACCTTGATTTCTTCTCTACCTTTTCTCCCCGCACAGCAAAGTCAAGGTTAGGGAAGAAAGGCCAACTTCTCCATTATCACATACCCTTAACAAAGCTATTATTTATAGATAAATTTTGGCTGCAGTTGAAAAAATCTAGCCTCTTGAGATTTACAAATCTTAGCAGTTAAGCTACTGTCTCCACTAGAATTTGGAAAAAAATTATTTTGAAAATGAATAGCTGAGATTTGATATTTTTGGTTGTTGTGGTTCCTTCTTCCCCTGTGGAAGGTGTGAACCTGAGTAGGAATGAGAGACACATACCTAAACTAAAAACATGACCTTGTCACATTTACATGATTGCAACTTAAAGGAGCCCTCTTTAAACACTAGTCTATTGTCAGAATCAATAGAATACAGTCTCAGTGAAAGCCAGGATATTTGTCTCCTGGTTTTGTGAATTTTATTTTTCACCCTTGAGTCTCCCTGCCCAGAACAGTGGTTGGCAAGAGAAAGTGATGAAAAAAGGTTTGTTGAATGACTAAATTAATAAGCTCTGGTGGTCAGTATACATTCCAAATTGTCATTGTGCTGTGCTTTCTACAGCAGAGCTTAGAAGGGACTCGTCAAGGTATTTGTAGTCAAGAATCATTATAATCAATCTATCCCTTCTCTGAAATGGTCCTACCACTCCAAATGGGTTGTTTTTCCTAACTTCATGGTTATTTCCAATAGAAAAGCCATTATTTTCAGCAGATGGTAATACAAACACATCATGGATATACTTCTTGATGATCTTTTTAGTATTATAACAGTCGACATTCAAGAGTCTCTCATGGTTTGCCTCCCTCCTTCTCCCTCACTATTTTTGAATGCCGGGAACAAACTGAGGGCTGATGGGGGTGGAGGGAGGGGAAGGTGGGTGATGGGCATGGAGGAGGGCACTTGTGGGGATGAGCACTGGGTGTTATATGGAAACCAACTTGACAATAAACTATTTTTTAAAATAATAAAATAAATGAATAAACATTTTTTAAAAATTAAAAAAATATTATAACAGTTGATTCTTCATACCTCCTCACATTAATTTAAACCTGGCTTTTCACTAATGCCCTCACATTCTCTCTTCACTAGCTTTGAGCCTCTTCTCCAACTACCATTTCACTCAGAAACCAAAGGAGGTATCAACTCCTTCCTGCTCTTTATGATACTTCCGGGTCATTATCTTATCAAGACTGCCCTGAAAAGCAGCCAAACAATTGTTATATCAGAGCCATCAGAGCCGTCTGACAGTTTGCAGCTCTAAAAATTAACTGAGGTACAGCATCTGTCAAAAATATATCAGTTTAAATGAATGGTAACACAGTAGCATTGGAAGTCATTTATGACAATCAGCGTGGGAGGCACACCCATCCTGGCAGATCCAATGCCACACAACACTCTTGCCTTGTCACCTAAGCAAGCAAGCAAGCCGTGGGTGCTTGCCTTTGTGGAAGAGATACTTAAAGAAGGCTCAAAACTCATGCATTTTTCTGGAATGAAATTCCTCACTAATTACTTTCTCTGTCAAAAGCAATTATCATTAGAATTGATATAGGCAATTAAGAAGAAGCTACCCCCATGTCCCTTCTCCCTGTCGACTTTTCCCTTTTTCTTTACTCCATGTGGCTATCTGAAACACCGGAAGTATGTAAGTCTTGCTATTGTTTACAGAATTCTGTGTGTGTGTGTGTGTGTGTGTGTGTGTCCACATGATGAAAATATCACTAAAATAAAGTATAATAGATATACTCATAAGAAGCCCCACCTACTTGAAGTCCTGGAAATTATGAAAGCACTAATATTCATGGACAACGTTACACTGGTATTTGCCCCCCAAATTTTCTTGATCTTGTTATAGGCGGGAATTTTTCAAACTTTCTACAATGATTGTGTGTTAGTGTTATGATTTTATGATGAATATGGTAAGATTAATCATACAATCTTCTGGTACCCATAACAGTTTAACTCCCTTTCCTGGTCCGCAACAGATGTCATGTCACATATTAGTGCACAAGCAAAGACATTTAACACAGCAGTTCTTTCTAGTGACAAGAGCTAACCCAGGCTCTCTCTATCCTAAGAATGGACTATAAAACCACACTATATGACTCTAAGTATTTCAAATATACAAAACACTTATCTACCAGTGTTGCAGGATTCTCGTTCAGAGAGTCGTGACACCGAAACTTTTCTTTCCAGGAAGCAACTTTATTTTGCCGGCACTGCTCAGTTGGGTTCGTACCCAAAAGAACTGAGTGGCCCACCTCATATGGCATCGGTTTTTTTATGCATTTTCTATTCCTTTGTCTCCCATATATGGTAATACACATAAACATGCAGTCTGATTAAGTTTTTTCAGCTTATAGGAACATGGGGGATGTAGGCAGCTGGACTCATATCTAGGTGACCTTGAAGTCTTCTCTTCTCTCTTCTTCAATTTTTTTCTTTCTCCTTAGGGAGGGGTTCCTACCACACCAGAACTCAAAAAGAGCATGTGAACTTGCATAAAAAACAAACCTAAAACAGTTTATAACTAAACCACAGTATAACCCACACATAATATACTGACTGAATGTCCTGAATTGTTAGGTAGCTGGAAATTGTGACAAACTAATACTTTTCACTTTGGGGAGTCACAGCATCTCTCATACCAACCACCCCATTACTTCCCTAGAGAGAATAGGAAATTAACCTGAATATCATGCAAAAAAAAAAAAAGAAAGAAAGAAAGAAAAGAAAAAGAAAAAAGCGTTACTGATGTAAAGTCCTTGTTTAAAAACAATAACTTTTATAGCAGAGGGAACTTCACTATTGCAAGCTTCGGATAACCTCTTTATTTCTCAGATTTCATCCCAAATAATAAAACGCCATATTGTGTCTAAAGCTATTTATTTCAATAGTCCACTTTAAATCAAAGCAAATCAAATATTGGGGGATATTTGGCTCCAAATTTCTAAGCCATTCTGACTATGCCTTCAGGATCCTGGAGACATTGTTAGAACCACCAGAGGATTGGCCAGACGACCAATGTACTGGGCAGCTTATAAATTATGAGTTATATAGGATATGGTATTATTTTTTGCTAAGCTATTCCTATGAGGCCTTTGGGATGTCAGTATAAAGTTCTATGATGGGGGCACCTGGGTGGCTCAGTCGGTTAAGCATCTGACTTTGACTCAGGTCATGATCTCATGGTTTGTGGGTTAGAGCTGTCTGTGCTGACAGCTCAGAGCCTGGAACCTGCTTTGGATTTGGTGTCTCCCTTGCTCTCTGCCCCTACCCCACTCACACTATGTCTCTGTCTCTCAAAATTGAATAAACATTTTAAAAATTAAAAAAAAAGATTTTATTTAGAAAAAAAAGTCATATAATGTAGAATCTTTACCCATAAGATGGGGAACAATGCCAAACCAGAGCACAAGTACTTTCACAATCTGATGCTGAAATCCACTGTAGGACCCAGAACCGGCAAATAGACTCTGAATCACATACATCCACTGATTTGGACAAACAACAAATATTCACTTTTAATTTAACAAATATTCTTTTTAAAATCTGCCAGTAAAGGGCACCTGGGTGGCTTAGTTGGCTAAGCGTCTGACTTCAGTTCAGGTCATGATCTCATGGTCCATGGGTTCGAACCTCGCATCAGGTTGTGTTGCTGACAGCTCAGAGCCTGGGGCCTGCTTCCGATTCTGTGTTTCCCTCTCTCTCTGCCCCTCCCCCAGTCACACTCTGTCTCTTTCTCTCTCAAAAATAAATAAACATTAAAAAAAAATCTGCCAATAAGTGCTGGGCACTAGAGTACAATGCTGAAGCAGACGTCCTGTGTTTGGGCCTGCCTAGAATTTGTAACCCAGAGAAATGCCTTCATTGTAAAGCATTAGGACTCGTAAATTTCAGCCAATGCTGTTATCATCAGCAGGTGACTAACTGATACAGTTTGCTTTCTAAACGGGCCTCACATTCTTTGTACTTTGCTTTCAGTGTTACTTTTCTTAAAGAGACAGAATGCAATGGTCAATTTCTCCTAGTTAGGAAGGCTTGGAGAAATTGACTTAGTGAACAATTTCTTGTGGCCTCACTCTTTTGCCATATTCTCCTCTATGCTCTTGAACTAAGGAGACCTTGATTAAAGTCACTTGTTCTAATCCTATTATTTTAAAATATGGCTTCCCCAGCTTTGAGGATTTCTCGTGGACCAGTACGGTGGCAAAGCAGCACTGAAGCAGAAGCAGGTAAATTTCAAAATGACAGCTCTAAAAATATCCACTCTCCTTTTGTTCTCCTTCCATCCCTTTGCTCTGAACACCTCTGCCCTGACGCATTGCCTTTACCCTTCTGCGATTACTGCTTCGAAAGGTTTTCTAAGAGCTGGGAGTATTTATGGTTTCATTTGCTCCCTAGTCCTTGGTGGAAAAGGATGGCTCCTGATTCTTACTAATTCCGCACTCACGTTGTTAGCACGAAGATAGCGTTATTTCTTTTATATTCTCCTTGGCTTCATATTTCTTCTGTTTCCTTTTTCTGGGCCAACATGGAAAGAATATTTTTAAAGAAACAATATTCTTTTCCCATTGCCCTTCTGAGTTTCACGTTCATACCTCCGATCTCATTTCCAACCCCTATTAAGGGATGCATCGCAAAAATATAAGAAAATTCATTGCGCTTTTCCTGTAGCAGCCAATTATTCTAATTTGTTCTGTCTCTAAAGAACGGAATGTGAAATCAACACAAAGGCCGATTATGTGATCTGTTCCAAGGGAAAGATCTGAGTCGTCTTTTTACTAATGAAGCTCAGTATGTACTATTAAAGGTTGACAGAAGCAATCACCAGGAATTTTCATCCCTTAAATTAGTGTTTTCCACCAGATGCACATCTTTCATTTTGGAGACTCTATTCTTTAAGTTCAGGATACACAGAACTGGACAAAAGAAAAGAGGAAAAAAAAGTAACAAACACAACATTTTTTAAGTAATAACACAGTATATAGCTATAATCTCTCCCTGAGGAATTCAGCCTACTTTATGGACACAATTTAGTACAAACTCATAAGAAAGCTAACAAAACTCAAAATCACTTCACAATAGCCTAGAGAAGCAAAGGTCAAAAATGATTATTGCCAAGCCCAGGAGACAGAAGCATCTACCAAAAGGAGCACAGGACAGGAAAATCGAGACGCCTGTGTTCTAATTTCCGCTACTCCTGTAAAGCATTATTGTGATCTGAGTGCACTCAGCCTGCCCCACTTTTTCCAAGCATAAAAACCTACATCGTTCCTTCAGTAGAATGAAATACCAGATCTGAAAAGTTGTAGACAACAAATTATTGATTCAAAATCAAATCTCTATGAAGTCTCCATTCCATTAGTCTTTCCCAGGCTTAATTTTTCATTTTCTTTTCTGTCCACTCTTGGCCCACACTCAAAACCTAATTCCACATATTAGAAGTACCTATAATGAAATTGTCATGACACAGGAAGTCTCCATATTCCAACGCCCACTAGAATGAAGGCTCTAAGTAATGTTCCAGATAATTTAAGCAATACAAAATACTTTTGTCATACATGCAAAGATAAAAGTTACTTGTGTAATAAATGTTGAAACAAAAATTCCTGGCCAAGTACATTGGGTTCAAATATAGACACTAATTTGAGTTTTACTCCTATGCTAAAACCCAATGGCAGGTCTCATACTGTTTCTGAAGGGATGTTTCAGGACATTGAGACAATTTGATCCTGTAAAATGAGGTATTATTAGTAGTATCAAAAGACAGGGTGTGACTGACTAGACATAGATGTAGACCCCAGGCTACAAAATACCAAGGACAAATTATGTGAAATGAGGTATTATTTTAGTCCATGGAACATGTTATCAGGATATAACCAGAAAGAGGTTCATTATCAAGTATGTGAAGCCAGAGCCAATGAAGAACAAATGGTGGATGGTTAGAATAGGCAGGCCCTAAGGACCACATTGTGGGTTGACAGACCTGGCAAGAAATATTACTGCTTCCTCAGTCTTCCCCAAGTTGGCCCAAACTGCCAACCTTTAAGAGACTTTGGCCTGAAGATGACATGAGAAAAATAATCTGATCCAGTATGGATGAATTATTCCCCTCAGTGTAGTCAGAAATCAAATGGCCTTGGGGTGGTTCAGTCGGTTGGGTATTTGACATTGGCTCAGGTCATGAGTTCGTGGGTTCGAGCCCCGCTTGGGGCTCTGTGCTGACAGCCAGCTCAGAGCCTGGAGCCTGTTTCAGATTCTGTGTCTCCCTCTCTCTCTGACCATCCCCTGCTCATGGTGTCTCTTTTTCTCTCTCTCTGAGAAATAAATAAAACATTGAAAAAAATTTAAAAACAAAAAAAATCAAATGGCCTCTTACAACAATGGTCAGCAAATCTTTTCCATAAAATGTTGAATAGTAAATATCTTAAATTTTGTGGGCAATACACCTCTGTCACAACCACATAACTCTGCTGTTGTGGCAAAGAAACAGCTATACTCAATACATTAATGAATGAGTGTAGCTGTGTTCATGTAAAGCTTTATTTATCAGGCAGGAATCAGGAATTTATCTACCAGGAATCAGGCAGGAGGTGATCGGTGGGCCATGGTTTGCTGACCCATTATGGATTAGTGTTCATGAAAGACCATGATTGAATGAGGCGTGAGACTCAAGTGCCAGTTCTCATGGTATCCCTTTCTCCTTGGGTGAACTTGGGCTCATCACTTTATCTATATGGGTCACTATGTTAGTCCAGGTTCTCCATAGAAACAGAAGCAGCATGCGTAGATAGACATATATATAGTGAGATTTATTTTAAAGAATTGCTTCACATAATTGTGAAGGCTTGGTAAATCCAAAATCTACAGAGGAGACAGTCTGGAGAACCTGGAAAGAGTTGCAGTTCAGGTCCAAAGGCAATCTGCTTGCAGAATTCTCTCTTGGTAGAAGGTAAGTCTTTGGCTTAGTAAGGGCTTCAACTGATTGGATGAGGCCCACCCCTATTATGGAGAGTAACCTACTCAACTTCCACCAATTTAAAAGGTTATCTCATCTAAAAGCACCTTCACAAAAACATCCAGAATAACATTTTACCAAGTATCCAGGGAATGATGGCTCAACCAAGTGAACACTTAAAATTGACCATCTCAGCCATTGTTTCCTCATCATGTAGTAAAAAATTTGATTTATTTGAACTATTTTGATCCCTTCCAGAGATAATATTCTACCCTTAATTTTGTATAAAGGGAAATAGCCCATTTTCCCACTTAGATGACAGCTAAAAAATAAAGTTCTATTTTCTTCTCTTTCCACTAGGAAGAATGCCAAGAGTACAATCTTATTGTATCTGCCTTAGCAAACATATGATAGATCTGGAACTGACTTACACGCCTAATGGGTCCCATGGAATGTCTAGGTTCATCCGTAAGAGTCTTGGTTTGCTAAGAATAGAAGCAGAGAAGTATGATGGGTAAAAATCTGCCCAAGGATTTAAGTTCATGCTATTGAGAATAGGAGAAAGGAATGGATAGCTAAAGATGCTATGAGCCAACACTAATTCCACAGCATAAGGATGTAATATAGGGAAGCAAACTGCTGCAAATCCCCCCACCCAAAATTGGCACAAATCAAAGATATTGGCAAAAGAAGAATATTAGTCATGATAAAAAATTCCCTTTTGGAGATGATCTCTCAAAGGATTTAATTCAGTGTAGACCATGATTTGGCTTCAGGAACCACAAGACAGACCTTCTAATTCCAAGGTCCTTCCCCAAAACATCCATCATAAGTAGGAATTTGGCATCACTATTTTTTTCTACCCTCGCTTGATTATAGTCAGCAGCCAGGGCTGAGAATAACCACCATACCCAATCCTGGACACATAAGAGAGATATAAAGATAATCTAAACTGAACTTGAGTTAAGCAGTAAAACAAGGTCTGACTCTACTGGCTAGAGCTAGACAACGGCTGGATTTAACAGGATGAAAAGATAAAGAATAGCAGGGAGGAAAGCAGATGCTTTATACATCTACGTAGCTAATCGCCATTTAGATAATTCAAATAATCTCAAAGCATCTGGACCCTAAAACTCCTCATATATACTATTTTACTTCTATAATAGCAACTTGATATCTTGCATTCCATTATATAGATAGGAATGTAAGGCTAGCGAAACTCTGTAATTTTCTCAAGACCATTTCCTAAGCGTGTGGTAGGCAGAGTAATGGCCCTTAAAAATGTCCTCATCCTAATCTCCAGAACCTATGAATATGTTACCTTATCTAGAAAAATAGAACTTCACAGATGTCACTAAAGTCACATGCCTTGAGAGAGATTTTTTCCTGGATTGTTTCATGGAACAGTTTCTTTTTCTCCTTTTAGAGTTTACTGTCAAGTTAGTTTCCATATAACACCCAGTGCTCATCCCCACAAGTGCCCTCCTCCATGCCCATCACCCCCCTTCCCCTCTCCCCCACCCCCATCAGCCCTCAGTTTGTTCTCAGCATTCAAGAGTCTTTCATGGTTTATCTCCCTCTCTCTCCCCACCTATTTTTCCTCTTCCTCTCCCCCATGATCGTCTGTTAATTTCTTCCTGTTCCTCGTATAAGTGCAAACACATGGTATCTGTCCTTCTCTGCCTGACTTATTTCACTTAGTATAACACCCTTGAGTTCTATCTACGTTGCCACAAATGGCCAGATTTCATTCTTTCTCATTGTCAGGTAGTATTCATGGGACAAATTTAATTGCATGAGTCCTTAAAAGTGGAGAACCATGCCCAGCTGTAATGAGTGAGTGAGGAAGAGAGAGACAGGGAGAAAGAGAGAGAGAGGAGGGAGATAGGTCATAATCAAAGCAGGGTCAGAGAGGTGTAACATTGCTGGCTTTGAAGATGGATGGAGGGGACCCTGAGCCTAGGACTGCAAGTGTCCTCTAGAAGCTGGTAAAGTTCAACAAACAGACTAGAGCTTCTAGAAGGAATTGTAGTCCTGCCAACACCTTTCCTTTAGTCCATGTCAGACTTGTAAGATAATACATTTATGTTGTTTTGAGTCACTAAGTTTGTGGTAATTTGCATGACAGCACTAGAAAACAAGCATGAAGTTCCTACCAGAGTCAACAGTAATATATCTTTAGATCTAAGCATTCCTAAAATGGAATCCAGCCTTATGACAGGTAGTGCAGCAGTGGCACCTTCAGTAATATCCCACCCCACTTTGGGGTAAAAGCAGCTTTTAAAAAAAATATTGTTTTACCTTTATTTATTTTGAGAGAGAAAGAAGGAAAGAGTGCAGGACAGGCAAAGAGAGAAAATCCCAAGCAGGCTACACACTGTCAGCACAGAACCCTATGTGGGGCTTGAACTCATGAACCATGAGATCATGATCTGAGCTGAAACTGAGTCAGATACTTAACCACCTGAGCCACCCAGGTGCCCCAAAAGTGGCTTACTAGAAAGCAGTGACAGTGGTGGGTCAGAGAGTGACCTGTCTACTGTAGCAGTAGCATAGCCTGAATAGAGACCCATTTTCCTGCTCCGCATGTACCTATACCAGTAAGCCTAACCTGTCGGCATCTGCTATGCCAACAGGCCCAACATCCCACCCTCCACCACAAGCACTAAGTAATCTAGGCTTAATGATTTTTTTATGTTTATTTATTATTGAGACAGAGAGAAACAGGGCACGAGTGGGGGAGGGGCAGAGAGAGGGAGACACAGAATCCGAAGCAGGCTCCAGGCTCTGAGCTGTCAGCACAGAGCCCGACGTGGGGCTTGAACCCACAAACCGTGAGATCATGACCTGAGCCAAAGTCAGATGCTTAACCGACTGAGCCACCCAGGAGCCCCTAGGCTTAATGTTTTCTGAAACTCATACCCAATGGCCGTCAGGAGTCCAGAAAGCACCTGCTGGGATTGAAGTTCTGAAAACAGAAAGGAAATAATAACAGAAGAAGACAGGAACCTTCAGGGGGAAAGGGGAAGAATGATGGAATGGGTAAAAATAGGGAAAAATATAATGGAAACTCGCTCACCTCATGAGTTTTTTAAGTCTTATTTGAAGGTTAAAGCAAAATTATGACTACATCTGATATGGTTCTCAATGTATAAAGAAGAAACATCAACAATAAATATAAAAAAACATATGTATAAAAAAACAATAAATAAAAAATATCAACAATATCAACTTAAAAAGTGGAGATGTTCAAGAGACCTAAATGGAAAGTAGAATTTTGAAACTTCACTTGACATAATAAAACACGGATTACAGGCTGTGATAATTACATATGCATACTGTAATATCATGAGAAACCACTAAGAAAAGTATAGAAAACAATATACTCAAAGAATCATAAGTAAATTAAAATGGAATGTCCAAGTGACCCCCACATAAAAGGCAAGAAAAAAGAAACAAAAGAATAAGAAACAAAGGTAATAAAAACAAAAACAAAGAACAGCAGACCTAATCTCTAACACAGCAATATTATATTAAATGTAAATGATCTAACTAACTGAATGGAAGAGTGAATGAACTTAAAGAAAAACAAGCATGATCCAATTATACACTGTCTACAATAAATTTACTTCAAACGTGGTATCGGTAGTTTGAAAGTAAAAGGATGTAAAAGATACATCATACAAACAGTAATAAAAAAAAAAAGCAGGAGTGACTGTATTAATAACAGATAAGGTAGACTTCAGAGCAAAGGAAATTATTAGGGACAAAGAGGGACATTACATAAAGACAATAGGATCGAAGGATGTTAAACACATATGTACCAAACAAGAAGTTTAAATACATGAAGTGAACACTGAAAGAGCTAAAAGGGGAAATAGAAAATATCCATAAATGTTGTTTGAGACTTCAACACAGCAATTAATAGAACTAATAGACAGGAAAAAAAGGCAGGGATTTAGAAAAACTGAATATCACCATAAATCCACAGGATCTAAGTGACTTTTATAAAACACACTCTACTCAACGAGAACAGAACCCATATTTCTTTCAATTGTTCATGAAATATTCACCCATAGACCATATACTGGATCATAAAACATACATTAGTGAACTTAAAACAATTGAAATCATACATAAGATGTTCTCTGATCCAAATGGAATCAAACTAGAAATCAATAACAGAAAGAAAATGGGAAAATCTCAAATATATGGGAATTAAGCACACTCCCAAGTGGTTCATGGGTCAGAAAGGAAGTCTCAAGAAAAATTTTTTAAATGTATAGGCTAAAAGAAAATGAAAATACAACAGGTCAAAATTTATGGAATGCAGCTAAAAACAATACTTAAGGGAAATTTATAACACTAAATTAGAAAAAAATTATTTGAAAGCAATATTTTCATTTTCTATATTAAGATACTAGAAAAAAGAGAAAAATGAAATCAAAGCAAGCAGAAGGAAGGAAATAATAATGGTAAAAGCAGAAGTCAATAAAATTGAAAATGAAAATAATAGAAAAATATCAGTGAAACAAAAAGTGTTTCTTTAAAAATAAGTCTAATCAATAAAAATCTAGTAAGATTAACAAAGACTAAAAGAAAATACAAATTATAAATATCAGAAATGTAATGAGGAAGATTATGACATATCTTGTAGGATAATAAGGGACAAGTTATAATGAACAAGTCTGCACTATAAATTCAAAACATAATAGAAAATGAACAAGTGTTTCTTATTTTAAAAAATGTTTATTTTTGAGAGAGAGAGAAAACAAGCAGAAATGAGCAGAGAGAGAGAGGGAGACACAGAATCCAAAGTAGGCTCCAGGCTCAGTGCAGAGCTCAATGTGAGACTCAGACTCAGGAACCATGAGATCATGACCTGAGCCAAAGTCGGCCTCTTAACCCACTGAGCCACCCCAGCACCCCTGAACCAATTCTTCTAAACCAAACTCCCAAGACTCAGCCAAGATGAAATAGATAGAATATTTCGACAAGCATTAAAAACACTGTACTTTTCATTTAAAAAACTCCCGAAGAAATATTCAGGTGTATACGATTTCAATTTTACCAAAGATTTTAAGAATTAACACCATTTCACACAATTTTTATAAGAAATGTAAGTAGAGGAAATGCTTCCTAATTCATTTTATGGGTCATTGTAACCTTGATTCCAAAACTGGACAAAGATAGTATAGAAAGAACAAAACTGCAGACCAATATTTCTCATGAATTTAGCTGTAAAAATCCCCAACCAAATATTAACAAATTAAATCCAGAAATGTATAAAAGAATAACATACTATATCCAAGTGGGATTTATCCAGTTATGCAAAGTTGGTTAAATATTTGAAAATCAAACAATGTAATCCACCATATCAATAGGCTAAAGAAAAAAATTCATGTGATCATATTCATTTATGCAGAAAAAGCATATGACAAAATCCAACCCCATTTATGGGTTTAAAAAAAAGAAAGAAAAAAACTAAGCAAGCTAGAAATGGAGAAAAAACTTACTCAAACTCATAAAGATGATCTACAAACAGCCTACATCTAGCATTATACTTAATTGTGAAAAATTGGATGCTTTCTCTATATGATCAGGGGTACGGTGATGATGTCTGCTCTCACTACTCTTACTTTTCAACACATTACTGAAGGTTCCAGCCAGAAGAATAAAGTAAAACTAAACAAATATATTAATTTAAAAGTTTAAAAAATGTTTAAATTATATTTAAAAGACAAAAGGTATGCTGAATAAATAGAAATAAAACTGTCTCTTTCTGCAGATGACATGACTATGTAATGCAGATGACATGGGAAAATTTTGCAATAATCTATAAAGCGCTTATTAGAAATAATAAGTTAGCCAATGTTGTAAGGTACATGATTGACACAAAAATCAACTGTATTTCCACATACTAACAACAAACATGTGAAGACTAAGAAAAATACAATGTCATTCACAGTCAATCTAAATAAAATTAAATATTTAGATAGAAGCCTAATTAATCATTTATAGGATCTGTATGCTAAAAATTACAAAATGCTGATGAAGGAAATTGATGAAGTCCCAAACAAATGGAAAGATATACCTTATTCATGGACTAGAAGACACGATATAGCAAAGATGTCAATTGTCCCTAATAGGCTTAACAGAATTACTATTTAAACCCTCAAACCTTTTGTAGACATGGGGGCCTGGGGTGTTGTTACTCTAAAACTCATGTGGAGGGGTGCCTGGGTGGCTTAGTCGGTTAGGCGTCCGACTTTCGCTTGGGTCATGATCTCGCGGTTCGTGGGTTTGAGCCCCGCGTCGGGCTCTGTGCTGACTACCAGCTCAGAGCCTGGAGCCTGTTTCAGAGCCTGTATCTCCCTCTCTCTCTGACCCTCCCCTGCTCACACTGTCTCTCTCTCTCTCCTAGAAATAAATTTAAAAAAAAATAAAAAATAAAAAATAAAACTCATGTGGAAAGCAAAAAGCCTGAGAATAGCTAAAACAATTTTGTTAAAGAATAATAAAATGGGAGGAATTAATCTACATGATTTCAAGATTTGGCATTGGTGCAGGGATAGACACACAGATCAATGGAACAGAACAGACAACGTAGAAATAGACCCACAGAAATATATTCAACTTATTTTTGACAACCGTGCAAAAGCAATTCAATGAAGAAAGAATAGACTTTTCAACGAATGGTACTGAGACAATTGGACATCCACAGGCCATCTGATATCAGACAGACAGCTTGGGTTTATAAAGTATAAAGAACTCTCAACACTCAACTTGAAAAAAAATCAAATTAGAAAATGGGCAAAAGACATGAATAGACATTTCATGGAAGAGAATATACAGATGGCAAATAAGCACATGAAAAGATATTCAATATCATTAGCCATTAAGGAAATGCAAATTAAAACCATAATGAGCTATCACTTCATGTCTATGAAAACTGCTAAAATAAGAAAATAGTGACAATACGGTACTTGTTTTTTCTCTGACTTGTTTCACTTAGCATAATACCCTCTAGGTCCATCCATTTTATTGCAAATGGTAAGATTCATTCTTTCTTATGGCTGAGTAATATTCTGGGGGGGGGTGTGTGTGTATGTGTGTGTGTGTGTACACAACATCTTCCTTGTCTACCAATCTACCATAGACATTTAAGTTGCTTCCATATCTTAGCTATTGTAAATAATGCTGCAATGAACATAGGGGTGCATACATACTTTCAAATTAGTGTTCTCTTTTTCTTCAGAATGATATTTAGAAGCGGAATTGCTAGATCATATGGTAGTTCTATTTTTAATTTTTTGAGCAACCTATATATTGTTTTCCATAGTGGCTGCACCATTCTGCATTCCCACCAACAGTACACAAAGTTTCCCTTTACAATGCATCCTTGCCACACTTATTTCTTATTTGTTTTTTTTCTTTGACAATCACCATTCTGACAGGTATAGGGTGAAATATCATTGCAAATTTGCATTTCCTTGATAGTGACGTTAAGTATCTTTTCATGTGTTGGCCATCTGTATATGTTCTTTGGGAAAATGTTTATTCAGGTTCCCTGCCCATTTTTTGATGTTTATTTTGAGAGAAAGAGAGAGCAGGAGTGAGGTAGGGGCATAGAAAGAGGGAGATAGAGAATTTCAAGAAGGTTCATGTTGTCAGAACAGAGCCCAATGTGGGATTCAAACTTGCAAACTGTGAGATCATGACTTGAGCTGAAATCAAGAGTCAGAGGCTTAACCAACTGAGCCACTCAGGTGTCCCTGCCCATTCTTTAATTAGACTGTGGTTTTTTAAAGGTTTATTTATTTATTTTGGAGTGGAGGGGGATACAGAGAGAGAGTGAGAGAGAGAGAATCCCAAGCAGGCTTCCTGCTGTCAGTGTGGAGCCTTATATGGCCTCAAACTTATGAACCATGAGATCATGACCTGAAATCAAGAACTTAACTGACTGAGCTACCCAAGGGCCACTGTGTTTGTTTGTTTGTTTGTTTGTTTGTTTTAATATTGAGTTGTATGAGCTCTTTAGATACTTTGGATGTTAACCCTTTACCAAATATATAATTTGTGAATATTGTCTCCCATTCAGTAGGTTTTCTTTCCATTTTGTTGATCATTTACTTTGTTGTGAAGGCTCCTTTTAGTTTATGTAGTTCCAGTTACTTATTTTTGCTTTTGTTTTCCTTGCTTGAGGACATAGATCCAAAAATATATTGCTAAAGCCCAATGTCAAAGACCTTACCCCCTATTTTCTTCTCATTCATGTAATTTTAAAATTTGACAGTACGTTTAAAAAACTCTAACAGGCTGAGCAATACCTTTGAGAGGACAGAAAAATAAAATAAATCCATAAGGTTCATGGGCTGTTTGCCCTGGGGTAGATTGCCATAATGGGGAGATATTTGAGCCTTCCCCCAAGTCATTAAATAAAACTTCTAGCAAGCAGTCTCAGGTTCTCTTCAAAGGAGGGTGAGGGAAGGATCTTTAATCATAATAATCCTGGGGGGAGGGGGGAATCTCAGAAATAAGACATCTGCTTCTGTGCCTTGCTGTTTTTCCAGGATAACAGTGATTGCTTTAGCAGCTTCTATTGCCATATGTGTACAATAAGGAAACGAACATAAAATTGAATGAACACATAAAAGAAGGATAAACTCACCCAGCTTAACAAATCCACTCTCTCACCTGCTGTGCCCCAAAACATGAAAAAAAAAAAGAATCATTGGATCATAAGGATTAGTAAAATAACAGTCTCTATTAACAACATTGACAGGAGATGTAAGTGTAATTTGACATGGAAACCAACAGTCTAGCTACTAGTCCAATTCTTTTTTTTTTTTTTAATGTTTTTATTTATTGCTAGGAGAGAGAGAGAGACAGCATGAGCAGGGGAGGGTCAGAGAGAGAGGGAGACACAGACTGAAACAGGCTCCAGGCTCTGAGCTGGCAGTCAGCACAGAGCCTGACACGGGGCTCGAACCCACGAACCGCGAGATCATGACCTAAGCGAAAGTCGGACGCTTAACCGACTAAGCCACCCAGGCGCCCCTACTACTAGTCCAATTCTTAATACTACCCTCTTCCACCTCTTTTGTCTTAATCATGGAGTAAAAATAACCTATATATTTGTCTTAGAAGAAATAAAGAGTTCATCCAAACAAACGTGTGGTTTTTATCTTGTTCTGTTTTTGCTATCTGTCCAGTTGGAAATGAAATACATGACTGGGTTTCCTTCATCATTAACATAGTCTGCGTGAAAAACATTACAGTTGTGAATTTCAATACCATAAGATCAGAAGATGTAAAATGGTTTTTCCAAGCCACCAATAATTAAAGCAAGATTGTATATAAGGCTAAAACCTCAGAGACTCTTTTTGATGTTTAAAAAGCTCTGAAAACATTAGCTAACTTATACTCATCACATTTGTCATACCTCATAACTGGCTATGTTTTTAAATGTTTATTTATTTTGAGACAGAGTGAGTGTGAGTAGGGGAGGGGCAGAGAGTGAGGGAGTGAGAATCCTAAGCAGGCTCCCTGCTGTCATCCCAGAGCCCCACACAGGGCTCCAACCCATGAACCACGAGGTCATGACCTGAGCTGAAATCAAGAGTAGGATGATTAACTGATTGAGCCACCCAGGCAGGCCACCTGGGTATTGTTAAAAGGTATTTGTCAATGATTAAATATTTATTAATTCTCACTGCTACAGTAAAATCATACTATTGATGAAAGAAGTCTTATTTTGAATTTAGCAAAACAAAGATGGTAGTAGTAGATTTTTATATGCTAACTTATGGTAATAATTAAATATGAAAAAGGATACAAAAATGCTGATTTGAAGGGTTCGTACACCCCAATGTTTATAGCAGCACTATCAATGGTAGCCAGATTATGGAAAGAGCTCAAGTGTCCATCGACTGGTGAATGGATAAAGAAGATTTGATACAATGGAACATTACCCGGCAATCAAAAAGCATAAAATCTTGCCATTTGCAACAACTTGCATGGAACTAGAATGTGTTGCACTAAGTGAAATAAGTCAGTCAGAGAAGGGTGAATATCATATGTTTTCATGCATATGTGGAATTTAAGAAACAAAACAGATGAATATAGTGGAAGGGAAGGAAAAATAAGACAAAAAGAGGGAGGCAAACTATAAAAGACTCTTAAATACAGAAATAAACTGAGGGTTGCTGGAGGCTGTTGTGGGTGAGGGATGGGCTAAATGGGTGATGGCCACTAAGGAGGGCACTTGTTGGGATGAACGTTGGGTGTTATATGCAAATGATGAATCACTAAATACTATTCCTGAAGCCATTATTACAATATATATTAACTAACTTGGATTTAACTTAAATAAATCTCTTGTAGGCAGCATGTGGATGGATCTTGGTTTTTATCCATTCTGACACCCTATGTCTTTTGATTGGGGCATTTAGTCCATTTATATTCAGAGGGATTACTGAAAGATATGAATTGAGTGCCATTTTGTTATCTGTAGATTTCGTGTTTGTGGTGATATATCTGGTCCTTTGTAGCCTTTGCTGCTTTCCAGTCACAGAATCCCCCCTTACAGTCTCTTGCAGGGCTGGTTTAGTGGTCATAAACTCCTTTAGTTTTGTCTGGGAAAACCTTTATTTCTCTTTGTATTCTGAATGACAGCGTTGCTGGATAAAAGATCCTTCGTTGTGGGGCGCCTGGGTGGCTCAGTCGGTTAAGCGTCCAACTTCGGCTCAGGTCATGATCTCACAGTTCGTGGGTTCAAGCCCCATGTCAGGCTCTGTGCTGACAGCTTGGAGCCTGGAGCCTGCTTTGGATTCTGTGTCTCCCTCTCTCTTGGACCCTCCCGTGCTCACTCTCTCTCTCTCTCTCTCTCTCTCTCTCAGAAATAAATAAAACAAAACATTAAAAAAATTACAAAAAAAAGATCCTTAGTTGCTTGTTTTTATTATTCCGCAAATTGAATATTTCCTGCCACTCCCTTCTGGCCTACCAAGTTTCAGTGGACAAGTCTGCTACTACATTTATGTGTCTGCCCTTGCAGGTTAAAGACTGTTTGTCCCTAGCTGCTTTAAGAATTCTCTCTTTATCTTTGTATTTTTCTAGTTTCACTATAATATGTAGTGGTGTTGACCTGTTTTTGTTAATTTTGAAGGGCATTCTCTGTGCCTCTTAGACTTGGATGCCTGTTTCCTTCTCCAGATTAGGGAAGTTCTCAGCTATAATTTGTTCAAATAAACCTTCTGCCCCTTTCTCTTGCTTTTCATCTTCTAGAACTCCTATGATACAGATATTGTTTTGTTTCATGGAATCACTTAGGTCTCTAATTTTCCTCTTGTGATCAACTAATTTCTTTTCTCTCTTTTTTATTCCAGCTTCATCATTTTCCATTATTTTATCTTCTGTCTCACCTATTCTCTCTTCTGCTTTTTCCATCCCCACAGTCACTGTGGCTAGTTTATTTTGCATCCCATTTATAGCATTTCTTAATTCATCGTGACTAGTTCTCAGGTCTTTGACCTCTGCCACAATAGATTCTGTACTGTCTTCTATGCTTCTCTCAAGTCCAGCTACTAGTCTTATGACTGTTATTCTAAATTCTTATTCAGATATATTGGTTATACCTGTTTTGAGCAATTCTCTGCTGTCATTTCTTCCTGAATTTTCTTTTGGAGAGAACTCTTCCATTTCATCATTTGGGCTAAGTTTCTGTCTTTTGTGTGTTTTAATTGCTTGTTATGTGTTTTGCACCTGTGAGTACTACTATATTAAAAAGTAGTACTGCCCAGGGCCTGGAACTTCAGGAAGTGTGTTTGGAGTGTGTTGAGTGAACCTTTATTGTGTATTTGGCTGCTCCATCCCACTGGCCAGTCCTCTGCGGAGTTCCTCCTTGCTCAGAGTGGTGGAGTGTTTGGACCTTCCACCAAGTGTGCTTTGATTTGTTTCTTGCAGTAACCCTGGGGAAAAAGGGCAAAAGGTAGGGGGAAGCTTAATCCCATAAAAAGAGTAAAATGAAAGGGAAAAAAAGAAGACCAATCAGAGAATCAAAAACCTATAAGGCTAAATCCAGAGGGGAAAAAAAAAAGAAGATACAGAGATATAAAGAGATATAAAAGATGTAAAAAAATAGAGTAAAATTGCTGGATCAAAATATATATATATATGGGGGGGTGTAATTTCTGTTCATTTGTTTGTGTGTGTATCTATATGTGAATTGACCAGAAACAAATCAGAAACTATGACCTGATTCCAAAAGAAACAAAGAAGAGGGTAGAAAGAAAAAGGAAGGAGAGGAGAGGAGAGGAGAGGAGAGGAGAGGAGAGGAGAGGAGGAGNTAGACAAATAAAAACAAAACAAACAAACGAACAAAAAACCCTTGTCTGTTGGTGCCTGAGACCCGTGGCTATGCTGGTCTGGAGGAGAGTCTGGTTCGCACCATGTCAATCCTGCTCTGGTAGATAAGCAGTTGCCAGGCACAGAGGGGAGGGTTTTGATGTAAGCAGTTCGCCTCTGTTGCGGACTGCAGTGCTGCTCCCTGAAACCCTACCATGTTGGTGATGGGAAGAAAAATGGCAACACCGCAATCTCGCCTCCCCAGACTGGGTGTCTCAGGCCAGGCTGTTCAGGCAGCCCTCACAGAGTAGTCTGGGTGGCGGGCTTGCCTTGCCCCTCAGTCCCTTGCATCTCCTAGGTGCACAGTTCGGATTCAAAACCAGAATGTCTCACGGGCCCTGCACCAAACACAGACCCTGTTCTAGGGTAGCTCCACTCAGCCCTGCCAATAAAAGGCTTAGTACTCCAGAAAGGAGACTGTTCTGTCCGAGGCCACCCCTGAGATACCTGCCACGTCTGCTCCCTGCTCCCCAGGAGTACACACAGCTGGCTCCCAGCTTTACTCCAGAGAAAGTCACCGCTTTGGGAACATCTGAGTTTCAGCTCCTAAGGCTGTTTGCAAAATGGAAACCGGCACTCTGTGTCATTCTCATTTCCGAGTCCGTGGTCCGGAGAGGTTTTCCTCTTGTGCAGACTTGATACTGAAGCCTTCTTGCTTTCTCTCCCTTTTGTCTCCACAGAAAGGCTTCCCTCCCCTCTGTACCTATGTCATTTTATCTCCTCCAACTGACACACACACAACTCGATCCTGCCAAGCTGTCTCTCTCCAGCTGTGGAGATCCTTCTGCCACTCCACAGATTGGTTTCCTGGGTGTTCCAGGTGATCTGACCTCAGGTCAGATGTGTTTGAGGGGTGAGGAAAATCTTGGTCCCCCTACTTCTCTAACTCCTCCCTTTGGATTTAAATAAAATAAAAAAACTTTAATGTTCCTCAACTTGTAAATAAATAAATACTTAAATACATAAATAAATAAACAAACAAGAAAAATAGTAAGTTTCATACATTAGCTTCTCATGTGTTTCTGTTCTAACAAGGTGGCTATCAGCAGAGACCACGAATCCCAGCAAACCCAAGTTTAAGTTTATGATTACCACTTACTATCTGTGTAGTGTTAGGCAAGTTACTTAACCTGTCTAGGCCTTGGTTTCCTCTTTTATAAAATAATGCTCAGAGAAATCATCAGCCTCACATATATGTTACCAAGTTAAATGAAAGCATGAATTTAAATAGGGCCAGTCATACAGTAAGTAACCAAAAATTGTTACCAGATTATTACATCTTTCTCAGTGGAATTTTTGTTTTGGCAATTTTTTGTTCCCTTTAATATCTTTCTTCCTCAGTCACCTAAGTCCCCCCATTCAGCTATTTCCTCTTATTTTCATATTAAAAAGTCTATCCTTTGTCCATTTCTAATAACGTATCATTCCTTTTTTTTAAAACTTTTTCAAATGTTTTTTTAAAATTATTTCTTTTGAGAGACAGAGAGGCAGGAAGTGTGTGGGAGAAGGGGAGGGGCAGAGAGAGTGGGTCCCAAACAGACTCCATGCTGTCAGTGCAGAGCCCGATTTGGGGCTCGATCCCTTAACTGTGAGATCATGACCTAAGCTGAAATCAAGAGTTAGATGCTTAACCAACTGAGCCACCCAGGTGCCCCAACTTACCATTCCTTCTATAACCCTTCTCTCAACCACTACATATGGAAGGCAGATTTACTTAGAAGTTAATGAAGCTCGACACTTCTATGGGTACCTTTTAGATCCCAGGAAAACCCGCCAGAACATGTAATCAAATGTTTTTGCAAAGTTTTTGAAGGTTAGATAGTTGAACTACAGTCAGGTAAGGTCACTATCTCTTTCTGTTTCAATTTTCCCTCCAGTGTATTCCCTTCTGATTATTCTATTCTATTCTATTCTATTCTATTCTATTAGGATGGCCAACAGATTTTGAGACATGTAGTTAAGTGGGAATTCAATTTGAGGCTATTATGTAATTTCAAATACTACTATGTATAATTGACTATTTACTGTCGTATTATAAGAATGACTTCCAGAAATACTTTTATTTCCTATTGTATTAACTAGCAATATAATGCAGGGGCAAAGGACAAGGACAATTTTATAATATGGCCAATGTCCTGTAGTGCACAGCTCTGCAAACATGTTACTTTGGAAAAGAAAAAAAGAGTTGAAAAGTATAAAGCCAGAAGCTGTTCTGTGAAAAAAAATTACTCCAGTCATCAGACATGTAAAATATAAGTAAAAGTTTGAGTTCTCATCAATGCTTAGTCACAACAGACATTTTCTCACGTCAGAAATATATTTGATTGATAATGGAGTGTGGTGTATTTATACATAATGGAAATTGTGTGAAAGAGTATTTATCAGAATTTCTATAATGCACAAATTGGTAGCGGTATTGAAGTCAGTAATGCATTTGTAATAGCAGCTTTTATGACTATAAATCTGTACAGGTTTCCTTAAATTTATCAATTAATAAATTAATGTTAATATCATTAATAATAAATTGTAAAACTGAAATAAATTTTTCTAATCTATTAGTAACTAAAAGTAAATTTTAATCAAGTACATTGAAATAATATTATGTATATAAAATACATAATTTCTTTCTTAGTATGTATCTATGATACATATGTTGTCACATGAGGAAGTGATTAAAGAGCATGCAGCTCAATGTGTAGGAAAAAAGTTTTATAGAGGCATTACATGCAGTAGTTATTTTTATAGATTTTGTAATATCTGTAATATTTGACATCAATTTTTAATTTTTAATTTAAAGAACTTCCACTTCAAGGTAGGATGAAATCTGTTGAAGCAAAACAAGGTTCCACCAAGAAAAACAAAGCCAAATAAAATGTCTAGCATTCAATCAAAAAGTTCTAGACAGACCAAGACATAGAATCACACAACTAAAATTCTAGGGAAACAGACAATGGTAAAAGATTTATATAAGATATTTGTGTTATCAGTAAAAGCCCTGAGTTTGTATTTTCCATCTAAGCTTTGCCTCAGGCTCAGAAGATTTGAACAAGAGGCACTATGAATAAAAAGTAACAGTAGCTGCCATTACTAGGCATTTACTCTGGGGTAGACATTGGTTAGTCTATGGGACGCAGGATAAAAATGACATGGTTATTTACTTTGAGAATTCATAATCTAATGAGACAGACACAGATATAAATTGATCACAAAACTACCTCACTATTGAACATGACCAGAACTTCCAAATCCATTAGCATTGATCTACAAAAGATAAAATTTTTCACTAATTATGACATGTAAGTGCACTGGTAATTTTTTTCCTTTATATCTCCTCCTGTGAATCCCAATTATTTTTTTCATACTCCACTTTGGACAGCCAAAAACACATTACTGATAATTAGAGAGTCTTCCTGGCTGTGAAGCTATTATGTCATCTATAATCTAAGTCAAGACATTGGCCAGAGATTGGTATCTAAACATCAGATTTTGTGGCATTTATTGAATAGGGGAGGAGGGAGACTTCAGTGCCCTGTGTACTATTCTGCTTTTTTATAAAACTTTTTCACTGCTTTGAGTGAACCAAAACAGATCAGGGGGTAGTTTCGCTCTCTGCCAATGTGGTCCCTGACCTACAGTGTTCAAGTCATTAATCTGTAAAGTGCTTTAGGGTACAAGGAAAATGGTAGTGTTTGATTTAACATACAGCCTCTTCCACCCTGGGTTTCCCCAAGCACTTTGCAGAGCAATTAATTAAATTAAATTACTGGGCATACAATTAGTTTGCAAGCAAATAGAAAGTGTAACATGAGCTTAGTAGTTTACATAAAGGTCAGGTTTATATCTGGGAAGAAAATATTAGATTCAGGTATTTGATAAACACTTATTGAATTCACACCATGTTCTAGGCACTGTTGTAGGCACTAAAGTTTTGTGCCTTTTAAAGTTTTGTGCCTTTTAGACACCTTTTAAGTCTAAAAAGGAAACAAAGTTTACTTCAAGTGCCCTCAAGAGGCAGAAAAGACCTGTCTACCTCTGAAAATCATCTCTCCTCTAAAGAAGCAAGTTGCCCAACATTTCTCCATTACAGACATAAAAAAGAAAGATATTCAACTTATTTTTCCCTATCCTGTATGATTTAGGTTGGAGATTGTCTTGAAAAAAAAGAAAGAAAAAAGTTATCTTCCTAGCATGCTGGTCAAATAAAGATATTGTGTTTAAGTTGACTACTTAACTGGATGAACTGGCTAATAATAAACTGTTTACTTCAAAATCCATAGCCAATTTGCTTGTGGTAAATCATAATCCCCAAATACTTGAAAATATTCAGCATATGTTCTTTTCTGGACAAAGTACTGCTTGCCAGATACAGGTAAGTCACAGCTGTTCTCTGCCCTTAAAGTTGCTCTATGTCTAAGGGAGGAGAAAGACATAAAAAAAACAAATGATTATAGTGTAATGTTGCCTAAAAGATGCATTGATGGCACAGAGGAAAAATTATACTAATCCATGCAGAAGGAGAAAGGAAGGTTAGATGTAAGTACTATTTGACACACATCAAAGAATAAGGAAAATTAATCAGAGAGACAGAGAAAAGGTCTGTATGGTCTGTTAATGAGTTTGGATTATTTTCTTTAGAAAAAGTTATCATAATCCTGTCTACCTGTCTACCTGTCTATCTATCTATCTATCTATCTATCTATCTATCTATCTATCATCTATCTATATTGTCTCTGATAGTTTTTACCAAAAGAAAAACACACTCTGCTTTTCTACTGGTATGTTTGAGATCCAAATTATTAGCTATTTAGTGGATTTCATCTGGATATTTCAGGCTCCTGAAACTCACCTTGTTCCATATATGTGTGAGTGTTCCATATATGTGTTTGATATATAAATTCTTGTTGGAAGCATTGGGAATTAAATGGAATAAGAGAAAGGGCTGAAAACAGCAAGTTCAACATGGCGGTCCAGCATACTTAAGGATAAAGCCCTAGTTAAGGCAGTGACGATATCAGTAGCAGTGGGAGTGAGGAGAAATGGTCATATTCCAAACATATTTTGTCAGTGAATGTCTAACATCTAATGTCTGACTGCATACTGGAGATGGATAGAAGGAGAGGGCAAAGTCAAAGTTAACTTCAGAGGTTCTAATAGGAATGGAGTTGCCCTCACTCAGAATAGGGAACTCAGAGGGAAAGTCATGGTCAGAGGAAAAGATAATTAGTGAGAAAGCAACAAACTCCCAGTCTCTTCATCTCCTTATTCCAGCTTCATTTTTTTTTCATATACTTAGCAACATTTCTTTCAAAATAAAATTAAATAACACTGTTCAAATCACATTTACAGTGAATAGTTCCAACACAATTTGAAAGTTCATGCTTGGGGCGCCTGGGTGGCTCGGTGAGTTAAGTGTTCAACTTCCATTCTGGTCATGTTCTCACAGTTTGTGAGTTCAAGCCCTACATCGAGCTCTCTGCTGTCAGCACAGAGCTTGCTTCAGAAACTCTGTCCCCCCCTCCCCCGTCCCCTTCAACTCATGTGCAAATGTGTGCGCATGGGTTCTTCCTCTCTCTCAAAAATACATAAACATTAAACAAATAAAATAAAAGGTGATGCTCATAATCTCCCTCCTCACACACTTCTGAATGCATCATAGTTCTAAGGTTTCCACTGCATTCAGCGGACCTAGGATGAAAAGGATGGAATGAGATGGTGTCAGAACTCTGGCATAAGTTACACCTGAACGCTACTTAACAGAGAGCTCTGCATGGAATTCTGGGAGTAAACTCAGCCATAATAAGGTGATTTTGTTTTTTCTTCCTTGCTTAAGCCTGCCCTGGTTACTCTGACAAACTTTCCAGACATTCCTGGGGCCCCTCATTAACTTAATTCCATTTCATGTCATCCAGATTCCCAACAAAAATTACTGACAATAAGGAAAGAGTTTTGTTTATTGGCATCCAATAAACAGCTAGTAATTTGGATCTCAAATAGGCCAACAGAGTAAATCCATTCAATGTAATTCTCCTACCAGAAATATATATAAATTCTAGATTCGTTTTTAAAAATTTAAAAGCACATAGCTGAAATTGGAAGAAAGAAAGGGATATCTCCAGGTTGCAGAAACTAAGAGAGGAATGAAGACCAGAGAGAGAAGAGTAGGCTGATGTCTTCATGTTCTGCTTCTTAGTGTATAGACTTTATGCGTGTAGGGGCTGGTGCTAGAGCTCTGACATCACGTTGAGGCCAGAGACCTCGACTCAGGAGCCCACAGAGATAACTTACATAAAGGCTGTGGGGAGCTGCTCAGTGCATTCAAAGGACTGAAGAAGTGGTGAGCAAGATGGATATTTGTCAACACCTCCGAAAAATAGAACTGTCATTCTCAGAGTTGAGATGTCCAGGTTGTCACTTTCCTATATCCCCTGTATGAACTGGAAACTGCAAGGTAAGTAAATAATAGAAATCCTGGTGCAAGGTGGATATTAGAATACATTCTAGGACCTCATCAGAAATATTAAAATCACTCAAAAGGGAAATTTCAACAAACCAGAACAAAAAGTATCCCAACCAAAAAGGAATAATAATTCTGAGGAAGTTACTTTACTTATTTAAATAGTATTCAATGTTTTTTGCACACCCATGCCAGTTTGAAGAATTCTTGAAACATATGTAAATAAATCATTTACATCCTGCATATCTCACCATGCAGAGCAAATTTCACTTGAGGACAGCACCGGTGGAAATCAGAAAGCACTACAGGGAAGGGAGAAGGCATTCACTATAAAATTTGAAAGCAAGAAATATAATGTCTAATATTTTTGAGGGAGAAAGAGTGTGAGGTAGGGAGAGGGGTAAACGGAGGGGAGAGAGAGAAGCCCAAACAGACTCCATGCCCAGTGGGGAGCCTGACTTGGAGTGTGATCCCACGACACTGAGATCATGACCTGAGCATACATCCAGAGTTGGGTGCTCAATGGATTGAGCTAGAACTCAGGTGCCCCAATAATGTCTAGTCTTTAATTATCACGTATTTTATTTAAAACTTTTGGAACCCAATAATGGAGAAAACATACCCAGAAAATGAAGACCTAAATATTTAGCGATTATAAATCTCTTATCTATAAAATCTTTATGAAACTGTTTTTTAAATAAGATCCCTGAGGAGTAGAAAAGTGTCTAGTGGTAGAGTTGAACAGACTTGAAAGAATTTCAATTGTTTGACATTCTTGTTTGCCAATCAAGACCTTTAGGGGCACCTTGATTTTCATGGAATGACCCACAAACAGAAGGCCATTTTGCTGAAAGTCCTGGTTCTCTTTTGACTTGTTCTTTGTGTTTGTGTTTTTATTGTGTGTCTTTTATTTTTGCACATTAGGTGGCACCTTATGTGGCCTACTGCATACTCCCTCATTGATGCATTCACTCCTTCAAACAATGTTTATTGAGTTGAGATATTTTGGTTTACAATAAATAATGTTTAGATGAATGAAGAGGCTTATGGATGTAGTAAGTGTAAGTACTGAGAAGAATCACAAAAGGTATGATTCCAGCCCCATAAAAGTTTATAATAGTGTTGAGGATATAAAATATGTTGATGAAATAGCTAATTTATTACATAGGACTGTCTCTACATTCAAAAATGAGTTTTAATAGGGGTGCCTGGGTGGCTCAGTTGGTTGAGTGTCAGACTCTTGATTTTGGCTCAGGTCATGATCCCAGGGTTGTGGGATAAGGCCCTGAATTGGGATCCAGATGAAACATAAAGCCTGCTTAAGATTTTCTCTTTCCCGAGCCTAAGTGTCCATCAACAGATGAATGGATCAAGAAGATGTGGTTTATCTATACAATGGAATACTACATGGCAATGAGAAACACTGAAATCTGGCCATGTGTAGCAACATGGATGGAACTTGAGGGTGTTATGCTGAGCAAAATAAGTCAGGCAGAGAAGGACAAATACCATTTGTTTGCACGTATAGGAGGATTAGGAGGAACTTAACGGAGGACCGTGGGGGAGAAGAAGGGGGGAAATAGTTGGGGAGAGGGAGGGAGGCAAACCATGAGAGACTCTTGAATGCTGAGAACAAACTGAGGACTGATGGGTGTGGGGGCGAGGGGAAGGGGGTGATGGGCATGAAGGAGGGCACTTGTGGGGATGAGCACTGGGTGTTATATGGAAATCAACTTGACAATAAACTATTAAAAAAAAAGATTCTCTCTTTCCCTCTCTCTCTCTCTGTCCCTTTCTCCCACTCATATGCTCTCTCTCTCTCAAAAAATAAAAACAAAACACAACAAACCCAAAAATGTGTTTTTATAGATAATGAGAGGTTAAGGAAGACAAAGAAGGGACAGTTTGTCATGGGCTGGATATATCGACAAATATTGTATCTTTGAGATGTGATTTGAGATCCATCTTAAAGAAAGAATGGGGGGCGCCTGGGTGGCTCAGTCAGTTAAGCGTCTTACTTCGGCTCAGGTCATGATCTCACGGTTCATGGGTTCGAGCCCCACATTGGGCTCTGTGCTGACAGCTAGCTCAGAGCCTGGAGTCTGCTTCAGATTCTGTAACACCCTCTCTCTCTGACCCTCCCCTGCTCATGCTGTCTCTCTCTCTATCAGAAATAAATAAAAACATTTAAAAATTTTTAAAAAAAGAAAGAATGGGACTTAATTAGATATATGAATAGGGACAAAAAGGTCATGATAGTAGCATGTGCGTAGATGTTGTGGCCAATATTTGTATTTCTTATTAGGGACATTATTCAGAGATAACCCAGATGTAACTTTGCTTCCATGAGTCCATTCTCAATATTCAAACAAAATGGTGAATCCTACTTCAGTAGAACTAATGAATAAAGCAGTCTTTAAAGAAGAGATTGTGAAGGAAATAGAGAAGGAAAAGCTTGCATCCTACATGACCCAACAAAACTTACTTGAATATGTGTTTACATTTCTCCCTACAGAAAGTTCCTCTTCTTCTCTCTGCCAGTATCTTTCCTCCCCTACCCACTAGCCACCCTCCAATAGCCATCTTCCCAGATCTTTCCAGATCTCTCCATCCTAGCTTAATTGTGCCACAAGTTAAACATCTCACAGGATCTCTGGCATGCAACCTACAACTTCTTCCACAAACACAAACAAAGGAAAGACCATGAGTATTGATTGTAAACGATAGGGGGTGGACAGAAGTGACTTAAAATACCATTTTTTTTCCTGTTAGATAACAGAACATCAATACAGGAGACTTTGGGAAGCTACCAAATTTGGAAAGAATTAATCGATAGTTATTTACTTGTTATTTGTAAAATAGAATGTAATAAGAAGGATAAACACTCTCACAGATTTACTTTTCCAACAGTTGCTTTGGAACACCTTGGTGCAGATAGATAGCTTCGCTATTGAGGTGTTTGATAACTACACTTTTTCTTCTTTACTGTTTTTGTTCTTTGCAGACACATACACTAGCACCAATCTTTCAAATAATAAGAAACTTCCCACAGGTCCTTTGCCAGGCAAGGTTAAGCTCTAACAACCCAAATAGATTTTTGGATAAGATGGCTGGTTGAAGGCACAGGAAGAGCTGGGTTTCTCTTTTCCAACAGTCATGTAAAGGGTAATGGGGGAAGTGGTTAAAAAAGTCACTCTCCACGTGGAGCCAAGGTTAAGATTGAGACTTTAGAGGCCAGAAGAGCAGTGTAAGTACAACAATCCATATGTTTTCAAGAGCAGCCCTTTGTATCTGAAGGATTGATTTTCCCACAATTTTTTTCAGTAACCCAACTCGCGTCTTTATTCAGTGACCCGAGAGAATACAGTGTGGCAGAGAAGGCTTAGATTTTCTCAGCCACAAGTCAGGTATTCTCTACTTGCTGTCTACTCAAATTAAAAAGGGAATTTTACAAGAGCAGACTGAATACAACTAAGCATACTTTTATTTCAACGCTTTACCTGAATGTTTTATTTCCAATTCTCCACTGAAGTGCCTTCATTAATAGATTGTGAAGAACATTTCGTTAAGTGGAAAGATTCATTCACCGTATTGATTTACTATAATTTGGAAGAGCCACATCGTTTAGCCAAATTTGTTTCTGGATTGCCAAAGCAGCGGATACTGAACTAAATGATATCGGGCATTTTAATTTTTTTTGCTCTACTACTGACTCAACTGGAAAGTGGAACAAGAATGCCCATTCATTCAGAGAGGAAGCTTGGGCTCCGTAGCTGCCCTGGTCCCTTCTCTAAAAATAATGCAAGCCACCATTTGTTCTGAGACTGACAGAAATCGAGATTCTAGAAATAGGCTTGAAACTTTCAAAGGCATAGAAACGCTCTGTAATGGGAGTTGGAAACCAAATATTCCCTGCTTTAAATCCACTCAAATGTTTTCATTTCTCTCATTGCTGTTGTTTCTCACATCACTCCGTATTATTTTTTTCTCCTTCTTTGGCCCGCAATTGCATACTTCCTATGCTTTGCTTTTCTAGCAATCTTCTTTTCTCCTCATTTCTTATTTCTGTTTACTGATGCATATTGCCCTGCATAATTTTTCTTACCTTTTTTTCTTTTACTCAGAGATACGTGCAAAAATAATGTATTAGGACATATTATCATCTTATCCAGACTAAGAGCCTACAACTATATATTTTTTTACCTTTAGATGCATTTTGGGAGAATCAGGATATAGACATGTACATATTAAAATTCCTTGGGTGAAAGTAGTAGAAATATGGTCGTGCTAGATTAAGCAAGCAAGGAATTTATTGGAAAGATATTGGGAATTTTCTGGTAGCCAAGGATAGTATATGCTGTTTACAAGAACTCACTTAGGATCACAAGACACACATATGTTGAAAGTTAAAGCATGGGATAAAATATCCCATGCAAATACTAACCAAAACAGATCTGGGGTGGTTACACTAATATCACACAAAATAACTGTAAATCAAAAATTGTTGCGAGAAGCATAAGAGGGCATTATAATCTGATGACAAGTTCAATTCATCAAGAAGATGTAACAACTGTAAACATATATGTACCAAACAACCCTCAAATATATGAAACAAACATTGACAGAATTGAAGGGACAAATAGATATTTCTATAGTAGTAGTTAGAAAACTTCAATACCTCACTTTCGTAATAGCTAAAACATCTAGACATATGATCAATAGAGATGTAGGGGGCTTGAAAAACACAATTAAGCCAACAAAATCTAACAGACATATACAGATCACTCTGTTGAACAACAACAGCCTATGCGTTCTTCCCAAGTACACATGGAACATTCTCCAGGATAGACTATATGTTGGACCCCAATACAAGTAACAATACACTTTGAGAAACTGAAACTATATGAAGCATTCTTCTCTAACCACTGGGGAATGAAGGAAGAATTCAGTAATAGAACCATAGGTAGCCATTTCCCATGATACTTTGCCACACATGGTATCGAGCAATGGTGGGGAAAACATGTAATTTGCCACTTAAGCAAGTGGGAATGGGGAACTATCACACCTAAGTCATTGATACAGACTGTGTTATTTTTCCCATGGGACAGGGCTGGGGAGGGATATGATAGGGCCATTTAACTCATAAGTATCATCTATTCTTCAGGGTATGAAGTTTTTGGTGAAACTTTGGGCAGTTTGTGATTCTGCCTGATAGAAAGATTTCCTTAAGGTGTTGAGTGGAGCCAGCATGAAAGGGACATTTAAAAGGATCACACGGGGGGCGCCTGGGTGGCTCAGTCATTAAGCATCTGACTTCAGCCAGGTCATGATCTCAACGGCTTGTGGATTCAAGCCCCCGTGTCGGGCTCTGTGCTGAATGTTTGCTCAGAGCCTCGAGACTGCTTTGGATTCTGTGTCTCCTTGTCTCTCTGCCCCTCCTCTGTTCATGTTCTGTCTCATTCTGTCTCTCAAATATAAATAAATGTAAAAAAAATAGAAATAAAAAGAAGGATCATACTATGGTGGGCTTGACAGTAACCTTCGTTTTGTGCCCGTGTTTAGGCTGGGGTATTTCCTGGGGACAGGGATGGAGGGCGTGCAAACATAGGTCCCAGGTTGCCAGAGTTTAGTCTGTTTGGTTTTGTTCATACATTTCCTCAGCAGTTTACTTGGGTGTTGTATCCTTCTGCCATTTACTTTATTCTTCATTATCACAGTGAGACAACTTGGTTTTCCCCTTCAGATGTTGAAAAATGGATATCAATACCTCTTGAGTTTTACATATCACAGATCAGTTTTACATGTCAGGGTCAGGGACACCAAACTGTTTCCAATGACTTTGAGATGTAATTTGAATATGTGATTAACAATATATTCAGTGTTGAAGTGTGGGTCAGGCTCATTATACCTGCTCTAGAATGTTCCAAGCCACAAAGATTTAAAACTCTTTATCTTTGAATCGTTTTTTCTGTGCTGTCCTTTGGTGTCAGACTGTTAATGTGCCGTCTGGCACCTGCAAATAATGTGGCTTTTGTAACCAGTTATGTTTATCACACACAGAAAATCTTAAAGTCAAAATAGTGATCCTTCTGAAGTGGATAACTACACTTCCTCCTGTTCACATGTCCCTACTCCTTTCTTCATGTTTTACTACACTTCTCTTGGTCCTGTTTACATTAACTGTTTTTGCAATTATGTCAGATTGTGTGTATTCTGGTAAGTTACCACAATGCTTTGTGAAATATGGTAGGATATTGGTGCATGTAAATAAAACACATATGTAATTTGTTTATGTGCACTGTTTACATTTTCTCCCCTAAACTTATTCCTCCTTCTGCCTATAGGGATTTGACCGAATATATCAAAAAGGCAACATCTCCAATTCTGAAATTTTAGTATGGGTCAGGTATATAATTTGTAAACTTTTAAAAAATATATTTATTCACTTTTGAGAGAGAAAGAACACGAGCAGGGAAGGGGCGGGAGAGGGGAGGGACAGAGGATCCAAGGTGGGCTCTGCACTGACAGCAGAGAGCCTGATACGGGGCTCAAACTCACAAACTGCTAGATCACAACCAGAACCGAAGTCGGACGTTCAAACAACGGGAGCTACCCAGGCACCCCTATAATTTGTAAGTTAATCCTAGAAAGTCCTAGAAGTGAGGCATTAAATCTTTTAAATTTAATTT
Source organism: Crocuta crocuta (assembly GCF_008692635.1). NCBI lineage: Eukaryota > Metazoa > Chordata > Mammalia > Carnivora > Hyaenidae > Crocuta > Crocuta crocuta. Next base: position 1,619,436 of record NW_027529428.1, read on the forward strand.
TTTATTCTGAACAGCTGAGTAGCAAACATAAAGAGGTGCCTAATGAAAATTTGTATTCTGATTTGTAATTCTTATAAATACCTGTTTTTCCTTCTAATCTTATGATAATAAGGCCATTTGATTATCTTCCATTTAATGCTTCAATTTCAGAACAATGAAGTATTTTCTGTGAACAAAAAGGAGAAAAAAATGGATTTTCTTTTTTTGATGAAGGCTGGGACGGTAAAGAAAAATGAAAAATCAAATACCTATTGAGGAACCTATAATTGTCTATACATTGCATATTGTTATTTCAATAACTGATTTAAGACTCCTAAAAAGCTGCTGTGATATGTGATTATGCCCATTTGACATACTGAAGTAAGGGAATTTCAAGAAGGTATGAAAGTTGCCCATAATAAGTGGTAGAAGTGAGAATTAAATCCAGATATATCTACCTCTAAAGCTTTTGCTCTTCTCTTCCCATCATCCGCTTTTAATAGCTAACGCCCTCCTGCTTTTGAATATGACTAAGATTTCCAAAGCGCCTGTCAATGCTGATTTTTAATCAGATAGAAAAATTACTGTTGATTCTTTAAAGATGTATATATTTTCCAGCGACTGTGGTTGTTCAAATGAAATTTCCAGACACTGGTAATCGTATGGATGGAAACCAGGAATCAGAACTCAGGGGTGTCTCTGGCAGTCAGTAAAGACCAGTTGGACTCATTGGTGATGTTCATACTGTCATTCCCTCTGGACTGAATGAATCCTACTAATTACAGTATTGCCCGTCTCTGATTTTCCCTTCTTCCTCCTTCCATCACTCTCCCTTATCTTTCCCTATATTATTATTATTATTATTATTATTAACTATTTTGGGTGAGTTAAACTCAGTGATTAGTATTCAACAGTACCAACCACCAAAACAGAGACCCCTACATCACAGAAAGAAAATCAAATAGAGACAAAAGGAATAGGTTACAAGTAAATGAATGCACACACGTACACATAATATACTGTTTGTTGCATTTCTCCAAAATCTATTCATTATCTGCACATTTATTGTATATTAAAAGTAAGTCTAGAAATGAGCATAATATTCTGTTTACAAGATACAGAAAATAAACCCAAATATGGAAATCAATAGCAATGAGAATAGCAAAGAAAGACTATAACAAGGAATTTAGATGTTATTTTTTCTAGCTATGATGCCAAATATTGAATTTTCAACTTAAGACCAGGAGGCTGTCAAGAGCTGCATTAGTTTGCTAGGGCTTCCATGACCAAGTACCAAAAACTAAGTGGGTTAAACAACAGAAATTTATTTGTCACTATTCTTCCTGCTACAAGTCTGAGATAAGGTGTCAGCAGGGTTGATGTCTTCTGAGGCCTGTCTCCTAGGCCTCTGTCTTCTCCTGTGTCTTCACATGGTCTTCCCTCTGTGCCTGTCTTTTTTCTACTATCCTCTTTTTATAAGGACTGTAACCACGTTGAATTAGAGCTCACCCAAATGACCTCATTTTACCTTAGTTACTTCTTTAAAGACCCTATATCTAAATATAGGCCCTTCATGAGACCCTGGGCATTGGGACTTTTGCATCTGAATTTGTGGGGACACAATTCAGCCATTAATGGAAAAGTAATTTATCTTTTTAATGTTTTATTTATTTCTGAGAGAGAGAGAGAGAGAGAGCAAGCAGGGGAGGGTCAGAGAGAGAGGGAGACACGGAATCTGAAGCAGGCTCCAGGCTCTGAGCTGTCAGCCCAGAGCCCAACGCCGGGCTCGAACCCACAAACCGTGAGATCATGACCTGAGCTGAAGTCAGACGCTTAACCAACTGAGCCACCCAGGTGCCCCAAGAAAAGTAATTTAAACAAGCATGTAACAACCTTTCCAGTGAGCTGCTTAAGGATATGAATTTATTCAAGAACATCAACAATGACAACACTAAGTATTTGCATAACAATGTGTATTATACAAATGATATTAAATTAATCATAACATCCTGTGAGGTGAGCATTAAATGAGACTGAGCAAAATTGAGCAACTTACCCAGAATTGTATATTTCCAAATCCAGAATTCAAATTAGGTATTTTCCAATTCCAAAGTCATTCTATATCTTACCATAAGAAACAATATCCACTTCCCAAGGGATCTGCTCATTAACTATTCTATGTTATATATTCCTTTTAATTTTTTTAAATGAATTGTGAGTCTTCATTTTGCTTAGTTTCAGAAATTATGCGGGGATAACATGGAGTTGGATATTGTTAGTGAAATTCCTACGTGGGGAAGGAAATTGAATCCGGAAAGGTCAGTGATGTTTCCCTGCAGAAGACAAATAACAGAAGAAGAAACATTGTCATTCTTTTGGTTAAGTAATCTTTCCCAGAGTAATACAAGAATCAATTCACCAAGCCCAGTATTGGAGCCTGTAGGTGGCTCAGTCAGTTAAGTGTCTGACTCTTGGTTTTGGTTTGGGTCATGATATCATGATCTCATAGTTCATGAGTTCAAGCCCCACACTGAGCTTTGTGCTGACAGTGTGGAGCCTGCTTGGGATTCTCTCTCTCCCTCTCTCTCTGTTCCTCCCCTGTTCACACTCTCTGTCTCTCTCTCAAAAATAAATTTTAAAAATGTTTTTAAGAAGCCTTGCATTTTTTAAACTTTCACCAGTGGGCACTTCAGGGTCCTCTAGTGAAATCTAAGAGATTTCTTAGTTTCACATTCTTATCCATTTACAAACAGAAATTCCAATTGTTCTTTTTGAGGGAAATCAATTGAAAAATCATACCTGATAATTTGGTATAGTTTCTTCAGGGCCCAGGCAAAACCCAAGCATATAGTAATAATCATTGTTAATTGCATCTTTGAAAATGATTAATCAAGTATCAAAGAGGTATATACATTGGAAGAAATTATAATCAGAGAAAAACATAGATCACAAATATTGAATTAATGTTCAACTATATATGAATTTAACTTTGGTTAATTTCCCTTTTCATAGACACCTTCCAATTCATTTCCACAAAGAAACCAGAAAAATCATCTTCCAACACAAGATTTATTGTGTTCCTTCAATTAAAAACCCATAGTCACTTCTACATTTACTCCACCAAATTTTGCCATGAGAGAAAGTAGCTATTCTATTTTGTCTTGGATTAGATACCCAACCATACTTTACTTAATCTATCCTGCTGGAGGCATTTAAGGGCTAATCCTATAGAATCTTGTCTTCTATTCTCTACAGAATCAAGCCAGGGGACTCATACATAGTTATAGTGGAAAAAAATATTCGCACTGAGATGATATTTTTAATTGTTACCAAATTTTTATTACCAAGACTTATCTCTACAATCTCAAAGCAGAACACCTTCTTGCCTTCTGTTTTCACTTTATAATCTCCACTAGGAATATTAAAGGAAGAATTGAAAAGTAGTCCGTCTGCTGGGGGCTAAAATAGCAAGCCCAAATAAGTAATCTATGGAGATATTGTGTCTTTCAAAACATATGAAGCACAGAAGAAAGTCCTAGAGTTTGAAAAAAATTTGCAAAATAAAATTCCATAAAAACCTAGAGACCCAGATGCATATCAGTAATGGGGTGGTTAAATAAATGGTTATAGTCATGGAATGGAAACCTGTACAGACATTAAGAATGAGATACTCCTTCCTAATTGAACTCACCAGAGCTTCAAAGACAATGTTAAATAATAGTCTAATAATGTTAAAAAGCAGTTTTTGTTTAACATTGTACCAGGCACCCTCATCTTCTCCTGTATTTTATTGCCAATGTTACTAACATTTTACTATTTACCTTTTTCTTATTTAAATTATATAATTTCTTCATGTTGTGGAAGCATACATGTATTCTTATTTTACTATTTTTAAATTGGAAATGAATATTGAATTTTACAAAATATCTTTTGGGGATGTTTCAAATGATTGGGTAGCTTTGTTCTCTTTTGACCTTGTTATAAGGTAAATTTTGTTTTGTTACATTACATTATGTTATTTATTACCTATTATATCATGGTTACTCTATTACACTTATTATAGTATAATCAAAGTAGCATTTTATTTCAGAAATAGACACGCCAATCAGTGGAACAGGAAGCATATTAAATTAAAATTAGATTCAAGAGTATAGGGGAATTATATTAAGATTATAATACAATTGACATTTTGGATCAGTAGCAAACATTCAACAAAAGTGGGAAAACATATCTAATCACTAATAATTCTAGATATATCAGCTATTTATTTTTTAATGTTTTTTTATTTATTTATTTGAGAGAGAGAGAGGGAAAGAAAGAGAGTGTAGGCAAGGGAGGGCAGAGAGAGAGAATCCGAAGCAGTCTCCACCCTGTCAGCACACAGCCTCTAGCGGGATTATAACTCATGAACCATGAGGTCACGACCTGAGCCGAAATCATGAGCCTGACGTTTAGCTGACTGAGCCACCCAGGCGCCCCTAGACATATCCACAATTTAGAAGTTAAAAAAATAATGAAACTATAAACCTACCCCTGGAAGCTTGAGAGCCTTGGCAAAAAATTATTCATGAGAAATGCTTTTTGAAGCTACAAAGAAAAAAGATACATTTAATTACGTAGAAATTAAATTTTCTCCATGGCAGAATTCATTAAAAAGAAGATCAGAAAACAAGCAAAGGAATATTAGCAGATATATTTAGTAATATATATGCTTCCTGTCTCTACATCTTTTGCAAAAACCACATGGTCTTTCTCCTTTAGCCTATAATGTGAGTGTCAATATGGGGAACTGGCTCTGAGCCTAGACCCTGGAGCTCCAGTCCTGATCCCACCTGCGAAACAGGCTTGTAAATGTCACTTCACCTTTTGGGCTGTTCAAGTCCTCACTTAAAAACTGCTAGAGAAATGAAATCTCCCAGAGTTAGTAAGAGGTTCAACGAAATAAATACACAAATCACTTAGAGCAAATATAAGAGAGCTTACTGTAAGTGTTTTATCATTTTTTTAAATGAAAAAAAAATGTGGTGGATTAAATATGTATATGCCTGACATTAAGCCATCTTTACATTTGTTGAATGACCTAACTTGATCATGCTTTTTCTTCCTCTAGTGAACTTAGGTAGCTAATAGTCACAAGTAAATTTAACCTGTAAATTTCTTTTTTCTAGGCTCTTTATCTATTTTCAGTATCAAGATTATATGGACTTTATAAGATGGGTAAAGGAACATTCTTTCTTTTTCTGTTCTCTCTAGAAGTTTTTCTTTCTTTCTTTTTTTTAATGTTTTATTTATTTCTAGGAGAGAGAGAGGGACAGCGTGAGCAGGGGAGGGTCAGAGAGAGAGGGAGTCACAGACTGAAACAGGCTCCAGGCTCCGAGCTGGCAGTCAGCACAGGGCCCGACGCGGGGCTCGAACCCACGAACCGCGAGATCATGACCTAAGCGAAAGTCGGACACTTAACCGACTAAGCCACCCAGGCGCCCCAGCTAGAAGTTTTTCTTTATCAGGACTGGCATTGTCTGTTTATGGAAGTTTCATAAAATTCACCTCCCAAATGGTTCGGATGTAATATTTTCTTGGTGGAAGATTACAAACTATCGATTTAATCCCTTTATTGGCTAAAGGATGCTTCTACTTATATATTTTCTCTTGTGTTATTTTTTGGTAAACTTTAGGTGCTAGGAAATTGCATATTTTACACGAATGTTCAAATTTACTGATATTTCATATATTCTGTTTGTGATTTCTGCTATAGCATTGTCCCCATTCTTGCTGCATAGGATTTCTTTATATTTTTATTTTCCTAAAGTGCTTATTTGTTCTTAAAGATTTTTAAAGAGCATAATTTTGACCTGCTAGATCACCTCAATTTTATACTTTTTTTTCTGTTTTATTTAGTTTTTGCTCACATCTTTACTAGCTACGTCCTTCTATATTCTTTTCTGATGTCAAATCAAACACTTGGTCATTAATTTTCATCAATCTTTTTAGCTATAAATATTTAAATCTTTTTGAAGATTCCAACGTAATGTAAACATTTAAGGGTCAGCCCCTCCACACTGTTGCTCACTGAAGGTTTAATTCACCCTATAGCAATGAATATAGTGACATTCCCCCCTTTCAGCCTATCCTGTCTTTTTCTACTTCACACCTTTCTTTTGAGAGAAAGACTTTGAAATATTTTCCCCTTACTATAGGGACAGTAAGTATTAAAAATAATGTATGCTCTTTTCAAGATTGTTCTATAATATAATCAGGCAAAAAAAAATTTCATCTGCCATTTTGTTAAAAGCAGCATCATTTCACTCTTCTCATCCGTGTTTAATCTGCTTTTTTACATAATCATTGGGTTTTTAGCTTTATCATCAACATGGATTTTTTAAATTTTTAAAAAGATTCTACCCAGCCTTTTAAAATATTCTTGTTCCTGGCTCAAGCTCTAATTACATGTATTTATTTTTTTCCCTATACCTAATAATTCGAATATCTGATGGCCTTGGGAATCTAGTTCTGGTATTGATTGCTTTTGTGGATTCTCTCATATTATAGATGATTTCCTCATTATGTAGATCATTAGCTTGTGCTTAGCTAAACTTTATCTTTGGAATCTTATAGGGAAGAAAGTCTACTTCTACAGAGAGGATTTACTTTTGTGTGTGGGGTATTACCTACCTGAGAGCACTTTAAGTTCATTCCATAGCATCTATTTCCAAGATTACAAATACATGTGCAATACAAATACTGTAAATGCAGATTTGAAATGTGAAATTCCCAAGATTTTTTAAAATTAATTCTTCTATTTTAGAGGAAGAGCGTGAGCAGGGGAGAGAGTCAGAGGCAAGGGGAGAGAGAGAAACCCAAGCAGGCTCCAAACTAACAGCACTGAGCCAGATGCAGGGCTCAATCCCATGACCCTGGGATCACAACTTGAGCTGAGGTCAAAAGTTGGTCACTCGACCAACTGAGCCACCCAGGCACCCCTGAAATACCCAAGAATTTTTACCTGTTTCCTACCCTGAGGAGAGCCAAGAGAATTTGTTGTTAGTTTCCCTCTGCCAGTAGTTATTTTTTTCTCTAGTCACTCTTTCATTAAAATGAAGCTAGGGACAGGTTCTCAGTTCTAACTTCCCATCTAATAAGAACCAAGTATTACCACCTGCCCTATGTTGTCATGGCCATTATAATCAAGATTCTAGCTCAACGGTATATAACTATGGCCCATTGCCCAAGTCCAGCCAGCTGCCTGCCTTTTTATGGTCAATGAGATATAAATAGTTTTTACTTTTTTAAGTGGTGACATTTTAATCGGTTATATAAGTACCTAAATAATATCCTCAATTTTGCTTCTTGGCCCACAAAGCCTAAAAGGTTTACTGTTTGTCTCCATAAAGAAAAGTTTTCCAGCTCCTGTTCTAGACCCTCAATGTCTGCAATCCACTCTCAAGGTAGCTTGAGACTGTCACATGAGCATGCCATTCTTCATTCACAGATGCCAGGGAGCTCTCTTATATACTCCCAAGTCGACCATGCCCTTAAAAACAAGGTTTTTACATTGAATCTAGAATTTCTAAATGTTTTCTTTTGGAAGTGGTTTTCAAGTAATCTTGCCACCATATTCTCCACAGTATCATTAATAGTGGCAAAAATTAAAACAACTTATCATTCAATGAAGGGGAATTATTCATAAAAATAGAGAAGCCCATACAGTAGAAAGCTACAGTTATTGAAATAATAATGTTTTCTTCCTTTCTTCCTTTCTTCCTTCCTTTCTTCCTTCCTTCCTTCCTTCCTTCGTTCCTTCGTTCCTTCCTTCCTTCCTTCCTTCCTTCCTTCCTTCCTTCCTTCCTTTCTTTTCTTTCCCTCTTTCAGGCAAGAGGGGCAGAGGAGAGAAATAGAATCTTAAGCAGATTCCACTCAGCACAGAGACTGATGTGGGGCTTGATCNTTCCTTCCTTCCTTCCTTCCTTCCTTCCTTCCTTTCTTTTCTTTCCCTCTTTCAGGCAAGAGGGGCAGAGGAGAGAAATAGAATCTTAAGCAGATTCCACTCAGCACAGAGACTGATGTGGGGCTTGATCCCATGACACTGGGCTCACCACCCGAGCCCAAATCAAGAGTCAGTCTCTCAAACTGACTGAACCACCGAGCCACCCTGGTTCTTTTTCTCTAAATAAGTATATTTCTGTGTATGTATGTATATTGTCATGTATTTCTATACACATACATTATTTGTATGACATATTTATATGAATATATGAAATACATACATACATTTATATACATATATAAAAACATGCTATACATATTCATACGCAAAAATATATTTATATACACTGAAACAGAAAACTGAAAATGTGTGTGTGTGTGTATATATATGATGTATAAATATGTGTATATGTGCTGTACAGAAAATAAATTGAGAGATAATATAGATAATGATTCAAACCAGGGTTCAAGATTTTAAAAGCAGTTATCTACAGTTGGGGCCATAGCTCAGTGGCAGGGCATGTGGTTGGCATGCATGAGGACCTGGGTTCAATCCCTGGCACCTCTATTTTCCAAGCTCTTCCTGTGCCTTGTTAAAAGCAGTTTAACTCTATGCAGCGCCTGGGTGGCTCAGTCGGCTAAGCATCTGACTTCAGCTCAGGTCATGATCTCATGGTTCGTGGGTTTGAGCCCCACGTCGGGCCCTGTGCTGACAGCTAGCTCGGAGCCTGGAGCCTGCTTCAGATTCTGTGTCTCCCTCTCTCTCTGACCCTCCCCTACTCACACTATCTCTCTCAGAAATAAATAAAAACCTTTAAAAAAAAAACAGTTTAACTCTATTTCTAGATAACAGGATTAAAGCTCATTTGATTTAAAATATTGCTTATTTTTATATTTTATTTATGATGAATATATTTCTATATAATAAAATTTTAGACATCTATGAATACATATGGTGTCATGTATAATTAAAATATATAAATATGTGTTTATTTTTAATATGTACTTTAAATATGTTTATATTTAATATGTATAATAATATAATTATATTGTAATTAATCATTTTATATATTATGTTATATAGACTATATTATATATAACTATTGTGTTTTAATATATTATATACTCTATTTTTACATTATGATATAATTACNCGTTCTATACTATGTAATTATGTAATATAACATATAAGTATACAATATTAAATAATATATGTGTTTCTATTTTATTTATATTACATATATTGATAACAGATTATGTGTTTTGATATATTAATTAATAATAGATGTAACTTTTAATTTACTATAATTCATTATACATATAATAAAAGTGTAATGTTATATATAATCTATAAATATACATTTTATATAAAAATACATAATTTAAATACATAATTATGTAATATGAACATAACAATAAGTTCCATCAATTGCTGTATTACTAATTAATAATTAATTAATGTACACCATTTGTGTTGTGTGTTGACATATGTGTATATATATATATATAAAATAAATGCCTTCTAAAGCCATCTGCTACAAGAGGTGGCATGGGACCAGGAACTTAGCCAAAGCAAATTCTAAATATACCAGACCATTTATGTTCATTTATTTGTCATCTTCCTGGAGCCTCATCTGGCCATTAGAGAGTGCAGCAATACCCCCCCAAAAGTCCCCAGGAGAAACTGGGATCTTTTGTTTATTTGGAACCTCAAAGGAAATGTGGTCCTATTCAGTCTTCTGTCAAAGAGCCAAGAGCAAAGGTTGAAGCACCCAGTAAAAGCCAATTCAAACAAAGAGCTTTTACCCTTAAAATTGAAAAAGTTAAGTTCCCAAAGGGACCCCTGCATCAAGCACTAAAGCTCATTTGGCAACAAAAATAACCATTCACCAAACAAGAAGAAACCTAGGACAATAGTTGTTGTACAAAACAAAAACAATGCAGCTAATTAGTGTCTCTCCTGTTTGGAAGAGAGTTGGGGAAAATGTGAGCAGAAGACATGATATGAAGGACAAAAAGAAAAGGAAGAGGAAAAGGAAAATGTTCCAGTTTCACCATCAAGCCTTCCTCTTCTGCATTCCTTTGTTCCCAGTTCACCAGGCCGAGGAAGTATTTTCCTCCTTCCCTTTCCTTCCCGTGAGACAGAAAGCAACCAGCGCTGGAGACGACGTTACAGTCATGAGCGCGGTTGCCTGTACATGTGAGTAAGCCGTGGGAAGAGCGGTGGCATAGAAGCCTAAACTGAAGTGTGCACGTGGACACCCATATGGCTGAGGAGTTGGCAATGAAACGGGTGTCACAGATGTGCTAAGGACGAACAGCTGGATGGTACTTTATCTTGACTTTCCCCCTGCTTGTGTTGAATGAGTCCCATGTACGGGCTCCGCCTCCTCTCTGCTGAGGATGGATGGACTGGGAAAGCAGAGAGAAAGTTGAAGAGCAGAGCTGGCATTATCTTGATCGGTTCTCCTTATTTGCCCAAACACAAAGTCTTTACTTTCTTTTTTTATTGTAATAAAATATGTGGACCACAAAATTCATCACTTAGATCATTTTTATGATTGAATGTAGAATTCAGTGGAATGTAGTACGTTCACAATGTTGCACCACCCTCACCATTGTCTAGTTCCAGAATATTTTCATAACCCTAAAAGGAATCCCCATAGCTATTTAGCCTTCATTTTCTATTCCCCCTTGTCCCCAAACCCTGGCCACCACTAATCCTACTCTGTGTCTATGGATTTGCCTCTTCTGGACATTTCATGTAAATGGAACCACGCTATCTGTGGTCTTTGTGTCTTAGCATAGTGTCTCAAGTTCCATCCATGTTGTAGCACACAACAGTAATACATTTTTTTAAGTTTATTTATTTGAGAGAGAGCCAGCATGCCTAGGGGAAGTGCAGAGAGAGGAGAGAAAAAAAGAGAGAGAGAATCCCAAGCAGGCTCCATGCTGCCAGTACAGAACCCAATTCGGGGCTCAAACTCATGACATTGTGAGATCAGGACCTGGGCTGAAACCAAGAATCAGACGTTTAACCCAGTGAGCCACCCAGGCCCCCCTCAGTAATGCATTTTTATGCCCAAATTCCCTGATCCAGTTTTCTTCATACTGTTTGCATACAAAATTGAAAATATGTAGAGACTGAAGCTGTGTTTTAACTGCACATCGATTACATCCATTCATTTGAAGAAAGTAAAAATGGAGATAATGTTGTGACATCATGACCATTGGTAAACCTCACCCAATTCGATCATGAATGTTTGGGCAATGTTGCAAAAACAAGTTCTTTGCTTTACTTTAAAAGCCTTTAAAGTAAGAATTCAAGAGGGTTTTTTTTCCCCTTTTCCTTGTCAGTTTGCTTAAATGAGTCAGATAAAAATAACTACCCTTTAAAACAAGATTTGAAAGTGATTCTAATTATTCTTAATAGGAGAAGAAAAGTGTAGGTTACTCATATCCAATATGGACTTCCTGTCAAAATACTGTTTCTGATTCTAGCTACCAGTTATCAAATTCTATTTCTTGAGACAGGCAGCTTAATTCCTGCCTATTTCTTATAAGAATTCTTCTATCAAATTCATCAATACAACATAAAAATGTGTTTATAATGTTAAAAAAAAAACAAGAGATGTTGATATGTGATTGCTGTTTAAACATCAGGTCTAAGGAAACCGAATAAGGAAAAAAAAATCTCATATCTCTTGCCAAAATATTGTCATCTCTGGGATGGTTTGCCAGCTAAAAGACATTTTTATTGATAAGTGGATAGAGGTTAAGAGGGATGAGAGCCAAAAATTTTCAAGTACTTTTATATGTTAAGAACAGTGCAATGCTCTCTCATACTCTGCATTAGTCAACGCTCACTATTTGACATATGTGAAAAATGAGGTTCAAAATATTTTAGTGACTTACCAAAAGATGCACAACCAGTAAATTCGATCAAAAATTCAATTCCTAATCTGCCACACTGAAGTTGAGCAATTACTAGCGATGAGTAGAAATAGCACTGAATTAAATTTCAGAGATATTTTTCTTTCAACTCCCTTTGACTGGAGATACATCATTTCATCTATAAGGCCTTAGTTTTCACAACTATAAAAGTTGGAAGCTTGACCAGGTGATCTCTATATGGTCTTCCAATTCTAAAATGTTTTATTAAATTGGCGTCCTACAATAATTGCCCTTGAAATATATGTATGCTGCCACCAAGTGGCAGTAGAAAGTACTAGTTCTTTATTTATTTTTTCAAGTGGGGAGTGCATTTGACATCAGACTTATCCATCAAATGTACAACCTATTAATATAACCATAAAATGATAACATAATTAGGTATTATTCTTTTAAAGTGGAGTATTTAGACTGTGGCCGCATGTCACATCAGAATCACCTGTAGAGGTCTGCAAGCATAGAGGAAATCCAGACTCCATTGAATGAGAATCATTAGAGATTGGACGTGAGCATCTGGATTTTATTTATTTATTTATTTTTGGCTTCGACAAGTGACTCTGACATACAGCCAGTTTTAGAATAAATAAATAGAAAGAAAATGTAAAAACCCCTTACATTAACTATTGACATTTTGTAACTAACCTTTAGTCTGCTACATATACGTATACATACACATATACGTAAACATATACATATACATAATATGTGGCTTTATAAGTGTTGCCCTTACTTAAGCTCATTATATATAACTCATTCTAAACAAATTTTAATTGTTTTTCCCTCCAATTTTTGCTTTCTGCTTTTCAGGTCATCCTTCTGTACCCTAAGGATGCAGAGACTTCCATGAAATACCTGTGTCTAATTTACTACTGTTGATACCCAGCTTTTCTCTTTTCTTCCTCAACAGAAAAGTGAAAAACTTCACATCCACCTTGAGTTTTCCACATAATAGCTTTTTGGTTTATTAACTTGCTAGAGAAGCACCGCGAAAATACCCACTCTAACTTAAAGCAATAGTAGAAAAAGAGTACTAAAACAAAATGAAACAGACAATATAATTTGTGTTTATTTTCAACACAGGTATGTGCAAGCTATATATTCACCAGAATATTATGAGGGTATACCCCAAACATGGTCTCTGACCTATTGGAGGGTAAAAAAAAAGAAAAGAAAAGAAAAAAACAACCTAGTTCCCTAAAATCTCGGGTCATATTGGTTAAATACTACCATTGGAAAATACTTAATAATATACATTAAGAGAATACCGTTCCAACTGCTACATGATCAGAGCTACCAGGCAAACACATATATACAATTCATCTGAAACCATGCACTTCTACTCAGTGTAACATATCCCCTCACACTATTGACTCATCCCTCTTTATAGAATATATTATTTCAGCATAGAATAGATTTTCTTGTTTCAGTAGTAATCACTTTTCTGCTTTGCCCATTTTATTTTCTCTTCTGAGAATTTATTACAAAGTCATTTATTGAAAGAGGCCAACGTGAAAGGGTCATACACTTAAAAAATACACTGGCAGCAGTCAATGGGAAAAGAAACGAATCCCGGTTTGTGCTGATGAAAGCCCTGCGTTACAGGAGAAAAGCCGAGTGTCACACTGCAGAGACAGCCAGCTAGAGAAAGAAGCACCACAGCACCTCCTGGGACCTCCATTCATGGGTCTCAGGCATGTTTAGCACAACTGCTGTATGCAGAGCAATTAAAGGAGAGACTAGAGTCACAGGACCATTTGGTCTTAAAAGTCCAGGGAAGAGGGGTCCTGCGCAGCTCAGTCGATTAAGCCTCCAACTCTTGATTTCTGCTCAGATCATGACCTCACAGATCTTGAGCTGGAGCCTGGCATTGGGCTGCACCCTGACTGCGAGCAGCCTGCTTGGGATTCTCAGTCTCTGCCCCTCCCCCACTCATACTCTCTCTCAAAATAAATAAATAGTCCTGGAAGGATATATGAAATAGAATTGGTGTTAGCCTGGCTTTCTCTTCTCCAATTGCTTATTCATATCCTTTTTCCTTTGGGTTTCCTGTCTTCTTTTTGATTTGTTGCAATTTTTGTCTTTTTTTAACATTATACATTTCTTTTCCCAGCCAGTTTAGCAACTGTTTCTTAATTTTAATTTTGAAGTTCTTTACTGAGTAGAAAATCTTGATGTTTATATAATCAAGCTGGGACATTGCTTCATGATTTATTTTTATTTATTTATTTTTTTTAGGTTCTATTGAAGGAAACTTTCTCCACTTATAAGGCACAAAACCTCCTCCTGCTTCCTTCTTTTAACTTTATAATTTTGCCATTCCCATGGATGTCTCCATTTCATTTTCATTTGAGTTCACTTTTGTATGGGGTCAGGTAAAATCCAGGTTTATTCTTCTCTATAAAACACACTATTTTTTTTCCCAACATTACCTACTAAACAATTTGTACTTTTCAAGTTTTTCTGTAGTGCCGTGAATATGTGGGTCAGTTTTGAGTTAATACTATCCAGTATATTGGTTGTCACTAGCCTCTTACAGCTTTTGAACACTTGAGATTTGTTGTAAGGACAACATACCAGATTTCACAGACTTAGTTGAAAAAACTGTGAAGTACCTCATTGATTTTTTTATATTGATTACATGTTAAAATGATAGCATTTGGTTGCATTGGGTTAAATAAAACATATTAATGGGCACCTGGGAGCCTCCAATTCCTTTTTTTTTTCTTTTCTTTTGACTCTCTGACTCTTGATTTTGGCTCAATTCAGGATTGAGCCCTCTGCTCAGTGTGGAATCTTCTCGGATTCTCTCCGCCCTTCACTTTGCCCCTTCCCTGCTTTTCCTCTCTCTCTATATATAAATCCAATTAATTAATTAACTAATTAAAATATGTTAAGATTTATATCATGTTTCTTTTCTTGAAAAGTTTGCAAAAAATTAAAACCATATATATGGAGAATACCACATATCTACTGGACTGCAGTGTTATATGCTATTTTGGCATATTAGTCTCTGCACTATATACCATACTGACTTTATTACTAAAATATTGTCTTGTTGTCATGTTGGGTAATTTCACCTTCTTCAAGTTTTTTAAAGTTCCTCAGAAACCTCCCCTTTGAAAGCTACATATGAATTTAAATTTCTCAAATTCCTCAAAATTTGAGATGGCATTTTCATTGTGTGTGGACTGAATTTACAGGACAGTATATATATAAATATACTATGTAATATAATAATTATGCTGTCCATGAATAAGGTTTATCTCTTATTTCAAATTTTTTTTCTTTTACAGCTTAAAATTTTTTTCCATCTGAGTATTGTATTTATTTTGGGTTATATAGACATATATATTATTATATGTAGTATTTTTCACATTTTTCATGTGATATTTTGGTTGCTTGGTTTGTTCCCTTTTGGATTTCTTTGACAGTCTTTGATAGTCTTGCTATCTTATGAATCTTTCAAAGATATAACAAGGGGTTTTTGTTTGTTTGTTTTGTGTTTTTGGGGGGAGAATCTCCCTTTTATAGGATTATGTTCTTACATTTATAAGGTATTGAATTCTTTTTAAAAAGCAATTCTATTTTTCTCCCAGTTTCTGGGGCATAAGACTTATGTCATTTGTTTTTAATATGTTATTTCTTCACAAACATGTATTTAAACCTGAGTCATAAAAATTTTCACTTCCAGTGCCTTCATTGTCACCTAGTTTTAGGCGTAAGAATTTTTCCTGATTTCCTTTTTAACTCAAGAGTCGTTGCATAGGATTTTAAAATGTGTTTTTAATAATCAGATACACAACATTCTATCAGCTCTTTTACTATTGATTTTATACATGTACCATTATTATAGCAGAATATATTTTACGTGATATGTTATTGTTTCTTTAAAACAATGTGTTTATTATTTGTTTCTGATAACTTTTTATGAGGCTGTCATATAACATGGAAAATATGTGGTATTTTTTGTTGTTGCTGTTGAGTGTAAATTTCTCCCTGAATAACTTAGTTTGAACTGATTAATCGATTTATTCAAACTTTTATTTTTGCTTTTTTTTTTGTCTACTTAATCCATCTGGCTGTAAGAAATTTGCATCAAAATGCCAAATTTTTAATTTTTTTAATTTTTAATTTTACCTTATGCTTCTAGAAATTGTTTCAGCACATATTTTACACTCTATTTAGATAAATATATAGTCATGATTATGATATTTTCTTGATAGATTTTTACCAGATTTTATAAGCTGTCTATCTCATGATGTATTTTACCATAAATTCTATTTTATTTAAGTTTAAATCACTACACTGTATTCCTTTTTTTAAAAATTTTTAAATGTTTATTCATTTCTTTTGAGGGAGAGGGAGAGAGAGAGAGACAAGGAGAAGGAGGGGCAGAGAGAGACGGAGAGAGAAAAGCCCAAGCAGGCTCCCTGCTATCAGTGCAGAGCCCAACACAGGGCTCAGTCTCACCAACTGCAAGATCATGTCCTGAGCTGAAATTAAGAGTGGGACACTTAACCCACTGAGGCACCCATCCACCCCTGTACCAGATTTCTTATAGCTTGTGTTGGTGACATTTTTTAAAAATATTATTGTCAACTTATTTGTCCTATTATTTTAAGGATGAATTGTGTGGACAACATGTTGTTAGATCTTGTATTTTTAATCCATGCCTTTGGTAATTGAATTCAATTTGTTTATATTTACTGTGTTTAATATATTAGGATTTATTTTGATGATTTAACTTATTATTAATATTTATTTACTTACTTTGAGAGAGACAGAGAACAAGCAGGGGAGGGGTAGAGAGGGAGACACAGAATGTGAAGCAGGCTCCAGGCTCCAGTGCAGAGCCCAATGAGGGGCTCGATCTCACAAGCCGTGAGATGGTGACCTGAGATTGAAATCAAGAGTCGGGCGCTTAACAGACTGAACTACCCAGACATCCCTTGATGACTTAACTTCATATTTCTATTTCTCACACTTTCATTTCATTCTACTTTCCCCCCTTTCTATGTGGCCTTCCACTGGATAGAATCTTTTTTAATAAATTGTACATTCTTTCTTCTGGTGATTAAATGCAATTTATAATGACTTACACTTATATTCATTTCTTCCTATGAATATTTCAAGCATCAATCTATAATGTTCTTCAAATAAGAAAAGTAATCTAACATGATTTTTCCTTTCTCTGGCCCCCCCTTACCTATTCATACTCTCCCTCTCATCCTCAAATATTTTAGTTCTGAACTGATATGAATATGCCCCATTGATATGATCTTTGAGGTTTTTGAGAAAATAAATCATAACTAACATACTCCTTATGTATTTCATAGGACATTACTGAATTTAGTTAGTTAATTATGAATGACATATTTTATAGCAAGTATTTTCAAAGGAGGTTTTTTATGATAATCTTCCTGATGCTTTGTGTGCTTGAGAATGTCGTCATTGTGATTTCATAGTCAAATGATAATTTAGCAGGATATAAAATTCTAGGTTCACACTTACTTGCTTCAAAGACATGCAATTATTACTCCTTTATCTTCTGACCTGTATTTGTGATCAAGAATGTATTGGGTTACAGTTTACCTATTCATTCTTCTCTCGGGGACTTTTTACCTTTTTCTTTTTGTAATGAACCTTAGTTTTCCTTATAAATTTTCTAAAAGTGGGTTTTTTTCTCTTTCCATTTTGTTTGGCACACTTCATGGCCTTAATCTTGGAGACTTTCATGATCACAAATGTTTTTTTTTTCTTTAAGAATGGTTGTTCCTGGTTCAAATTATGGACATTCTCCCATATTTCTATGCACATATTTCATATGTTGATTGTAAAATCTGGCACTGTTTATTTTTAATGAAATTTGAATGTATTATTTCAAAATACTGTCTTTTTTATATGTATTTCTTAGATGTGCTCTTCCAATATCTTGGTATATTTCTTAGAGCTCATATTCCTCTGTGGTCACAAGCAGGACCTCCATGTCTGATTATGCCAATTGAACATTGCATAAACAGACTGGTTGATGGGACCAGCGGACCTGACAATTACCTTTATTCCATCACCAAGTTGACACCCTGGCACAGGACCGTCTCAGATGTCAAGGTGAACTTTTCTTCACCCAAAGATGCCATCCCCTTGTCAAGCCAGGCCATATAGTGCTGTTGTTTCCTGATTCTTGACTCCAAATTAAATGCCTATTTCTAATTTTTCCCCCCAAATACTGTGCCTTGAAATTAAAAAAATAAATTGTTCACCTTGTGAGGAATACTTTTTTCTAATTTGTCCATCCAGAAATGTGCTTTTTTAATGGGTAGGTTTGCAAATATCCTGGTTGGCCTGAGACACATACAATGGACACATATCCTGTGAGCCAAAATAGTAATGAATTCCCTCCCCCCACCATGCTCAAGAGGGTCCTGATTTGGGCGATAAATTATGAGGTCATCCTGCTTAGTGGGCAGGTTCCCACTAAGTAGCTTCAGGTATGACTGGCCTAGATTGTTAATGTGCACTCAGGGAAGGAGGGCAAAGCAGGGGTTCTCTTTTGTGACCCTCTTGGTGACTTTAAGGAGAGGAATTTGCCTCAGAGTGGATGGGTCTTGGCTTGAACTCTCCTGTGTACTGCCTAACAGCAACTGGGTTTGCAACTCTACCTTTCAACAAACCTCCTGGGCTGACTTCCCTGCACATTGCTCTTCAAGGGCTTTACACCTTGGATCATATAACATTCCACACATAGGAGAAAAGTAGAAGGTAACTCTGAAGGCTCAGGCAGCTGATTCACACTTCAACCAGACTTTGGTGCCAGTGTAAACCTGCCGAGCAAGCCATGCTGGACACTGACTGCCATTTTTCTTTTTGAAGGCACCACTCCAGAGTTGCCCCCTAACCAATCTCCTGATGGCAGCTCCCATTCTGACCCCTGCTTAGACTCCTCTTTCAATCCCATTCCAGGTCACAGCCACTTCCTTTCCCCACAAGCTTCTGTAGGGGCTTACATTCATTTTTCAGATCTATATAAGTTCCTCTACCTTTTCTGACACTGACAACATTGGATATGATGGAGACAACCAGCAGTCTATGGCAGTGCCGCTTCTTCTCAAAAAAACCCGCACTCCTCTCTATCTTTTATTTTCATAGTCCTGTTGACTGCACACAGTAAGCCCACACATAGTAATTGTGGGACTAGGAGCAAGAGAAAATATGGCAACCGCATATCATATATTCAAATGTTTAGAATTAACCCAAATCTGTTAAGTATGTTCTATCTTCTAACTTTGACAAATATACCTTAATAAGAACTTGCAAGTGCTGGTTAAAATTTAGACACAGTGGGAGCTAGTTATTATCAAGGGCTCCCAACCCATGGCACACCCAACATAGGCTATATAATTTATAGGGCACAGTGTAAAACTCAAAGCCAAGGTCTATTACTCACAAAGTAAAACAAGTATCATTAAAGATATTAAAATATAAAGTTTTTCCCTTCTTTCTGTCATCTCTCATTCTCTCTCTCACAACTTGTCATGGCAGCTTTGTATTTGCTATTTGAGTAAAGAAAAATTAAAATTTTACACAATTAGCATGAATTTTATATCCTTTTATTATGCAATGCCATTTTTAAGGCATTTAATGTGTATTTATTTTTGATAGAGCATGAGCAGGGAAGGGGTAGAGAGAGAGAGAGGAGACACAGAATCTGAAGCAGGTTCCAAACTCTGAGCTGTCAGCACAGAGTCTGATGCGGGGCTTGAACCCAGGAGCTGTGAGATCATGACCTGAGCTGAAGTCCGATGCTCAACAAACTAAGCCATGCAGGCACCCCTGAGATGTCCATTTTAAATGTAAATATCTCTATATTGTAAAATCTTTACATTCCACCTTTTCATAATGTGCAATGCTAATTTTAAATGCAAGTATGAGAGCATTTAACTTGTACACAGAATCACTTGATTCACATGATTTGTGTTTTGCAGCTCATGTGTACATAAGTATATTGTTGTTACCACAACAGTAAAAACACTCCACATGATTAATACAGCATTGTTAGTTCACTTTTTCATATGTACTCCCCCCTCCCCATATCTCTGCCTCCAGCTTACTGTAGTAAGTAGGGGTTGAAAAGGAAAGGAACCATATAGATCACCCCATCTTTCTTTTACTTTCTACCTCACCACTTTCAGTGTTAAGTGTTTGGCTGATAAAGAGACGTAACATAAATAAGAAAGAATATGATAAGATTCCTTGATTATTCATGTTTGTTAGAACACTGATGCTTTCTTTATGCATTTAAATCAAGTTCTGGTTCAAATGGAAAACATCACCTCTCAGAAAGCTCAGTGCTCCCATGTAGTCACAGTCTTAACATGCTTACCTACACTTGCTATGAGCCTCACTCAACTCCAATGCCTTGAGGATCCCCTGGGATTCTGGGCTTGTGGGCATTATGGAGGCTGGTATACACATAGGGTGGCAAGGAACAGTGGTGAACCTGAACCTGCATACTGCATGTATCCCCTCAGCTTACACGCATGCTACATGGTCCTATTAGACTTCACTGTTGAAACACAAACTCAAAGACAAAATCATTAGGAATATCAAGACATTAAGAGCAGAGTATTAAACTGAGGCAAGGGTTTTTTTCTGTGCAGGGTTCTGTGATTACCCAGATCACATGACCTGGAAGCTGGCCCTTGGCCCATCTCACTTCTCTTCCCAACCTTGGTTCTGATCCTCTATACCTTCACATAGGCTTTAGCCCACACATCCAAATGATGCCTCCATTCCCTGCAAACATCCCCTGTATTGGTCTTTTTTCCTTGTGAGGACAGATTCAGGGAAGAAGCCTGTGGAGCAGACTTGAGACTTTGGGGAAGGAGATTTCAGAGTCCCAAACTTCCTGAGTCATGGTCTAGGAAGAACAAGGAGTCTGGTCCATATGGGCATTACTCTAAATAAATCTCACAATCTCTTTACTCAAAGAGGCAGACCAGAGTAGGATCCCCTAAAAGTGCAGGGTCCATGGTAGGGTCTTGCCTGGGTCTTTGGTACTCCAATCAACCAGCCAATGACTGATTTTAAATTTATCATTTCTCAGAAGTTTAATCTCCTTCTGACTTTTAGCTTTACTAATATCATTTCCCTTTCATCACATGGGTTTCTTTTCATCTTTCATGCATGTCCTTTCTTAAGTCATTCTTACCAGAGAGATACTTGAGCAGCCACAAAAGTCTCTATTTCTCCCACACTTACACATCAATGACATTATTGTCAGAATTTCATTTTCTGATGGTTCTGTGAATTGACACAGCTAAGTGAAAGGTCTAGAATCAGAAGACTGTAGAACTTCATAGTCTTATGAGATCTTGGCCCAGTAGTTATTAAGAGGCTCTTCCTAGGTAGACCAGGTAATTGGTAGCATAATAAATGGTAGGTCCCAGACCTTCCAACTCCCAGTCTAATGCTCGTATTATAGTGTTTCAAAACAGAATTAGCCTGTGATGCCTTGATCCTCTGACCTATGTGCTATGAGACCAGCCCGACCAGCTCTAGAGTTGAGGATCTATGAGAAAAGTCAGAGCCGATATTAGTATTTTGACCCGTATATGAAAATTTGTAGTCTATTTGCCTGACTGTTCCAGTCATTGCTAATCGAGCAAAGTCCTCTTTATCGCGGAGCTTCATAAGTTTTCCTTTTAACAGACAATGAAATTGCACAAAAGATGAAGTCGGTAACTATCCTGGCTATGTAACTTAGGATTTGAAAATATTATACAGTCCAGAATACATATTTAATGTTAAAACTGAAAACATGGCAATAACTTAAGCTTAAGTCTAACATTTTGTAAATAGCCACTTCAAAAGAAGCTTTGGTCCATCAGAGTCCTCGTGTTGGTCAACACAATAATGCTGCATAACAAGCAATCAAAAACATCTTAGCCGCTCACACACCAATCACTGATTCTCATGGAGTGACAAGGCAGGAGATACTGTGGGATTTCTTGTTGTCAGTCTGCAGGTCCAGATCTGCAATATGTGCATTGTATGCATCTTAGACCAGCAAGCAAACCAGGATTTTTTTCTCATAATGATGTCAAAGGTCAACAATGTAAGTAGACACACAGGACCTCTTACAATCCAAGCTCATAACTGGCACACTGTCACTTCTGACCACATGTCATGAGACAAAGAGAGTCCTGTGACCAAGTTCAAATGCAAGGACTGGGGAAGGGCGATCTGCCCACAGTGAGAACATACTAAGAGTATAGTTGCAGAGAAGATGGAGGAATTGGAGACATTCATTCAAACTACTGTTGACCAGATGCTACAAGCAGAAACTAGGAGAAATAATGTTGAAGTCATTCCTAAAGGTAGTAATCCTAAGAAAATATATTTACTTGGCTCATATTAACCTTTTAGAAATTCTTTTTTACTTGACAATAAATTGATCCACATGAATGAATATTTCTCTTCTTGGGAAATCTAATGATTTTGTCATTTTGTAAGAGATGTGGGTCATCAACCACAGTTGACTCACTGCTGGCTATCTTGCCAAGTGAGTATCACCCAGAGGATCCTGAACAAATGTCCGTTTACCATTTAATATTACGGCTATGGCTATTTAGTAAGGCTTTGCCATCACCTGTTTTGAAACCAATATTAAAACCATAGCTGCACTGGGGATGTAAAATTTTAAGTCTTTTTTTTTTTTTTTGGATATACTCAAGCTAAAAGTTAAAATGAACAAACAAACAAAATCACTAACAGCATTATAAATGGGAGGTGGAGACAAAAGATAATTTTATAAGTAAATAATACTTGTGTTAATATCCAAGGAAATAATACTTATGTTAATATCTATCTTCTTTGAGATAGGCCAGTTCTTCCCTCTTTGCCATTCTTTCAATGCAATAATAAACAATATGTAGCCCTTCCCTAGCCAAGTCTTAAAACGTCTACTACAACAGGAAGGTATACAGTATATTTTTGAGCAAAGAGGTTTCAGGGAGGGAAGGAGAAAAAGAAAGCAGATACTTTGGAAATATTCTTAAACAAGACTAAAAGTGTAAGATGGACATGAATTTTCTTTGTTTCATTTTCGAATAAGCATTGTATTGCTTTATATTTTTATTTTTATGTTTAAAATACTATGTCTACGGACATTTAAACAATAAGTCTATGAACATGGGACCATACTACCCAAAGCAATCTACAAAGTCAACACCATTCCCATTACAATCTCGATGACATTTTTTACAGAAATGGGATAAAAAAATTCTAAAGTTCAAAAGACCCTGAATAGCCAAAGCAATCTTAAGATTTGTTGAAGAAAGAAGAAAAAAGCTGAAGGTATCACACATACTGATCTCAAAACATGTTACAAAACAGTATGGCACTGGCATAAAGACGGACGTGCAGACCAATAAAACAGAATAGACACATCAGAAATAAACCCACACATATATAGTCAACTGATCTTTGACAAGGGCTTCAAGAATACACAATAGGTAAAGGGTTTTTTCAACAAATAGTGCTGAAAACTGAGTATCCACGTGCAAAAGAATAAAATTGATTCTTACCTTACACCACATACAAATATCAGCTCAAGGGACACACCTGGGTGGCTTAGTCAGTTAAGCAGCCAACTTCGGCTCAGGTTATGATATCACGGTTTGTGAGTTCGAGTCCTGCATTGGGCTCTGTGCTGACAGTTCAGAACCTGGAGCCTGCTTTGAATTCTGTGTCTTCTTCCCTTTTTCTGCCCCTCCCTCCCTTGTGTGTGTCCTCTCTCTCTCTCTCTCAAAAATAAGTAAACTTTAAAAAATTTTAAAAATACATCAACTCAAAATTGATGAAAGACTTAAATGTAAGACTCCTAGAAGAAAACATAAAAGTTTTTGACATCTGTCTTGGTAATGATTTCCTAGATATGACACCAAAAGCACAGGCAACAAAAGCAAAAATAGACAAATGGGACTACATCAAACTAAAGAGCTTCCACACAGCAAAGGACCATCAACAGAAAGAAAAGGCAACCTAAGAAATGGAAGATACTATTTGCAAACCATTATCTGATGAGAGATTAATGTCCAAAATATGTAAGGAACTTCTATAGCTTAATAGCAAAAGAACAAATGACAAGTCAACAAATAACAAGTACAAAATAGGTGAAGGACTTAAATAGACATTTCTTCACAAAGCACATATAAATAGCCAACAGGTGAATGGAAAGGTGCTCAGCATCAGTCATTATCAGGGAAATGCAAACCAAAGTCACAAAGAGACATCATCCCATGTCTGTTAAGATGGCTATTGTCAAAAATCAAAAGGTAACAAACAAGTGCTGTTGAGAATGTGGAAAAATTGGGCACTTACACACTCTTGGTGAGAATATAAATGATGCAGCAGCTATGGAAAACATTCTGGAGGTTCCTCAAAAAATTAAACTTCTAGACATACATCCAAAATAATTGAAATCAGAATCTCAAAGAGATATTTGCAATCTCATTTTCTTTGCAGTATTGTTCACAACAGATAAGATATGGAATAAGATAAGATATGGAATCAAACTAAATGTCCGTTGACTGATGAACAGATGGGGAAAGTCTGGTATATGCATACAATGGAATATTATTTGGCCTTATAGAAGGAGATCCTACCATATGTGATGTGGATGAACCTGGAAGACGTTGCCTGAAGGGAAATAAGTTGTTCATGGAAGGATAAATATTACATGATTCCACTTATACGAGGTATCTAAAATAGTGAAACTCACAAAAACAGAGAATTGAATGGTGGTGACCAGGACTTGGGGGGAATGGAGGGGGAAATGGGGAGTTGCAAGACAGGCAAAAACTTTCAGTTTGCAAGATGAATACATTCTTGAGATCTGCTATACGACATAGTGCTTATAGCTAACCATTCAGTATTGCAGACTTAAAATTTCTTTGAAAGGGTAGCTCTCATGTTAAGTGTTCTTACCTTCCCCAAACAAGGAAACAAACCCCAGAGCAGCCTTGATGCTAGTGTTGGTTTCCCAGGTATATGCAAATTTCCAAACTCATCAAATTGTATTCAGTTAATACACCCATTTAAAAAATCTCAATTATGCCTCCGTAAAACTGTCTAAAAATACCATGTGTATTGCTTTAATTATATATATGTAAGGTGCTAGATAAGTTTGAAGTATTGTTTATTTTTTTTGGTACCTACTTTAAAATACTGCTCATATTAAACTGAACAAAATCAATAAAAGAAAAAACTCTTAAGCCTTTTATGTAGTAGGGTTTCTAATACAGGTCCAGGCCAATTGCCCTTCTGACATCTGCAATTGGCATTTTAAATGGTCAGAAAAATAATAGCAGCTAGTGATGGGTTTTCACAGCCGGCTTGACTGCAGATCATGTCATGATCTCTCTAGAAAAGTTTATCAGGAGGAATTAGATTAATTTTTAAAAGCTCTTTACCCTTGGGTTTACAGTAAGAATTCGTCACTTTAACGCTTTATGTTTAAGTGACTCCCTGTTTTAAATGTGATGTTCATAAAATTTGGTTGCGTGAGAGGTTTATCTTTGACTCATCCCATGGCTGCAAGAGACAATCATGGTGGGAAGATGTTAATTAATGATGTTAGTTAATAAATACAGCCCTGATGTTAATAGAAAGAGAAAGGTAATTCTATGCTATATACACTTTTGTTCAAATGTTTTAAAAAATGAAAGCAAGGCATTTAATTCTACCAACTATACTCACAAAGAATTTTTAAATAAACATTAGCTAAATCTTCAGAGAGTGGACAGGTCAACATCACATGTTACAAAATAGCCTTTGTTGATTCTTCAAAGTTAACCTAAAAGCTCCAATTTTTGTGAAACCATGAATATTAATATTTTATGCTCTTGGTGTCTATCTTGTATTATAGGGATGTACACCTTCATCCTACATAATAATCCTATAGGATTTATAAAGCAAGCATTAATCTCCCAATTTTATGGAAAAGGAAATTGAGCCCCAGAACGTATTAGTACTTTGTTGGTGAACATACAATGAGTGGATGGTAAAGGGATTTGACTTGAAGTTTTGTGTCTGAAGGCCAGGACCTTGCTGGTTACACCACTGGTCATATCTTCATGGACCACACTCTACTCTGAAGCTCCAAGTGCAACCACTTGCACTGAGGAAGCACCAGAAGATGTTACTGGATTGAGTGGGAGCACAGATGGCCAGCACAGCAAAACTGTGAGGCCTTTTTTCCACTGTTGGGGGTATACCAATGAGCAGAGCAAGAATCTATCAAGACACGCAAGTGCATCCTCTGAAATACACAGCCTCATTGCTTTTGACATTCACTTTCTTTCTTTCTTTTTTTTTTATAAATATTTTTATTTATTTCTAGGGGAGAGAGAGAGAGACAGCATGAGCAGGGGAGGGTCAGAGAGAGAGGGAGTCACAGACTGAAACAAGCTCCAGGCTCTGAGCTGGCAGACAGCACAGAGCCCGACGCGGGGCTCGAACCCACCAACCGGGAGATCATGACCTAAGCGAAAGTCGGACGCTTAACCGACTAAGCCACCCAGGCGCCCCTTTCACATTCACTTTCTAAGTGACCCAAGTCCATGGCCTTGGCAATTAGGCACTTTCCCGTCATCGAGCAAACGGCCAGAAATGATGCCCTGGGAAATGTCTCCTTCCTCTCTTCCCACACCACAGAGATCTCCCTGCTCTGGGAGTGAACAATAATGCAGAGGGCATAGGTGGCATCAGAGAAGCTTGTAAAAACAGAAGGTATTTTCTGTCTTGAAATGAGCTTTGGGGGGGGGATAATGGACTTTGAAAGATCCCGCAATAAACGTAATTATAAGTTACACATGAACAGTTAATGCTTCTCACCTTAATCTTAATTATAAAGACTAACTGCCATGTTATCCCCGATAACTGACTTGTAAGACCCAGTTGGTTCAGCAGATGACACACTGTATCAGATCTTCCCACTTTTCCATGATCCATATCTGATGGGCATATTTTCTACCCGTTAGAAGTATATTTCTCATTAATTGTTACATAAAGTTAAATAATTACGATTTTCTCGCAATTAAAAGTTATGATGTTTAGTTCTTTGACTCACTAGTGATGAGATTAAAATTTTAAGTAGAAAGAAAACCTTCTTGCATTATGGAGAGCAAGTCTTGCATCAGCCAGACAATTTCATAAGCTAGGATTTTTCCATTTTATTGATAGAAAATAGGATACCTCGGCAACCTCTAGACTTCAAACATTCTGTGGCACATAAGATAATATAAATTGTCTCCTTTGTTGCTACCTAATTTCAATTTGCCAGATGATATATAATTTGTTACTTTTCAAGAAATTATTTGCCAAGAAAGAGATTGCCTTATTTATTTTGCTTTACATAATTTAAAAAAACAACAAGAAAGCAAACATATGACCTACAGGAGAGTGAAATGCAATTAGTAGGGACAATACAAAATTGAAGATGGATTATAGTCTTGCAGAAGACATACTAAAAAATGCAGGTACATTCTATATATGCTAATACAGAGTGTGGGTATGTAAGCAGTGTTGTATGCTTGTTAAACCTATATACAAACACAGTGGGAAATGTGATGATTTCTTTGTGGTTCAGAGACAGAGATCAAAGGAAGGCACCATTCATTCTTTCTTTCATTCATATTTGAATGAGCACATACTCTGTGCTGAGTGAGCACTGACAGAACATGGAGAAGCTACCACCTCAAAAATATGAACACAAACCCCACTTATTCTTCCAGCGAGGTAATTTTAAACAGGGCAAACAGCTGATAGATTGAAAAGTTAGGTTGTTTATTTTCTCAATAAGGAAAGAAGTGTGAGATTCTGCCTCCACGTAAGGCTCCCAAAGGCTCAGGAGTTGAAATTTGTTGTTTATGGTGTTAAACAAAAACAACAGTATTTGCATTCTGTTTCCACAGGGAATTAAAACACCCTGGCCATTAGCTTTAGTTCAGGCAACAACGTTGCTTTGCCTTTCAATCATTTATAATATTGAGTATTACCACTTTGGAAACAGGGGCCATCCAGCAGGAAGACGATGTCAGAGTCAGTACATTAAAGCGAATTTCTAATTCTGCATAACGAGCGTGCATTTACTTCATTAACTAGCAGTTACATTTCCCACGCCTTCAATTAACACTGGTTTCATTTTAAATGCTATCAGTTAAGACAATATGTGATAAGAAAGCATCATCGCTAGGCAAGCATTCCTCAAACACAGCTGATTTATCTCTTTGGCAATTCATTAAAATGCAAAATATATTGAAATTGATTTTCAGCACTTTCAGGCAGGAATGTTTCTAATAATGTTAATTTGCAAATTTCCTCTTCTTCCTTTTTTTTTTTTTTAAGTCTCGGTGCTGGAGTCGCCATGTTCAGCCGGAGGCTATTTGTATTGTGCAGACAGAAAATGAACAGCGAACATTTATTTCTCATATCTTTCTGGGAAACCTGAGGCGCATGAAGATATTTGTGCTGTAACAGGCAGAGTCAATCCCCCTCAGTCCCTTTAGTCGCTATATATCACCCACAAACTCCCAGCTAGTCCTGGTGTAGCAATTAACCTGCCAGAGCTGTCTCCTGTCAGGCTCCGTAATAATAAACTCCCCCCCTCCCCCCACACCACCCCGAGAGAGACAGAGCTATAGATTCTGCCTCTGCAACTTCCATAGAGGGTGAATTATTCAGAATCAGCATGATTAAGAAGATGACACGGTATTAGTTAAAAAGACATACTTCCCCCGCCCCCGACTGAGATTTTAAACCTATTAGGGTAGAAACAATTGCTCATTCCCCTCTTTGGTATATGGTTCCTAAGATAGGATTCTTGAAAGACTATTTATAACACCTTGTCGATTTCCCAGTTTATGAATAAAAGTAAAAATACCAGGAGGAAAGTATCAGAATCAAAGTGTACAGCTCATGTAAACCTAGGAACTGGCTAAACATAATATTTTCACCCCAAAGAGACAAAGGGAGCAGGTTCATTTGTTCAGGTTCAATTGTTATTCTTAAAAGGAAAAAAAACACATCTCCATACTGTGTCTCTTTGAGTTTATTTCAAACGGACCAAACTGTGATGAATTATAAATTAAAAATCCGGATATACAATCTGCCAGATAACAAGTTGTTAGACTCTGTAAATAGCACACCCCTAACAATAAACTTTGTCTTTATGGGGATGGCAGTATTATAAATGTCATAATGGATTGCAGATGAACCAGCTGTTTATATTCTCTTCCAGTACATGAATGAGAGATGAGCAAGCCAGGAAATAAAGGACATTGAGGAAAATTTACTAGGACCAAGTCACAGGAAAAAAAAAAAAAGTCCCAAGGAACTCAATTTTTACGCATCCCCATCCAATTTACCCTTGCCGGTGACTTTCGGGGGGAAGTGTAGCTTTTGAAACCAATTGTATTATTCCACTTTAAGATGCCTTCTAGTATATTCAATAGACCCATCACAGTTATGTGTTCCTTTTTCAGTCTCAAGCTGCCCTCACCATACGAGATTGGTTACTGTCAGAGGACTTCAGAGAAGGATTTGAATGCAATTTCAAAGGCCAGACAGAGCAGCTTTCAAAAACACTGCAAGCTCAGGAAAGCAGTGTTAGTAGCCCAGAAGGGGTGAGATTCTGGCTTTCTGTTTCTCAATTTTCCTCATTTCACTTCAAGCTAAAGCACCTTTTGATCCCAACCAGGTGAAATGGAGACAGCACAGAATACTGAGTGAACGAGCCCACCTACCCAAAGCTCTGCACAATGGCAATTATCTCTAACTACATTACTGCCAGCGTGGACATTAGCCTGTGGACACTGGCAATTCCCTTTGAGGACAGACACACTTTGCTCTTCTATGTATCATTAAATCTAGGTGCACCCATGAGGTGTCAATAAATGGTCAGGCCCTTCATAGACGGCTGTTAGCAGATTACCGTTTGCTGCACATCAGGTATGAATCATATGTGTTTGTTATGCAAAGATCTCATTTCAAGTTTCACATCCTCTTTTCTCAGCTGGAACTCAAATCCAGCAAAGGGATGCAGAGGAGAGGTGCAACTCGACGTTAAAAAATTGAGAGTATTGCTTTATGGGGCATTACAGCTACTCTATTTAAAAATCCAATCCAGAAGATAAAATTACCACTTGTTATGTTTGCATTTCCAGATAAGCCACCTCGCCCTTGGCTGTAGTTCTCTTATCTCTGTAATATTCATGGAATGCTAGCTTTTAATTAAACTATCCACAACTCTCTGTAACTCATAGTATATATTTTACTGCTGCAGGAACCAGTAGTCGAGAAAAATTTCTATATTTTACATTTATTTTTAAAGCCTGGGTAGTTTTACTGCCAGTGACATCATGAACAGCTCCATCCTGCAAAGATAACTATGTCTTCTGTTTCAGGAGACACGTCATGGGGCACCTGGGTGGTTCAGTCGGTAGGGCATCTGACTTCAGCTCAGGTCATGATCTCACAGTTCATGAGTTCAAGCCCCGCATCAGGCTCTGTGCTGACAGCTCAGAGCCTGGAGTCTACTTCAGATTCTATGTCTCCCTCTCTCTCTGCTCCTCCCCCACTCATATTCTGTCTCTGTCTCTTTCGCAAAAAGAAATAAACTAAAAAAATTTTTAAAAAGAGACATGTCAATCGTATCGGGGGTTCCTAGAGTTCATGAGACTCGTGACTTTTGCAGATCCGATATTCAGAAATTTGACTTTCTCAGGAACTCTGGGAGGTCTGTGATATGTCCTTTCCTTAAGGCAAAATTTAATTCACGTGCATGGCAGCTCTGGAATGCAGGGACAGGTCACACAGTTACTGATTCCACCAGACCCATCATCTCTCTTCCTCAGATATAATACACCTTCACTTTCCTGACATTTTCTCAGTCCCTTTTTCTGGTTCTTTTTTAATTCCCATCTGTAAATGCTGAGGTCCAAGGCTGTTAGCTTCTCATTCTTCACAGTCTTTCTGGGTCATCTCATTGCATCCCGGGACTGCAAGTTCTATGTGTACGTTGGCCACACCAACCAGAATCATCTGCCACATCGTGCTCCCGAAATTCAGAAGCAACTGCTTTTAGGACACTGGATAGCCCACTGGCACTGGAATTCAATGTATCTAGGAAGCAATCTATAATGATGCTAGTAGGATTTAATATGGATTTAATGTTTACATTCATAATCTTTACAAAAACTCTAGCAAGTAGAAGACTATCATGTTCCCAGTTTTATAGGTGAGGAAACTGGGGCTTGGATAGGTTAATTAATCCTAGTCAAGGCCATGTGGTTAAAGAACTAGGAAATGGACCCAAGTCCATCTGAGCAGTCTATGGGTTTGTTTTGTCTTGCTTTTTAATTTTATTTAAATATTTATTTATTTTGAGAGAGAGAGAGAGAGAGTGAGAGAGAGGGCATAAGCAGGGTGGGAGGGGGAGAGAGAAAGCCAAGCAGGCTCTCTATGCTGTCAACACAGAGCCTGACTCAGGGCTCAAACCCACGACCTGGGGATCATGACCTGAGCTGAAATCAAGAGTCAATTGCTCAACCGTCTGAGCCACCCAGGCGCCTCTAAGCAGTCTCTGTGTTTAATCACTAGCCCATGCTGCTCTTCCTCGGTCTCATGTATAGAATTCATCCTAGTGACCCTTTCCTGTTTCAGCTGTACTTCTTCAAGGATTCTCTTTTCTGATCCTACAGAGTAAGTTGGGTTTCTACAACCACCGTCCCGTAAACATAAAGTACTTCCTTTTCAGGAAAGCCTGTCTTTATGTATTCACTTGACGTTTAATCTTCTGAATAGCCTGGCAAACGCGAAGGGCAGATACAGTCGGGAACACAAAGGGAAATCAATGGGTGAGAGAGGGAATGGGCTGGAAAGAGAACGGCAAGTGTGAAGGGCCTGGCGGGGGAAGCAGGACAAGTGGCCTTGTCAAGTGATGGACCGGACTTCTCTGAGATTAGAGCGCCACACGTGCAAGTGAGGAGAAGCAAGAGGGGAGACTTGAAAGGTGGAGAGGTGCCAGATTACAGAGGGCTTTGTAGGTCCCGCAAAGATTTGGAGATGTATTCCAAGAACAAAACAGAAACATTTTAAGCAATGGGAAGTGAAAACCCAAAGTCCGTTTACTTACTTAGGTCTCAGTCACTAATGGCAAAGCCAACCCTGGAGACTGAAGATCCAAAACTTTGTCCGATGCATGGGGGATACTGGCACAAAGGGCAGAAAAACACTGACAAGCTGTGATCTTCTTACTTTTGCGTTCAAGGGCCAACATCCTATATAAGCAAGGTAGTTAGAGAATAGGACTTGTTTTATGTATGTATAAAACACACGTTTATGTGTATACTTACACCTATGTATATTTAATGAGTATAATGTTTTTTTAATGTTTATTTATTTTTATTTTTGAGAGAGAGACAGAAAGAGACAGAGAGACAGAGTGTGCAAGCTGGGGAAGGGCAGAGAGATAGGGAGACACAGAATCTGAAGCAGGCTCCATACCTGAGCTGTCAGCACTGAGTTCAACATGGGGCTCGAACTCACAAACTGTGAGATAATGACCTGAGCCAAAGTCAGACACTTAACTGACTGNTACATGGGGCTCGAACTCACCAGCTATGAGATTAGGACCTGAGCCAAAATCAGACACTCAACTGACTGAGCCACCCAGGTGTCCCAATGAATAGACTTTGAAATTTATTTTTGAGAGACAGAGAGAAAGAGAGAGATAGCATGAGTGGAGGAGGGGCAGAGACAGAGGGAGACACAGAAGCTAATGTAGGCTCCGGCTGCAAGCTGTCAGCACAGAGCATGACTTGGGGCTCAAATTCACAAACTGTGAGATCATGACCTGAGCTGAAGTCAGAGGCTTAACCATCTGAGCCACCCAGGTGCCCCAGATAGACTTTATTTTTTAGAGCACTTTTGGGTTCAGAGCACAATTTGCAGAAAGCATAGTGAGTTCCATATGCTCCCTGTTCTCCCTCATCCATGGCTTCTCCTACCATCAACCTCAGGCATCAATTGTTATAACTGATGAATCTACACTGACACATCATTATCATCACCCAAAGCCCATAGGTTACATTACAGTACCACACAGAGTAATTTCACTGTCCTAGAAACCTTCTGTGCTTCCCTCACTCATTCTTTCCCTCCCCTCTATGCCCTGGCTACCACCCATCTTATTACTGTCTCCTCAGTTTTGCCATTGACAGAGTGTCATATAGTTGGAATCATACAATATGTAATTTTTTTTCAGATGGGCTTCTTTCACTTAGTAATATTCACTTAGGTTTCCTCTATGTCTTTTCATGGCCTGATTATTTCCTTTTAGTGCTGAACGGTATTCCACTGTCTAGATGTACCACTATTTATCCAGTTACCCGGTGAAGGACATCTTGGTTGCTTCCAAGTTTTGACAATGATGAATAACACCGTTGTAAACATGCCTGTGTGCATATACGTTTTCAACTCTTTGGGTAAACATCAGGAAACATAATTATTGGATGCTATGGTCAGAGCAGGTCTAGTTTTGTAAGAAACTGACAAACTTTCTCCCAAAATGACTACCACTTTGCATTCCCCAGCAAAGGAGAGCTCTTTTTCTTCCTCTGCAACTTCATCAGCATTTGTTGTCAGTGTTCTGGATCTGGGCCATTCTAATGGGTGCGTAGTGGCATCTCAGTGTTGTTTAACCCAAAATTCCGTTCTGATGTATGATGTTGAGTATCTTTTCATCTGCTTATTGGCCACCTGTGTATCTTCTTTGATGAGGTGTCTGAGTCTTTTGCTCATGTTTTACAAAATGATGGTTGTTCACCATCTTATGATTGAGTTATGAAAGTTCTTTCCATATTTTCAGATAACTACTTTCTCAAACAATTTGTAAGTATTTTGTCCCAGTCTGTGTCTTGTCTTCCTAATCTCTATATATTTTTATAGTCATTAAGTTCCTCCATTCCTACTTAGCTCCCATGGACCATTCCTCTGTGCAGAGCATTCAGAATCCAGTGAAGAACAATGGAACCAATTATCTTTGAGACCTGACTACATGCAAGGCACTGTATTATGGTGGGTGCTGTAGAAATGCACACACGCTATTTCGGTTCTGTCTTCAAGAAATTTATAGTCACAGTGACGGAGAAGACAGGCCCACAAACCCAACTTCAGAATTTTCATTAACATAGAGCAGCAACAATTCTTAAAAGCCATCCCCACTGTCCTCCCTGGGCCCGAAGTGAATGCTCATGACTCTTTTCTTAAAGTTTTCACCACCTGAAGGTGCCGTTCCTGACTTCAGGGGCCTCGGCATTCCTATGGAATTGTCAGCTAGAGAGTCTCCTATCTTTCATGTACCTCATCCTTTCTCCCCGGAGCTCATCCTTTTATTTGTTCCAGAGAGAACTTCTGACATCAGTCTTTGGAAGCAAGTGCTCCAATTCCATAACCATTCAGGAAGTTTAATGGAGAGATTGCTACTATAGGCTGCAGCAATCTGGGAAGATTTCGTAGGAAAGAACTTTGAGCAGAAACTTAAGAGCTAAATAGGACCTGGTAAGAAGAAAAGAAAAAGAAGTGTCCAGAAATGAAAAGTCACGAGAAAGAAGAAGAGGACTCTGGAACTGTACTGCAAGCCCGCAAAGGGGACCAAGTAGGAGATGCAAATAGGGGAAGGGTGTGGGCAGGTCTGAAAAACTAACCTCAATCTGTAAGAACGCTTTTCCTTTAGATGTTCTAGAAGGTCTTGCACTTCTGATTCGCTGCCATGTCATAAGAAATGGCTGACAGTTACTGAGTACTTCCTGAGCACCAGTACCTTTATGAGTGCTTTAGAGTATAGGTCTCTGGCAGGGAGTCTCATTCTAGATCTCTGCCCTCAGACGACTGCACTCTGCATTCCCTCAGCAGAGCTTACCAATGCCCCATTCTCTTCCCTTAACATTAATGGCAACTCTTATCTACTCTTCCTCTCTTCCGAGATCTCACTACAAAAGCAATTGTCGAAAGAGGCAAATTTGAAAGGGTCATACAAGTTAAAAAATACATTTATAGCAGTATATTGTTGCTCATGTAACAAATGACCACAAACATAGTAGTAAAAAAACAACTCAAACGTCTTCTTACTCCGAGGTTCAACACTGATCTCATTGGACTAAAACTGAGGTGCCAGCAGGGCTGTGGGCTTTTTCTGGAAGCTCCAGGGGAGAATCCACTTCTTGGCCTTTTTCTGGTTGCTGGAAGTTGTCGTCCTTCCGTGGCTTTGGGCCACTTTGTCCACCTTTAAAGCCAGCGAAGGCAGGTTGAGTCCACCCCTGGTATCATGCTTATACTTGGAGCTTTTATCACATCTTTCTCGATGTTCTTCTCTTCTACCTCCCTCTTCCACCTTTAAAAAACCCTTCTGATTACATTGGGCCCACCCAGATAATCAGGATAATCACCCTGTTATATGATAAAATAGTAGCAGCCTCAATTCCCCTTTGTCATGTAACCTAACATATTCTCAGGTTCCGGGGATCAGGACAGGTTCCTCTTCGGGGGACCATTATTCCACTTGCCATAGTGCTCCAGAAATATTATTTATTACTACTTTAAGTGGAGGAGGAACTTACATAAACATGAAGCCGTTAATTATGAAATGATTAATACTGAGTTAATAAAATCTTCCTAATACTTTACAACTATCTAGCTCCCACTTAATTCCACAGCAACAGTGTTTTTTTGTTTTGTTTTGTTTTGTTTTGTTCTAGGAGCTCAAATGTAGCGAGTGTGTTCAAAGTATTTAACTTAACTTTCATAGAAACAAAAACTCCTATCTTCTCACACTCATACAGGTACGTGAATTTACATGATATTTCAGTAATTACATAATAACAGGGATCATTATACCTGGGATAAATGCAAGTGACTGTTGGTAAACATATACCTCAGCTGGAGAAACCAAAGCTGTTGAGCTCAACAGGAGAATGACTACCGGTGACGGGCACACAGCAGGTAGTCAACACCCATCCATGCATTTTGTGGAAGGAGTGGAGATCATCCATTAAACTGGCAAATTCGTTGGGTGGGAGTTTTTAAATAAAGCCTCTACTCTTCTACAGACAATGAACTGCAAGGTCTGAAGGCAGACTTGTGTTCTGATCCCTTGTCACTCATTCCTTACAAGTTGGTAAATTAATTAATGCCTAAGAAGTAGTGAAGGCTAGGACACTACCTCCTCCAAAGCACAGGGGTAAGTACTAAAGTCATCTTGCAGGAAAAGGTCTTCATTTGGATAACTATTCTGTCAATCACAAATATTTGCATACTGTGTCCATTACTTCTTAGAATAAATTCCTAGACATGAATTATTGAATGGATATGTTTACAAATTTCTCAACTCCTATACAGAACTATTTCCGAAATAGCTTCCAGAAATATATACCAATTCCACTCCTAACTACAACATATGATGATACCCATTTCCTCAACAAACTTGCCAAGGCTCCTCATCATTTTAATACTGCCCATTGAGTTGCCTAAATAAATAAAGAGAATCTGAAATTGTTCTTTTCATTTGAATTTTTGTGATGATTGCTTTTGGGGATGTTTTCATGTAAAATTATATTGACCATCTGATTTCCTCTTTTTGTGAATTGCTTGTTAATGTCCTTACCCCATTTTAATTGGGACTTTTATGGTTTTTTCATGGATTTGTAAGAATTCCAAATATTGCTTTTTGTGTCCTTAATTTTCTGATCCATGTTTTTCTATTTTATTTATGTGTCCTAAGGATATCCTTGAAAGACAATTCCCAAATTCCCTCTGTCCTCTCGGGGAAAAATCAATTTTAAAGCACCATCTGCCCGAGATTTCCTGTGGCTAGTAAATTTCCTAATAATATTAGCACATACATGTTGCTATTCATCAAAGAGTTCATTTGAAGCTCTAATAATTACTTGACTTTTTAAGAAACCACTACTATTTTCAGAAAATATGTTTCTTCTTTACATTCTTCTCACACCTGAGGCACCAAACCAACTTGCATTTGTGATCCTTGCCTTGTTTTCACCAATCAATTTCTATTCTTTTTTAATTGCATATTTCACTAGGCTTGCCTTTATTTAGCAACTGTTACCTTAAAGCTTATTATTATAGCACCTCTGCCTGTTAAATAACGTCAACATCCTTGCCGTCACCTCAGCACTTCTAATGCCCCTCCTCACAGCCCCCTCACTGAATGAAAAGCAACGCGTTTTTTGTTGGAAGCTTTGAATGAATAATTCATTTGGAAAAATCATCCGTGTTGTGCATGTTCAGAAGACAGAGCTCTCCTCTTGTCAGTCACAATGGCTTGGTTAGGACTAAGTGCTGTTCAGCGTGTGCTCGCAGAGTACTGCTGATGGCGGGTTGCTGAGATTGCCAACCGCGTTAATCCTGACCATCCTTATTTGTCTTTTGTGACAGGAAGATTAAGATTCAGGGTCTTATTCAGTTGTTGCTGTTAGACTCTATTTCACTTGGTTGTTTCAAGCCTCCTGTTAAGTTACCGACAGATTTTCATCATTATCCCCTCAAGCCCAGTGAAATCCTGACCCAGAGTTATGTTCTCTGAGGGCAGCATGGAACAGAGAGGAGAAAGCATAGTCTTTTGCCAAACTTTGGGTCTAAATTCTATATCTGCCATTTATGGGCATGGTAGCTTGGGGAAGGTGCATAAACTTGAGGAACCTCAATTCCCTTATCTGGAAATCAGAGAGGATTATTGCTACAACGCAGATTGTGTGTGTGCGTGGATGTGTGGGCTCTCTAAGGAAATACACTATGGAAGTGCCCCAGTGTTATGTCCGGAGAATGGCAGGTCTCTAGTTCATGTTCATGTCCTTTTAACTAATTCCCTCTTTGCCACTGCCTAAGTGATCTCCTTTCCTTTCTCTGTTACACATATGCAAAATACTGAATGAACTTACCAAGTTCCTAATGACATTCAGGATTTCCTTATTTTCAGGAGACAAAGTCCACTCTCACAGCATGATCCCAACCAGCTGCTCCCGCCCATCCAACTGATGTGCCCAGTGGACCAGCTACATGGAAATATTCTTTACTTTCTCCAAGTAACTTCATGTACTTCAGTCTCCAGGCCCAGCAGTTCCTGCTTCCCACTTGGTTTGTCCATTCTTTCATGCGCAGCTGCAAAAATCACAGCCCTCCTTTAAGACACAGGAATTTATCATACACCTTCTCTGAATCCTTCCGGGGCCTGCATGGCCTTTGACCCTGCCTCCATGCTCCACACACCTTGCACACAGGTCCATTCTCACACTTACCTTTCTCATCATAAGATAATTATATGACCATCTCTCTGCTTCTGAATAGACCATGAGCTCAAAAGGGCATAGATATACCTTTTGTCTCTTTATTTGGCTTATAGAAAATGCCTCACAGAATTTTGGGTAAATACATGAAAGGATGCTCAAATGCATGAATGAATGAAGTATCCAATATTTAAAAAATTTTTTTTAACGTTTATTTATTTTAGAGAGAGAGAGACAAAGTGCAAGCAGGGGACGGGCAGAGAGAGGGAGACACAGAATCTGAAGTAGGCTTCAGGCTCTGAGCTGTCAGCACGGAGCCCGACGTGGGGCTTGAACTTATTAACCGTGTGAGACCATGACTGAGCTGAAGTCAGGCACTTAACTGACTGAGCCCCTGAAGTATTGAATATTTTAAGGAATAATATCATAGACATTAAAAAATACTAAAATCATTATGTCTCAATAACATGGTCGCAGGAACACCAGCAAATGCCGGTTTCATACCTTTAAGCAAACATCTGTAGAACTAGTTTTTGAACCATGTTAAGGGATAAGTGCATTGTTCTCACTGTCTGTATACACATCTTCTCTTCCCCCTCTGCTCACCTCTCCCATTGCTCTCTCCAACTCTTTCCCTCTTCCTTCTGCCTTTTGAAGAAAGTAGAATTAAGAGGGATTATTTGGAGATCCCTCCAGAGGCTGGTAGCCTCAGCTGTGACATCTGGAATCCAGCCTGTTTTACTTGCTGGGTCCATAAAACATCCTTATAAATGTTAACTGGTAACTAACCTCTCCCTCTGTTAACCCTCTCCTTCCTGGCTTGGCAGCGGCTCTGTTCCGCATCTGGTCTTAGAATTTACATTCCTTTTTTCCCCTAGGGGGCACGTCTTGTCTTCAAGGCACTGCCTAAAACTGCCAGGCAGTGAGCTACATACCTCATAAAGGCCGTAAGGGATTTGTCTCCTGCAGTTTCTACGTGATGTCCATTGATTTGTCAGGAAGTGCCCCTGCACTTTTCCTATCTCGCTTGGGAGAAAATCTAGAGTCTTCACACAGAATGTATGGTCTGATCAGCCCTTCCATGCCAACATTGAATATATTTATGGATAAGATCTTTATACAAGGGAGCCTATGCCCTCACCAGAAGAACTCAAAACTAACAATGCCAACATTTGCCTGGAAGAAAATAACCTTGGAACCCATATGAGAATAAAGACTTTTCTTTTAACTTATTCCTTAAAGCAAACAATTAGATTAAGACTAAAGGGGAATGATATTTGAGATGTCAACCTTCTACTTACGAACACTATATACATTAACTGTGTGTGTGTGTGCATGTGAGTCTGTGTGTGTTTGTGTGTATGTGGGGGGGGGTGGGTGTCTAATATCTGTCATTATAGAGCTGATAACTGCAAGGTTCAATATTCTAATGAAGGGGGTGAATATGGATGGTTTGATTTTTGTTTTGAGTTTTGCCAACAGTGATAGCAGCAACGATAGTAACTACCATTAACAGAGTACATTTTGTGTGTAATGTCACATTTTGCATGCAGTATCTTACTTAATTAGCAAAATAACCTGTAAAATCAGGACTTATTATCTCTACTTTACCAAGGAGAACGGTACCCTAAAGCCGACTACTAACACATTTGAGAAGCTTGCCCACAGTCTCCCACAGTTAGGAAGAGGGAAAGGAGAGATTCAGACTAATCACAAAGTCCACCCTTAGCCACCAAATGATACTCCCCCCTGACCAGTCCATTATTCTACTTCTACAGCTTGCTTTCCCCAATTGCTTAAAATATAATCTTGTCATTGTATAGCTAATCAATGAGAACAATGACTCCCAGATATGATGAGAGGTCAGGAAAACACCTTTTCAGTCAAAATGGATTTTATTAAAAAAGCAAAACCCTAGAACCCATGGAAGACATGCTGAATCAAGCTGCCTTTAGGCAGGACTCAGGAATCTTTGTTCAAGTGCCTCTCCAGCCAATTCTGATGCAACATACTCGGTACTGCTTTGCTGACCTGTAGCTGGAAACTATATCTTAGACAGACTCTAAACTTCACATCCTAGTCTCTCAACAAATTGTTGTTGAACTCAATTGTGGAACCATCAGTCTTCATAGTGATATTTCCAGCATTGGAATAATAATGAGTATGATATTTCCTTTACTTTTTGGGAGGGGAAGACCACTCAGCCCCATGAAGCAGCTCAGCCTTTTGAGCTTAGAGGAGGCCATCAGGCAGCAGTGATGGAATCTCTCTCAGCAGAGTTTTGCATTAAGGAGAAAGGCTACACTCAAGGTAGACATTTCCTTCCTAGGGTGATACAGGCATCTATCATTAAGGTTTATAGGTATTTGTATATGTCATTACTGTTACAGGTTTCTGTTGGGTCCCGAGGAGAATCAAGTTGAATGCCTATAAAAATACAACAAGCTCCTAAGAGAAAGATGCTCTCTAAAGATATAGTATTACTATAAATTTCAACCACTTCCCCTTGCTTGAAAATGCTGTCCTGGTGAGAATGATCACTTATCAGGTGTTGACTCATTTCCCAAGCTCGTGGGAAACTGACCTAACTCTCAGGCATCCTGAAAATGGAGGAATGGGGTCGCTGGGGTAAAGGGCAGGGAAAATAGCTAACAAAAAGTGACAATGATCTATTTTTCAAATCTGTATCAGTTACAAGTACAGCCTTACCAATAGTTGGTGCGGTAATAAAAAAAACATGGGCTTACAAAAAAACTCCATTATCTGTTCTTAAATAGAATACCATCTTCTTAAAGGAATTTGTTTCATTTGCTGGCTTTCTTACCACTGCAAGGACCCAACCCAGCTGGGCACGTGACAAAGTCAGGGAGCCTGATTCTCCTCCTTCCTCCTCAAGAACTATCAGTCCTCTCCATCTCTATCAGATTTTCACAGTAGCTAGCTGTTTGAATCAGGACAGTTCCCTTGGAGTTAATCTTTTAAACCCAAAGACAAAATCCCTTTACTCATCGCGTATATATGAGAATAAATGTCTCTGAACTGTTCATAATCTTGGGGAAGTGACATCCTTTGGCCTGGAGATAAATATGTGCTTTGCTAGTTCCTGGTGATTTTATACCCAGTTGGGACGTGAGGTCTACGTAAAAGCAACATTCTCGGAAGAAATGGATATCTTTGTAGATAGACAAAGGGGTATAAATTGTACAGCCGTTTTGAAAAGTAATGGTGCACTGTGATTAAAAGAATTGGACACATTAACAACATATCAATCTTTTATGTGTTGACCTTATTCTGATATACATATTTATACAAATATTACAATTCCTATAAAATAGTTAAAATGCATAAACATAACACAAATATGTATTATGTATATGTAAAGGCCAAATGTCAGACATCTGTATGTTATTCTACTGGTCACCTTTGTCCTATTCTGTGAATTTGACGTCGGCAACTCTCAGACCTCTCTTCTAACTCCTCATTTCCAGGAGACCTGCCTTCTCAACAGCTCTTGCATGACTAACGGACATCTCAGAGCTGAACTCTAAATATTCCCTGCAGATCTGTTCTTCCACAGTCTTCCCCATCTCAAATGGAAGCTTCAAAATAGATTAAGACTCCAGACTCCACGGTCATTTTTGTCATCCCTGTTCCTCTAAACCACCATCCCGTTGGAGGTCAGGAGAGAGCTCTGACTGGATTGACATATTACATGGTCACCAGCAAGTTGATGACCTGAGAGCCTTAGGAATAGATGTGACCACCTAGAAAAGGGGTGGGAAAAGAGAACAGAATAAAACCCAAGGAAAATCTGCAAGGACCTTAACAGAGCTCAGATAGAGAAGACAGAGGCTTGAGAAGAGTTGGAAGACAACCCAGGCCCTCAATCTGTTGGAGGTGAGACATATATTAGACTAACGTCTTTGGAGGCAAAGCTAGGTGTGCTCTGGGAGGGGTTCTGAGGGAGCAGCTGCATCATCCTCCTATGGGTTGTTCCAGAAGCTTCCCGTCATAGAAATACTGCCTAGGTCTAGGATCACTGTGACAGAGGATTCAAGTTGCCTCCACAGAAAGCAGTCCAGCCCTATCTATCACCTCAGATTCAACAGGGCCGGGTCATGTGTTCTGTGGAATAAAAGGAAGAGGACCAGTCAGGTCCTCACCAAGTGGGCTCCAGTGTCAGAAGGCTGTGAGGAAATCCCTGTCTCTGGTGGCACAGTCTTCTCTATCTTGTCTCAGGGCAGCAACTTCTTGTCTCAGGGCAGCAACTTCCATTGGCCATCACAAGACCCAAGTTCCTGTTAGATGGGCCAGGCTGCCACCCAAGAGGTTGTGCTCTTAGGAGACAAGGGAGTCCCTGAGAGAACATTGTTGTAGGTAATATCACAGATGTGTGAGGCTGAGCCAAATTCAGAGCTACTGTCTCCCCGAGCCTCAGTCCTGCAACACCTTGGATTCTCTATGTATGTACACCAGGAAGGAGAACCTGTCTCGTTAATTTAAAATCCCTGGTGGTGCCTGGGTGGCTCAGTCGTTTAAGCCTCCGACTGGCTCAGGTCATGACCTCACAGTTCGTGGGTTCAAGCCCCAAGGCAGGCTCTATGCTGACAGCTCAGAGCCTAGAACCTGCTTCAGATTCTGTGTCTCTATCTCTCTCTGGCCCCTTGCTCGCACTCTGTCTCTCTTGCTCTCTCTCAAAAATAAATAAACATTTTTAAAAAATTGAAAAACCCTGGAGGAAACCCCCCCCCTGAAGTCACTGATGGGTGAAGAAAGGAAGAAGAACACAGAAGAGAGTAGTGGCTGAAAGGAACTGAAGGCTGGCCGTCCTAGAAGCAGAAGAGGAACAAAACCATGCAGCACCAGCCCCCAGGGCAGGGAGAGCTGGGACTGTGGGGGTAGGACTCTCATTCTGCCCTCCACTCGCACCAGAGATTCCCAGAGGAAATTAATTAGGAAAGGAGTCCTAAGGAAAACCGGATTTCCTCTCGTCAAAAGGGTAAAAGCCTCTGAGGTCCATTTAGACTTGAAATATTCTTAGAAATGTAAGTTCTGGGATATTTATTTCCTAAATCATCTTTAATAAGCACAAACTGCTTTTATTATTTTTAAATCAACAAAAAGATAATTTAAAAGGAAATGACCATGGTTTTTGCACTTCTGATTTTTCCCTATATTTCTAAAAGATTTACTAACACTCATATCACAAATCTCACATATGGTAGTTGGCAAATCTCCCATTTCATTGACCAAAAAATGGAGTGCTGGAGAGATTAATGAACCTTCTAAAGGTCAGAATTCTAAACAGTAAAACCTGTGGTAATTTTTCCCTAAGCACAAATTCCCTATTTCAACATATTCAAGCAATTGCCAAATTATAATTTCTGCTTTTGTCCCAGATTTCAAATTGGTCGAGGCTGTACTGGATGATTTCAGACTAATTATTCAGAGATTTAAAATGGCATCTGGCTTTATTTCCCTTAAAATACAGTTGACTATGATTGTTTTCCTTTCTCTTGCCTGAGGCTTCTCAGAATCTCATGTTTGGTTTTTTTTTTTTTTTTCTTTTTCTTGAGGACATGCATCAGATGGAATTTCTCTTTTCCAAAATGCCTTGAATGGGAACATTCCTTTTTGTCAACAAATGCTTTAGGGGTATTAAAGTATTTAAATACTTTGAATCTATATGTGGAAGATCGCTGACGTGTTATCGAACTCCTCGCTCAAGATTAAAGAGCATACTGTTCTGACAGGAAGTTTGCAAATTTCTATTTCACATCGTGTGAAAAATTCAAAGATGACTTGAATTTTAAAATCTTGTAACATTTCACTTACATAAAAGTAATCTCTCTTATCTTTAGCTGAATATTTTCTTTCAGAGAGATTGTATGTTTTAAAATATTGTTTAGAGAGTATAAACATCTATTACATTAAAAAACTATAGCTTCTGAAATATCATAACAATTGTTTCCTCTCTTAAAAAGTATAATAAATACTTAGTTGTGATACATTTAAAAATAGAGTTTATAACATGGATGTAATATTTTATAACAAGTCAAATTTTTAAACAAAATGCTGGTGCCATTGAAGG
The DNA here is from genome assembly GCF_008692635.1 of Crocuta crocuta. Taxonomy (NCBI): domain Eukaryota; kingdom Metazoa; phylum Chordata; class Mammalia; order Carnivora; family Hyaenidae; genus Crocuta; species Crocuta crocuta. Next base: position 1,663,800 of record NW_027529428.1, read on the forward strand.
CTCATTTATCCAAATAACATCTATTCATTTTGCTTAAATTTCATGTTTGAATAAAGTTTAAATATTATTAAAATATCAACGTCTTTGTTGTTCATTGACTTAATCTATTTTCCTCTCAAGTCTGATGTAGCAAGTCAGGCAGGGAGACAAAAAAAATCATAAACATAGGGAAAAAAAAAACAAATCATAAACTAATAGTACATACTAAACTGCCACTGCATAGTTTGTAGTAACAAAAACAGAGGACAAAATATAATTTTGCAAATGTTTCTTTTTTTCTCCTTCTTCATTTTTTGAAGGTAAGCCCACCAAGTGTCAGTAATTACTCTCATAGGAAGAATCAGAGAAACAAGATTGTGCTATTAAGAGCCAAGAAGCAAGAAATGTGTTTCAGAAAACATTTAAATGAATGTGATTTCCTACTGAGTTATGGTTTTGCCAGGTAAATGACTCTTTTGACCAGTTCTCAAATGTAAGCCTGAAACAAGTAAACATTATTGCTCAAGCTTCTGGCTTAGGAAAAACACGCATATCACTGCCTGTCTGCTATCATTCCACATTGAATTCATGTACAAAGGGTCATCACTTAATTAGTCTGGGGGAGAGGCCAAAGAAGGGAGCTGGCATGGATGCACAAGTAGATAATAACTTGCAAGGAAAGAAAAGGAATCAATTCAGAAAGGTCTGCTTTGTTATTTCATAGCGAGAGAGGCCAATGGAGCTCGGATAGCAGATTTGCCAAAAAAATGAAGAATCAAAGTCTAATAAGCTTTTAAAGTTGAAAGAAGGCTTGGCGGCCATTTAATCTAGTAACCTCCCATTTCGGCAGAGAGGAATTTCAAGTCTGGAGAAGTGACATGGCTTGCTGAAGATTAGACAGCTGGTAAGTGAGAAAGCCAGGCTTTGTGCCAAGATAGTCTGCTCTCCACAAAGAGTTCTTTCTACTCTTCCCAACTCCATACTCCCATCCACCTCTTTTTGAGGCAGATCCACAAGTAATGGAGCCTACCTGGGGGGGTTTAGTTTGCTTCCCTTAATACAGGAAAGAATGCAGATATTTGGGAAGAATGGGGAAGACTGTGATGGCGCATAGCGACTAAAACTTTGGCTTATTCAGAAGTAAGTTTGAAGACGCTACATACTTTATAACTTATACCTTATAATCAGATGAAGCTGATGTGGGTGGGGAGGGCGGGGAGCAGGAGTTGGACACTCATACAGAAACAAAGCAGATACTTGAATATCAGGAAGTGATGGTTCTTTGTCAGGACAGTCTAAAAGAAGGTCTAAGAACATAGCTTTGCATGTCAGGTACATCTACATGAGGGCTGAAGGTCGTGGAGAGGCAAAAGGTGGGTTTCCTTAACAAGGTTCATTAATCTCTGTCATGTGGCCATGTGGGGACTTCCCAAGCACATTTCCCTAGGAAGTTTCCCACTTCTGCTGGGTCGTAAAAGTACCCTGTGTTCTGAACAGGGCTTTCCACTGTGGTCCAATAATTTTGCTTCACTATCAGAAAGCAACAGCCGGTGTATTCAGACCATCAAGAGAAAATAAGTAGGTTTAACTTACAGAACGGTCGGGACATGTAAGTCATTTTTTTTCTCCTATCGTCAAGCAGCCTACTTGAACATGTAACTTCTCTTATAGTTTAAGTTCATTAAGCCAGCAACCCTTTTTAAAAATTCTGGCCAATTAATAATGAATTTCTGTCATGTAGCTGATTCCAGTTAATCAATGAGGTCACCAGAAACATTGAATCCCACGTTGTTCATTAAAACTGTCCCCATTCTAAACCACTGATGGTTTCTAAAAATGTCAGATGGGCAGCTATTAGGATAATGATCACTAATGATGACATAACCCTCTGTGTCTTGACCACACTTTCACCCTTGAGGTCGAAGTTCAATTATATCCATTAAAGCTCACAAATTCAATGAGAGGCATGGGGCTTAACTTTGTCAGAGAAATGGTATCCAGTTCAAATCAGCTGATGTGGCTTTCTGGCACCGTGTGCTCTCCCAGCTTCTAGAACAGAGAATTCCACTTGGAGTGGTGTGCTTTAGTTGTTGGTGCCATTGCCTCTGATTCATTGTGTTCTTTCTGAACTGTAACTCATTACCAATTGTGTTATTTCAAGTCATGGGAAAAGAAGACTCAGTAATTAATTTTGTTGGTGACACCAAAAAAAGCATTTATATAATCTTGCATGCTGTGCAGTGCCACGTTAAAACAATTCCAAGATCCCTTATCCACAATTGTAAAATACAGAAACTCTAAAGATCAAGTTTAAAAAACCTAGTGGCATATTTTTTTAGTAGCAAAACCTGACTTGCATTGATATGACCTTATTTAGAGTCTATCTATCTCCCTATAATGTGAATATCTATGGCTTTCATTATAAAAATCAATGTGTTTGATTGGGGGAGCCTTAAACCCTACTGAAAGTCATTATACAATATCATATATGTGTATATGCACTGTACTAGCCTTGCAACACCTGAAAAGAAAAATCTGAATTCCAAGACAGAACTGTCCAAATTAGTTTTAGATAAAGGATTTTGAAACAGAAAAAGTAAAAAGTTTGGGTATTTTCTAAGCCTGTGGAAAGTGACTTAGAAAACTGGGTCTGTTTGTTTTTTTATTTTAAAATTTTTGTTTTAATGTCTTTATTTATTTATTAATGTTTTTTTTATTTATGTTTGAGAGAGAGACAGAGCATGAGCGGGAGAAGGGCAGAGAGAGAGGGAGACACAGAATCTGAAGCAAGCTCCAGGCTCTGAGCTGTCAGCACAGAGCCCTCTGCGGGGCTTGAACTCACAAACCATGAGATCATGACCTAAGCTGAAATCGGATGCTTAACCGACTGAGCCACCCAGGTGCCCCTGAAAACTGGCTTTGTTTCAATAAGTAAATTTTAATGTGCAGCCCATACATTCAGACTCTATCCCCTAGTAGATTTTGGTTGGGTTTATATTTTGTGTCATTTTTATTCTTGTTTTCTTACTTTACTTTTTATGTTACATTATTTTATTTTTCAATAAATTCAGCAGATTGAGAACACTAGGAAGTCTCAGACAACAAGTCCATGGTGGGCATGGGCCCTGCAGCCTTCCTGATGCGGTTAGGGCCACACCAATGGCTATTTTCCTGGCTACTTCTTGTGATGAGAGACACATTTATCCAAACATTCAATATTGGGCCTCTTAGCTGAGACCTCAGACAAAGGACCTAATTGTAAAAAGAAATGCTGTTTATTTGACCCATGCCTATTGGACACCCCAACATGCTATTCCTCATTCATTTCCACTGCAATCACAGAATTATGCATGGGTCTTATTCACTCTTAAAAATAACCCCTGAAAATAAGGTGGGGGGAACAGGTATCTTTCAAGGTGTGTCCTAACAACGATGCTTTTTTTGCTTTCAATGTATTGCTCTATTTTTTCACAGTTGTTGGATTGGAACCAGAGCTCTATTTAAAATCAGCCTATTCATTTTTAGTTGCCTTTCACAATGACAGTGGTTTTGTTTTTGTGAAAGTTGGTACCAAATTATATATGTAAGGTTTCTGGACAAAGAATATTAAGTAGTTCTGATCCCTTATTGATTCTGATACTGAATTCCACAAGGGAGAAAGAATAGGAATACAACCATAACATCAAAAGACTCTGTTTTGGCAAGAAAAAAGTTTCTAAAATATTTATTATGTACATGATTTTTTGTTCAGGAAGCTCATCTTGGGTGTGTAACTTCCAGTTAGAAAAAAGGAGAGGCTGAGATGGAGTTTTGTGGTCTGGGAATACTCAACTCAACTTCTGTTCAATAAGATGAGAGGAGGGGCGCCTGGGTGGCTCAGTTGGTTGAGCTTCCGACTTCAGCTCAGGTCATGATCTCACAGTCTGTGGGTTTGAGCCCTGCTTCGGGCTCTGTGCTGATAACTCAAAGCCTGGAGGCTGCTTCCGATTCTGTGCCTCCCTCTCTCTCTGCCCCTCCCCCACTCGCTCTCTGTCTCTGTCTCTCAGAATAAAATAAAAGACGTTAAAAAAAAAAAGAGGGGTCTTGTTAAAAATAAATAAATAAATAAATAAATAAATAAGATGAGAGGACCTTGGAGAATAAAATCCAACTGGCTTTTATTGTCCTCATTGAATACATAAAAGAAAGTAGATTTTTAGACTCAGTATGGTTTGGGGTCATAGACTGGAAATCAACTAACGTCGACACTGACGGGAAAGCAAGTGGTGGAGAGGCAACCTGCACCTACTCCTCTGGTGCATTTTTAAGTGCATCTGATGTAAAAGAAGACTCTTTAGAAGTCCACTAGCAGTGATTATTTCCAGTGTATAGTCATGAGCTTTCAATAAATGGCTGTTTCTTCAGAACTAGGTGGAAACCTCACTGAGGGGAAAAGCAGAAACCACTAAGCCACAGGGATGTCACAACTCTTACGAATGAGTGCGACTTCAGAAAAACAAGCACCAACCTTTAAACAGCTTAAGAGAAACGTCAAGTCAATCAAGTATACCTACCCTATGCCAAGACTGGGTTATGTAAATGTTAGCAAATAGCTATGTATTATCACCATGAAGAAAACACATTGCACTTGACAGCAGCTGGGAAAATTCTGAAAGTAAACACCTATATAAACCAGACTTAGAAAACATTTTGGCAACATGGGAGAAAATTTCAGAGTCTCTCTTATACTCACAAAATGTTTTGGAGTATTTCTATCAATCCTTTAGCAATCATTGTGTTCTTTTAACACAAGTGAGGAGTTGGCATGAATTACATGAAAAGGAAACTAGCTAGGGAGCCAGGTAAATACATGGTCTGCCTGAAGAAACTTGTGAGATGCTACGCATGCTTAGATTTGAGTCACATGTACCTCGGATGCTCCCATCTATCTGTTCATTTTTCATGTAATTTCCTTTTGACATATTCAAGCAAAGTGCTTTTTCCCCACTTTTCTTAGAAGGATATTAACTTAAAAGGACTATAGAAGGCAGGCTAACCAGGCTAGCATGAGGCACTTTATTTATTCTCAACTAGACTGTAGTATTACAATTAAAGTCACACATGTACACGCAAAATAACACAGGCAAACAGTGAAAATAATTATCCCTCCCATCACACATTGTCCCATGGGGAACTACTATTTAAATCTTCTTAAGCATATTTTCTGGAACTTTCTACATAGCCTATTGTCCACAGCTTCTTTTTTTTCTCTTACTGTCTCATTAAGCATCCTTTGTCAGTATTTCAGTACCTAGTGAGGTGGCTCATTTAAAAACATAGTTGCAGTGTCATCCATTATACGATGACATGATCGTATAATGATTTATCCAATTATTTTCCAACTACTGGGCATTTTAGAATATTTTAAAACTCCTATTATTTTTTTTAATGTTTTATTTATTTCTGAGAGAGACAGAGATACAGCATGAGCAGGGGAGGGGCAGAGAGAGAGGGAGACACAGAATCCAAAGCAGGCTCCAGGCTTTGAGCTGTCAGCACAGAGCCCGACATGGGGCTTGAACTCACCAACTGTAAAATCATGACCTGAGCCGAAGTCAGAGACTGAACCAACTGAGTCATCCAGGCACCTCAGCAACTGTTTATTTATTTTTTTATTTTTTAAAAGTGTATTTTTTTAAATGTCTTATTTATTTTTGAGAGAGAGAGAGAGAGAGAGAGAGCATGTGAGCAGGGGAGGGTCAGAGAGAGAGATACAGAATCCGAAGACAAGCTCTAGCTTCTAAGCTAGCTGTCAGCAGAGAGCCCGACATGGGGATCGAAACTTCAAACGTGAGATCATGACCTGAGCCCAAGTCGGATGCTTAACTGACTGAGCCACCCAAGAGCCCCCAACAACTTTTTTTTAAAGCCTATTTATTTACTTGGAGAGACAGAGATAGTGTGCATGGGGGAGGGGCCAGAGAAAGAGATCTTAAGCTGGCTTCTTCACACTGTCAGTCAGAGCTCAAAGCAGGGCTCGAACTTACAAACTGTGAGATCATGACCTGAGCCAAAATCAAGAGCCATATGCTTAACCGAGCCATCCAGACGCCCCAAGACAAAACAACTTTTTTTTAAATGTTTATTTATTTTTGAGAGAGACAGAGAGTGAGCAGGGGAGGGGCAGAGACAGAGGGAGACACAAAATCTGAAGGAGGCTCCAGGCTCTGAGCTGTCAGCACAGAGCTCAATGTGGGTAACAAACTCAGGAATTGTGACAACCCCAGGCACCGTGAAATCGTGACCTGAGCCCAAGTCAGATGCTTAGCTGATTGAGCCGCCCAAGGTGCAACTTTTAATTGCCATTTGGAGAAACTGCCTATGGATTTATGACTGTGATTACAGCTATCTCACTACCACTTACCCAAATCAATGTACATTCCTGTTCCAAGTTGCCTTTTCTCCATAAATGCTTGCTGTTTAAAATTAAAACCTCCCCAAACATTAAAAAGTAAACTTCCATTGCCTAATTCTTGTCTGTAAACTCATAGTGCCTTTACATTCAGTAGCATTCCGACTTGCGCCCGGCAATTCTCTGCTTATATTACAGATGCTACTTCATCTCCAACGATGACTTTATCTCCCCATTGTGTCTAGTGAACTCCTGGATAAACAGATCTCAGTATCATTGATTAGTTGTACTTGAACTAAACACACATTCACATGACTGGGATCTCGAGAGCCATCGTCTCAACAAAAGCTTTTGAAGGTTTATCAAGGTGACAGGACAAAAATACGACACACGTTCAGAAAATTAAACAGCCTCATCTTCAGGTCTAAAGAAATCTGTTACCAGGGTTTCCTGGTCCTGGGAAGGTAAACTGCAAGTACGTGTTAGTGGCATTTCTCAGCACCATGTGGGATAAACCTCTGTACAAATTACCATCAATAGGCACAACAGGGAGGCAGAAGCAGAGGATTCATTTTCCTCTATTTGACTAGTTCAAATGAGTTTCTCTGCACAGAGCAATATATATGGTTCTCCAGCAAAAATGAAAAACTGTGAACACTGCTACCTTCATCACAGTTCAAAAGAGCTATTAGAAGCTGTATCCTGCTGTGTGTGTGCTTATATGTACACACACTCACATGCATGTGTGAACCACAATCCAGACAAATAACTTGGGCTAAGCTAGTTATTCTTGCAGATTTTTGCTGCAAACATATTAGGATCTCTCTAGCTAAGGCTAAATTTGTCCCCATGTTGAAGGCCTTCTTGGTGTCGCTGCCTTAATCTGCGGTGTAGGTGGATTTTCTCGATATCTGGACTTCTGTGTACGTGATGATTCAACTCTCTAGGGACCAGATTCCTTATTCGTGGTACTGAGCTCTTATTACTTCTGCTCCATCCTGTTCTTCAGACTACAGGGAGATCCTGGTCCAGGTACCTGTCTCTGCCTAGAATATGGCCATCAGCTCTCACAATGAGGAGATTAAGAGCAAGGGCCGGACAATCACTGTCTGGGCTCAGATCTCTGACCAGCAGGGAGACCCTGGGCAGGATGCTTCATTTCTGAGCCTCGGATTCCTAATCCACAAAATGTGGGTAACCTACGTGAAGATTAAATGTGATAATCCATTTGATATCCTTACAATATTGCCTGGCACATAGTGATGCTCCTGTAACTGTAGACACTGCTATTTATTTCACTCCTTCAGTGTGCAGACGTGCAGGAAAGCCACCCAGTGCGGCATGGTCCTGGGGAATCCCACCAGGGAACACGTCCATCGACCAGGTGGCCGGTAAAAGTCACATGGAACCAATTTCTAGTTGAAAAAGGCCAAGACTGCAGTCACAATAACCACAGCAGAATCGTAAGGTGAGTTTTCTTTTAAGTGTATTTATTGCGGGGGGAGGGGGTGCAGATAGGGAGAGAGAAACCCCAAGCAGCTTCTGTGCTGACAGCGCAGAGCCCAACATGGCACTTGAACCCATGAACCATGAGATCATGACCTGAGCCGAAACCCAGAGTCAGACACCTAACAGACTGAGCCACCCAGGCACCCCACGCTGAGTATTTTTTTTTTAACCCAAGAACTGGATAAGTTAACAGGGTAAGAGTCTTCCTTCAGAGACTCTCATTAAGGTAGATTAGAAAACAGTTATAAATGCTGGCAGCTGGTTGGGAATCAAGGGTTAATACATTTTCAGAAGGCAGAATAAGAACTGAGAGTGTCTGAAGAGAGTTACTACAGTGTCATCAGAAAATTATTGAAGGAACCCATTAAGGATAAGTTTTGTGGGGCAAGTAGTGCTTACACCTAGAACAGGGGTCTGCACATTTGTTCTGAAAAAAAGCCAGATAGGAAATATTTTCAGCTTTGCAGCCCACAGTCTACATTCCAGTTACTTAATTGCCATTGTCATGCGAAAGCAGCCACGGATGGGACGCAAGCAAACAGGCATGACTGTGTTCCATAAGAATTTATTTACAAAAATCAGCAGCCACCACATTTGACTGGCTCGCTATAATTTGCTGACTCCTCTTCTGGAACACCAACAACAGAAATCATCATCATGATAATCATGTTTAATAATTAAATCTTGACCATGTACCAAACGCTGCGCTAAACTCTCTTTTTAACGTATTTTCTTATAACATTATGAGGTCTATACCCTTATTACGCCTATTTATTTATCAGCGGTGAAACGGGCTGTGAGAGTTACTTATCTTCTTTTCTCATAACACTACATGGTCACACAGGTAATCAATGTTGGCCAGAATTTATGCCCAGGCAGTTTGGCTCCAGAGATTGAATACTCTTTTTTTTTTTTTTAATGTTTTATTTATTTCTAGGAGAGAGAGAGAGAGAGAGAGACAGCGTGAGCAGGGGAGGGTCAGAGAGAGAGGGAGTCACAGACTGAAACAGGCTCCAGGCTCCGAGCTGGCAGTCAGCACAGAGCCCGACGCGGGGCTCGAACCTACGAACCGCGAGATCATGACCCAGGCGAAAGTCGGACGCTTAACCGACTAAGCCACCCAGGCGCCCCCAGAGATTGAATACTCTTAATCACTGCGTCACTTTGCCTCTTGAGCAGGAAGGGGGTGGGGTAGAGCAGAGGCTATTTTAATTACCTATTCATCTCCATCTCATCCTAAAGAGCCACCATCCTAACAGTGGCAAGGTTTTACCGACTCCTGACTTACCTTTTATGGTAAGTGTCCACCTATCCTAGTTGCTCCTATTTGCTTTGACTATTTTGTGTGACTCAAATACACTTACCTCTTTAAAATGGCCTCCAGTTGCATGAAGGATCTGGACTTAGTCTAGCAAGCCTGTTTTGTACCAAGCTCTCCTTTTTTTTCTGCGTTCCAGCTCACCTATCTTCCTTTTTTTCCCCTTGGAATATTCCATTCTGCTTACTGTCTTAGGCATTTGAATATGATCTTTCCTCTGTCAAGATTATTCTTCCTTCCTCTTCTTTTCGTTGACTTGTCTCTGATCAAATCTTAGTTTAATCATCTTAACCTAACAGAAGACCTCTCTCGTCCTGTATCCTTACAGTATGTGACTTTTTTCATAGGACACTGCAGCTTGTAATTTTATATTCACCTATGTGATAATTTGGCTAACACATATTTTTCCTACAGTTTCTCAACCTCAGCACTGTGGACGTTTCAGGCTGGACAATTTCACGTGTCTGTGCGTGTGTGTGTGCACACGCGGGCACAAAGCCTGTGCATTATATGATGTTTAGCAACATTCGTAGCCTCTGCCCACAAAAAGCCAGTGACATCCCTGCCCTCAGTCATGCCCATTAAAAAAATGTTATCAAATACTGGCAAATGCCCTCAAGGAAGCAAAATCTCCTCTCATCAAGAACCACTATCTAAAATGAAAGCTGAGAGGTGCCTGGGTGGCTCAGTCAGTTAAGTGTCCGAATTCAGCTCAGGTCATGATCTCACAGTTCGTGGGTTCGAGCCCCGCGTCGGGCTCTGTGCTGACAGCTAGCTCAGAGCCTGGAGCCTGTTTCAGATTCTGTACCTCCCGCTCTCTCTGACCCTCCCCTGCTCACACTATCTCTCTGTCTCTCTCAGAAATAAATTTAAAAAAAATAAAATAAAATAAAACATTAAAATGAAAGCTCAAGGAAGGAAGGGACCATATTGGTTATCTTCCACTTGCCTCCCACTCATATCCCTGTCTTTTTTTTTTTAATTTTTAATGTTTACTTATTTTTGAGAGATGGAGAGACAGAGTGTGAGTGGGGTGAGGGGCAGAGAGAGAGGGAGACACAGAATCCGAAGTAGGCTCCAGGCTCAGAGCTGTCAGCACAGAAGTGGAGCTCGAACTCACAAACTATGAGATCATGATCTGAACTGAAGTCAGATGTTTAACCAACTGAGCCACCCAGGTGCCCCATCCATATCTCTGTATCCCCTGAACTTTTCTCTCTGCCCAGAGAGCCTGACCCAAACGGACTGTATCAGCGGCTCCTTGGTCTTCTCACTTCCGGTTGGATACCGCCGATGAAAGGCCTTCTCAGGAGATGGAAGGAAAAGAATGAAGTGACATGGAGGTCTTCTCTTGTGTATTCCAAGTCATCATGGTTTGACTGCACCCTTGTACCCAATGCCAGTGTTCCTATCGAATAGCCCTCTCAGGGCAGCCACTCCCCCCACGTGACGTGGTCATGGTTTTTCAGAGTCCAGCACTGTCCCTTGTTGGTTCCATTAAGGCTTGCCCAAACCTATGTAAATAATTAATTTGGTACACTTTCCTCAAATTTTGCTGAGACTCTGCTACAAAGATTATGTGTCTATTTCTCACCATTGACTACGTGGTGCTGGTGGCAATGAGCTCCCAGTAAAAATGTGTCACGTGAATAAATGCAGTGACATTTGTTTCTTCCTTTCTCTGACCTTCTGCCTTTGTCTGCCTCAATGCTTTACTGGACCCAAACTCAGGGGTCTTTGCCTGGTTTGACACATGGATTCCAACTCAACTGAGGCTTCTGAGACACACTCAGAAATATTACACTCGACCCCATCCCAATCTCTAATTTCTGCTGTGTCTACTTGTGTAACAAATTACCTTTTTTTCTTTCTTTCTTTCTTTTTTTTTTTCAGTTTGGAATTTTTTGCTCAGTTTTGCTATTTAACTAGCCTTATACCAACCATGTTAAGCAAAATGTCTTCGGTTAAGGTTTGTCTTGAACTAATAATATCTAATATTTTATGTATAAATTAATAATAAAATACTTGCTTTCAGAAGTGACTATTTTTTTCTCAGAAACTGTGAAGATAGAGCCATTCATAGCTCCTGCTCCATTTCAAAGGACTACTAGTTCAACAGATATTGTGACGATGTTATTTAATCTGAAATATTTCCAACCCAAGCAACACTTCACACATATTCCACAAACCCAGCTGTCCATCTCTGGAATAAATAACATTTATTTTTGGGGAAAAGCAAATACGGACAAGAAGCTAAGTAATTAAGAATTTATTATAAGGGTTCGGATCTCTCCAAGATAAACTCTCAATTCTCAAGCCTTTTTTGTACCCTGTAGACTCACAAATTCTGATCAGGACCCTAGACTCTCCCTCTCTTGAAGAATCAACAAAAGATAAGCCCTAACAACATTTTACTACAGAGGAAATACAGTTTTTCTCTGTTAGAATAAAAGGCTATTTAATTTTTCTCTTCAGTTTGAGTGCCTTAAAAATAACTGTTATTTAAGTATATCAATACATTTAAAACAAACCTTAACTTTGCTACATATTCACAGAGCTTAAAATTACAATTTTGAAAAAAATTTCTGTAGCCTTCTTAGGAAATGTGGAAAAAGGAAAGTGAGAGAGATAAGCACTCCTAGATATCCCACAGGGAAGGGAGAGGAAGCTGCCAGTTCTCCGGAAATCAAGTCTACACAACTACATTTCCTGATTTTTCTTGGAAAAAGACTTGTTTGTGCCCATCTTTATTTCCTTGTTTCCTAGTCTCTCTTATACCACAAAACAAGAGGTCATTCCAGGTGGCCATTATCCATTATCCACAAGTAAATGCTATTGATGTAAAGTCAAGTGTACAGACTAGAAATCATATAAAAATTAACATCAGTAATGACATAAACAGATTATAAAGTGGAAAAAAGAAAACAGTGGTAACATTAGCAGAGAAGCTTTGTGGAACTTACTTTTCATTAGATGGTTTAGTATTTTAACAATAAATCAAAGGGAAGAAGAGCCTTGTCTTCTGGAGATTTTAAATTCTTCATGGCTAAGACGATTGCCTGATTTTGAGCCATAAGCCTGCCTTATGCCATTTTGTGAATGGCCCAAAAACCATTCTGTGAATGATGAAGTAGAGAGAGTAGAGTCATGGAACCATCAGAAGCAAAATGCATTCAGATTAAATGAACAGACCAGTAACTTTTCTTTGGATTATGGGATCTTTTGGGGTGTTCCACATGATAACTCAATAACCAACAAACAATTTTGAAATGAAGACATTAACTTTCTTAAAAGCAACGTTTTCTCAAATTTCCGATTAATAATTTTTATACAGAATTTGTTGCAATACGTATAAAAGGGAAATCTCAAAACAAACAAACAAAACCGGTTTTTGACTGGCTTCAATAAGTGAAAGGGATGAACTAACCGAGATACTTCTTAAAGCCAGCATTATCAACAACATGATTAAACAAAAGAGCCTCCCTAAAGAGGTTAATTAATTTAGATAAAATGTTGGCTAAAGGTTCATATCCTCTCCTCATGCAATACAGGCAAATGTCTGAAGAAGAGGGAGAGCTCTTTTTGGGGACTTATCCTGAAGTGAATCCAAGGTTTCTCTTTTCTTTCTCGTTCCAGGTTTGAAGAAACAGTGGAATGCATGATTTCCTTTATTTCAAAGTATTTTATCATACAATTTTCAAAGGCACAGCAAAGTTAAAACTTTTTACAGTGGCTGTCCATGTACCTACCCCTAAATTCTGTCATTAACTTTTTACTACACTTTCTTTGTGACATATCTGTCTATACAGCCGTGCCTTAATCAATCCATCAAGCAATCTTACAGTTTCATGCAATTCAAATGTCAGCATGCATATCTTTATTAAGAGTTTAATTTTTAATAGTTTTTTTTCCTTTTGAGATAAAATTTACACATAGTGAAATGCAGTGATCTGAAGTGTCTAATCACTGAGTTTTGACAAATGCATACATTGTAGTAATTTAAACTCCTATCAGAATATGAAATAGCACATCACTCCAGAAAGCTTTCTCACACTCTCTCTAATCAATACTCGCCCTCTCTAATTTCAAGACCAATATTGTTTTGATTTTTTCTCACCAGAGATTATTGCCTTTTCTAGAAATTCATATTGTTTTGCTTTTACTAAAAATGTACATTAATTGGATAACACGCTGTTCTGTACGATCTCTTACACTCAGCATAATGGTTTTAGAAAATGTAGTCACATATAACATCTTCCCCTTTTCATTTTTGAGTAGCATATTCCGTTATAAGAATACATCACGGTTTATATATCCATCTTTCTATTGACAACATCTCAACCATTTCCAATTTGGGGCTGTAATGAACAATACTGCTATGAACAATCATGTACAACTTATTTTGTGGATGTATGTTTTCATTCGTTGGTTAAAAAAATGAAATTTCTTTGGTAAGATGTTAAATTTTCTAGGAAATTGATAGGTATATTTTCACATTGATTCTCCCATCTTGTATTCCCACCAATAATTCATACAAGTTCCATTTGCTCCACATCCTCACTGACATTTGGGGTTCCTGATCTCTTCTGCTTACAATTATACCTCTGCATATGAAAAGCTTAATTTAGGCCTTTACCTGACACCACATAACAACTGACTCAAAACAGATCACAGCCTTCAATTTTACAGCTAAAACTATAAAACTTGTGGAAAAACAAATAGAATAACTTTGTGACCTTGCAGTAGGCAAAGATTTCTTAGATATAACACCAAAGACATGATCTATAAAAGGAAAACATAAAAAATTGGACGTGAATAAAGTAAAAACCTTTTATGCTTCAACAGATATCATTAAGCAAATGAACGAAGAAGGCCCAGATTTGGAGAAAATGTTTACAAATAATGTATCTGATAAAAGACTGGTATCCAGAATATATAAGGAACACTAAGGACTCTTATTATTATTAGAAGGCAAGTGGCCCAATTTAAAAATTGGTAATGGACTTGAATAAATATTGCTCCAAAGAAAATCTACAAATGGCAGACAAGCACATGAAAAGATGCTCAATGCCATCAATCATGAGGGAAATGCATATTAAACCACGAGATACCATTTCACATCCCCTGGAAGGCTACAGTCAAAAGACAGGTGATGACAATTATTGTGAAGGATGTGGAACAAATGGAATGGTGCTTGTAGGAGTGTAAAATGGGGCAACCACTTTGGAAGACAGTTTGGCATCTTCTTAAAATGTTAAACCTAGTTATACCATACAACCCAGCAATTCTGGTCCTAGGAATGAAAATATATGTGTACACAGATCTGTACATAAATGTTCATATTAGAAATAGCTAGAATGTGGAAAGACCCAAAGCCCATCAACTGGTGAATAGATAAGCAATGTAACGTGTGTTCATATTATGGAAAAGTATTCAGCAAACTACTCAGCACAGAGGTACAACATAGATGAACCTCAAAAACAGTATGTTAAAGAAAAGAAGCTAAGGACAAAAGGCCACATATTGTATAATTCCATTTATACCAAATGGCCAGAAAAAGCACATGTATAGAGACAGAAAGTAGACTGGGGGGTGCCTGGGTGGCTCAGTCGATTAAGCGTCTGACTTGGCTCAGGTCATTATCTCACGGTTTGTGGGTTTGAGCCCCATGTCGGGCTCTGTGCTGATAGCTCAGAGCCTGGAGCCTGTTTCAGATTCTGGGTCTCCCTCTCTCTCTGCCCCTACCCTGCTCATGCACTGTCTCTGACTCTCAATAATAAATAAACATATAAAAAAAAAGAAGAAGAAGAGAGAAAGTAGATCAGCAATTACCTAGAACTGAGGGGTGCGGGGGGTGTGGGAATAAATATGACTACAAATTGGCGTGAAGAATATTTTTGAGGTGACAAAAATATTCCAAAATTGGATTTTGATGATGGCTGGAAAATTCTGTAAGTTTACTAAAAATAATTAAAGTTTATACTTAAAATGAATGAATTATATGGTATGTAAATCATACTTCAATAAAGCTATTTTAAAAAAATGTTTCCACAAAGAAAACTGCAGGCAAATGTCTCCCCTGTGAATTCTACCAAATTTGAGAAAGAAATATCACCATATAGGACAAAAACTCTTACAAAGAATAGAACTGTAGGAAGTGTTTCTCCAATAATTTTTTGTAGACCAGCAGGACATTGATACCAAATCAGAAGGTGACACAATAAGAGGGGAAAATTATACGCCAGGTGTTGTGTGTGTGTGGAAAAAATGGATACAAAATTCCTAAACCAAGAATTGTCAAATTGACTCCAACATTATGTATAAATAATAATACATCACAATCTAGAGAGATTTAAGTTGAGTAATAATTGAAAATCATTCCATATTTCTGAGGCTGCAAAATAAAATAAGAATAAAATTTAATATTCTTTCATGATGAAGGAAGAAGACCCTCTTAGTAAACTAGTAATGGAAGAAAGTTAACTTTATCCACTAAAGGCTATCTATAAATACTGTATAGTGAGCATGGTACTCAACAGTGAAATATTGAAAGCTAAGCACCTGAGATTAGGAATTAGATGGGGATGTCTGTTATTGTCATTTCTATAAATGCTGCTCTAGAGATTGTTGCTGATGACAGTAAGCAAGAATAGAAATAAAAGATAGAACTAAAGGTACAAAGGAAGATTAGAAAGGTATCATTATTTACAAATGCTTGCGTGTGTAGAAAACCTCAAGAATGTAGAGTTAAAGAATTAGAATTAATTCATGAATTTAGCAAGAACACTGGATAAAAATCAGTTTTATAACAAGCATCAATTATATTTCTGTATGCTGGTAACAGAAGATGAATTGTAAAAAAAAATAGATGCTGTTTAGAATAGCAAAGAGTGTAAGGTACCATGTGTAATGGTAAGAATAAATAGCAGAGCAGAATCAGATTTAGCAAGACTTCAGATATCAAACTGATCAAATGAAGACTATAAAATAGTTGTATTTCTACATTTAAAAAATTTAAAAAGACTTACAATATAAGCAATGAAAAAAGACTGTAAATGACTAAGGAAGTAAGACAAAGAAACAAATATAAATTTTAGAAATTTTAAAACAGGTATAAGAATTTAAAAGAATAAATTAAAGAACAGATCAAATAGCTGAAGAGATTTATGTACAAGACAATGGATATTCTCATTTTCTAAAAGGTGACACAAAGAAATAAGGCGATTGAAAACATTATAAATAAGTGGAAAGACATGGAAACACAAGAAGACATTGTAGGATAGGAGGAGTAACTTCTGAAGAGACAATACCAGAAGAAATTTAAACATTTAAAAGACACCAAAATTCAGATATGGATATAGATGAACATTATAAAAATAGTTTTGAGTGAAATTAAAAAATCAAACCACAAATAAATGCAAATAGTTTGATTTCATATAAATAAACTTAAAAGCATACAGAACTAAATGGTCTAATGTTTAGCCATATAGATATATATATAGAGAGAGAGAGAGAAGCAAGATAATGGTAAACGAAAATCAGGATGGTCCTTACTTTCAGGTAATGAGAAGGAGATGGGGGAAATCCACAGGTTTTATGAGCATGGGTCATGTTCTACAAGTGAAGCTAGGTGATGGGTACAGGGGTATCTGCTTTGTTATTTACCTTTATGCCCTTTTCAACTGTAAGAGCATGTTTAGGCAGCTTACAGAAAAAAAAAAAAGAAATTACTTTTACATATGAATGCATAGCCTATGTTATTCCATGCACAAAATATAAACTGAAACAATAGCAAACATTTTTCACCTATTGGATTTAGATAAAAAGTTCAAAATGAGGTAAAGTAGACTTGACCAGAGTTTAGAGAAACAGACACTTATACATTATTGGCCAAAGCACAGGTTCATTCAAGCACTTCACAGAGCGTGGGGCAGTATTGTTCATAACACCATAAAAGTTGCAACCCATAAACATCCGCAGTGGGTAGTGACTGAGGAAACCATGGTGTATCCATACAATCTAACACTGTACAGTCACTAAAGATCATGAATGAGGCCCACGTGTGCTGGCAGAGGATGACTTCCAAGAAATACCACTCAGCGAAAATAACAAGATGCAGAAAAGCATTGATTTTTGGTTTGCTACTATTCATGTGAAAAGAGAAGTATATGCATTGTCTGTTTGGATAGGCAGGAAGCATTGCTGGAAGGATAACTACGCAAAGAAAACAAAGCTTGGCAAAAATGATTAAGGCCAGGGAGGAGCAAAACAATGGTTCTAGACTGTCCTTCCTTTTCACTATCATCATTTCTTAAACATTTATTAAAGTTTATGCATATTTATTTTTGAGAGTGAGAGAGACAGAATATGAGTGGGGAAGAAGACAGAGAGAGAGACACACACAGAATCTGAAGCAGGCTCTAGGCTCTGAGCTGTCAGCACAGAGCCCAACGAGGGGCTCAAACCCACAGACCACGAGATCATGACCTGAGCCAAAGTTGGATGTCCAACCAACTGAGACACCCAGGCGCCCAACGATCCTTTTATTTTAACCTTCTGTATTTTTTTATCATATGCAAAACTTAACCTTTCAATTGAAAAAAGTCATTTGTATACCAAGATTCACACATGTGCAAGGGTGTATCATGATTACAATGTGGGAAGCAGTCATGTTGCCTAAGTCTCTGTAATAATTCCCTCTATATTAGGGATTTATTTATAACAAAAGCAATAATTTAAAAATCTCCTAACAAAATGAGTTTTTGTTTTATTTTACACTACTCTATTTTATCATCAGGAAGGAAAACCTATTGAATGAAATTTCTAGTGCTGTCTGGGTTTATCTTGCTCAGAAATAAAAAAAAAAAAGCTGCCTCAAACATTAAAAAAAATTCGCTGAATCTCTCCTTTGAAAAGTATAAATATAAAAGCAAACAATAGAAATAATTTTAAGACACCTATTTTGGGATCCACTCTCCAAAATCGGGTGTGTTATTTAATTTCGCTTTTTATCAGTTGTTCATTTGGGGTCAAACTTTCTACAGTTCCATAATGGAACTTGCCACTCTATTTTCAGAGGCGCAGATGGTGGAAAAACGTCTCACAAGTAAACCATTTTATTTGAGTGGAACTGAATTAGCTTTTCCAACCCACAATTTCCAAATACGATGTCAGAAACGAAATACACCCTTCTACACCCTAGTGGCGCGGCTCTGGGAAAAGCATGGCATCTCTCAGAAATATAGTCTCCTCTGCAAAATGAGAATCCCCGATGCCTTTGTTATATAGTGTTGTGAGATTAAATCCCCTGGCACATCCCTCTGAAAGTATCTGCAGTCTTCCTGGCACACCTTTGTACCTTCAGCACCACTGGACAGCATTTAAAAACACTACTACCTGGCCCCACGGAGGCCAGTTGAATCAACATCTCTGGCCCTGGACCCTTGCATCTGCATTTTTCAAAGCTTCCTTGGTGATTTTCATGTGCAACTAGAATTGAAAACCTGGACCGACTCTGGACCAGTCATCTTGCAGCTGTTAAAAACAGGGACAGTTGTGTTGATAAGATGCCGATAAAGTTCTGAGGATCCACAAGCAAACGAATTGAGCAGTAACTCGTTTGTGGTGGCATCTGTGATCTTTGTTTTGATTCATGAAACAAGAAGGGCCTATGTTAACCTGCATGGATGATTCCAGCCACTTTATCAGCCTCCAGCTGTGGGGCAGAAAGAGTGACATTTTAAGAGAAGGGTAGAAAGAGGAGAAAAAGAACGTGCATTTTAGGTTTTTATTTTATTTTTATTTACTTTGAGAGAGGGATAGAGAGCAAGCAGGGGAGGGACAGAGAGAGAGAGAGGGAGACAGAGAGTCCCAAGCAGGCTCCATGCTGTCAGTGCAGAGCCCCATGTGGGACTTGAATTCACGAGCTGTGAGACCATGACCTGAGCCGAAACCACGAGTCAGACGCTTAAGCTGCTGAGCCATCCGGGCACCCCAGGAACTTGTAGTTTAAAAGCAGAAAATCTACTATGGTTTTATGTAGTGGAAACGACACATAACAGGTGAGTATGCCACAGGTTAACTCTTGTTCCAGTTCTGAATCAAGCCTAACCTGACATATTTCTTTCAAATATTTCATATTTGGCTACTCTTTAAAAAAAAATAATGTTTTTATTTATTCCTTAGAGAGAGATAGACAGCATGAGCAGGGGAGGGGCAGAGAGAGAGGGAGTCACAGACTCTGAAACAGGCTCCAGGCTCTGAGCTGGCAGTCAGCACAGAGCCCGACGCGGGGCTCGAACCCACGAACCGTGAGATCATGACCTGAGCTGAAGTTGGATGCTTAACCGACTGAGCCACCTGGGCACCCCGAGTCATGGCTACCCTTTAAAATTACTACCTGTCCTCTCTCCAGACTCACCTGGACCTCCCAATGTCCCTTTTCTCACTATTTTGTGCACCGTGATATGCTACATTGGTTTTATTTGACTGTATGTTTGCTTAAGACCACGAGCTAATTAGACTCCATGTGAGAAGTGCCAACTTAGTTCTTCTACCACTGAGATTTCTTCCTAAACTTCTCCAAAACAAGAGACCTATCCCTGAGGCAAGAGCTTTTTTCTTTATTTTCAAGGGAAAAGAGATTATGTCATGTATCAAAGCAGAGCACGATAGAAAAAAGCACAAACTGGGGGAAGGTGAAGTGTTCAGAATCAATCATTTAAAAAAGAAAAAAGTGCTCTCTTCAATAATAGCCTTTTCCCTACGTGAGCCATTCTTTCCCCTGTGTTGGCTTAGTTTGATTAAAAGGCTTGTTTCCAATTCTGCTGGATCATCCACAACATTTTGTCTGGCCGTTCCTCAAAGATCGCTGTTACTCTAACTGGTCTCTAATTCTCTAGTTACGGCTCCGGTTCCTTTCGTTAATAATTGGATTCTGCCTGCTGCTTGCTACCCTACACGTTTCCTCTCCAAATTGAGTGAACTTGTAACAATATAAGATAAAGCTTTTCCTCCTTTTATCCTTACTTTCTTTAGAGTCTCACCAAAAATCCTGTTTACTCCCGGGGGCTACAACAAATTATCCTTTCCCCGTTGTTTACAGGACAAATCACATATGTGTCTTGTGTAATGTTAAGCAGTTCAACACGCCATTCCATTAGTGAAGGGAGAGCCTGACCTTGATCCAGGATCCCTGTATTGGATTCAGGGTTTTGGGGAGCGTTTCATCTACTGAAATGCGTGTGTGTGATTTTGGTCAAACAACTTCACCTGTGTGGACCTCAGTTCTAAATCTCACTTAGGAAACACTGTCCAGGGTCATGTCAATTTTTTTTCCCCTGTCTAGTTCATGGTTGTTTTATAAAAACAAATGTGCTAAATATAAACTCTTTAGGAAGCCTGCTGAACCTGGTAAGGTATAAAGAGCTTTAGTTTTAATTTTCTCCCACCAGAGACCAGCATCACTCTGTAGGACAGAATTTTCTCTCATCAGACACCATGATTTAGGAAGGCTCACTTTTGGGCCATCTGGGTGGCTCAGTCAATGAAGTGTCTGATTTCAGCTCAGGTCATGATCTCACAGTTCGTGGGTTGGAATCCCGTGTTGGGTTCTGTGCTGATAGCTCACAGCCTGGAGCCTGCTTCTGATTCTGTCTCCCTCTCTCTCTCTGCCTCTTCCTCTCTCTCTCAAAGGTAAATAAATATTTACAAAGATTTTAATAAAAACAAATAAATAAAAAATAAATAAAAGGTTCACTTTCTGTATTAAAACATCTGCTTTGGTCTAAAAATGGTAATATCATATCCAGTCCATATCCTTCTTGCCTATTCCCCCAAGTTCAAGTCTGACCTAAGGTCTGGAGAGCAGAAGGGAGGAAGGGAAAACAAAACCAGCTTTTTGCAGACCCATATTCTGCCAGCACACATCAGCCCTTCCCGGCTTCCTTTCTGATTGGTCAGCATGTGCACCCCTTCCCCAATTGGGAAATATTTCAAATATCGATCTTCCTTGCCCTTTTCATTGACCTTTCTCTCCCACCATTTCTGCTGCTTCTGGCCAGAGCTTTGAACACTTTCTTGGATAGCAAAGGTCTTCTGTCTGTCACTAAATATCCAAATGACAGCCCTGCTGTGCAGCACAAGAATTGGCTTTTGGAGATGTCCAGGCACAGATCCTTCTAAGCCCAGATCCTTTCAAGATGTCCAAAGCCTGGCTGCCTGGCTGCCTCACACACATGGTGTCCTGTGGGAAAACACAGATACCAGCTCTTCCAACTTGAGGAAGGACAGCTGTCCCTACTATGGACCTTTTTTTTTTTTTTTGCAGTCACCTCCAACCATCCTTGGGCATTTAGACTTTTTCGTGTGAGAGGCAGGTGCTAGGCTGTATGCCCCTCCCCAAACATCAAGGGGCACATTTCACACTTTCTTGAGAACAATTGTGTTTTTCACTCCAGGAACAGCTAAAAGTCCCATCCCAACATCTTCGAGCCAGAGACAGCCAGTCGGCCTTTGGCCAACACCGTAACATTTAGTGGAAGGCCTCAGTCTCTTGGCCTAGAAGGAGGAAGTACCCTCTCCCCTCCCTTGCAAGGAAATTTCTGAATCTGCCTTTGAATGTCTGACCTTCCCTTACCTGGGTTATCGGACCAACGGTGGCTGAACTGGGTTTCCACCTCCCCCAAATCCTGCCGGGGTTACATTTAGCTCTTTTCTTTAGCCTCTTGGAAAACATTTTCATCCTTTGTACCTTTCACAGCTTTAGACTTTTGTTGAACTTCCAAGATAACAGAAGAATTCTCAACCCATTATATTTTGCCTTATTTTCTCTTGCATGTGAAATTTTTACTATTTATTTATTTTTGAGAGAGAGAGTACAAGAGGGAGCATATGAAAGTGGGGAGGGGCAGAGAAAGAGAGGGGGTAGGGTCCTAAGCTGACTCCATGCTGCCAGCACAGAGCCTGACGTGGGACTCGATCCCATAAACTGTGAGAACATGACTTGAGCTGAAATCAAGTGTTGGACACAACTGACTGAGACATCCAGGTACCCCACATGTAAATTGTTTTTAATGATTTAAGAATACTTAGGTCTTTAGAACTGGTAACTTTATCATTGAACAATATACAAAAATATTAATCTCTCTAAGTTTCAGTGCCTTAGGTATAAAATGAACTAGTAAGAAATTACCTGACATGATAATTATGAGATCAAATGAGATAATCTGTGGGAATTCTAGGTAAACTTTTTAGCGCTATTCAAAGATTCGTTAGTATGTTAAATACAACCTGAGTAAAGCAGAAATTAGAGGCAGTTATTAAAGTAATTCAGGCTTACAAAATGTCTACTGGTAGGAAATGGAGATAAACACCTGGATATGGTCTGAGGCATGTAAATAACACTACACACCCTTACCTTCAACCTGAATTCTCAGATGAATCCAAAAATGTTTTAAAATTGATACACAGCGCATTCTGAAAAAGAAAGGAGGGAGGAGGAGGGAGAGAAGGGAAGAAGAATCACTAAAGAAAGAAAAAAAAAAGCACCACTAGAAAATGTTCAGTATGGCCGTGCAAAATTTCTTCTCCTGGCCTATGGTATCAACACCAGCTTCCAGTTATCAAACATCTACTCAGATCTTGCCACCCATCTTCCCCCCTGCTTTAGCATACGCGAAACATTCCTTTCCAAACTGCTAACGCTGCTGTATATGTAACTTAGAGTTTTCCAGCTGTTTCATGCATTTTTTTTTTTTTTGGTCTCTCCAATTACAATTAAAAATTTGAGATGACGCTTGGTCTTTCTATTTCTTCTGGGGAATGCATCACAATTTGCAGTGAATACAAGACAACTTGGTCCACAGGTGACAATAAAAGTATATTCATTTGCCTTCATCTGAATCAAAGTGTGACACAAACCTAGGTGGAGAAACCTCAAGATAAATTGATTTCTGTAGCAGATTTGATGAATTCTAATGCTGTTAAGATGCTCGACAAAATATACATTTTGGGGAAATATCTCACATAAATGAGTGCAGATACTGGACTCACATGGGAGCCTCTGAGACTCTCGATGCTTCCAGTAAGAGTGGAAATACCATGCGATATTTTTGTATTTCTGTTTTTGTATCAGCACTTCAGAGGAAATAAAGCAAATTATTCACACACACACACACACACACACACACATCTCTGCCAAATGCAGGTAGCTATGCCACCATTAAGAACTATTTTTGAAGATCAAAAAAAAATCTTCACTTCATTTGTATCAATTTTAGTCTTGATTTGTATCAACTACTTCATTCTTGCTACTTTGAAGCACAGATGAAATGATTTCTGTTTGGTAAAGTATGAATTTTTAGACATGCAAAATATCTATTTAGATATGTGATTAATCAGTAAAGAAGTTACACCAAAATAATTGCTTAAGAAATTACTGTGGATCAAGGCCTCTGCTATCAATTTATAACTTTTCTCTCATAAAATCGCAAGAACCCAGCAAAGCAGCCAGAATAGACCTTGAGGGTATAGGTCCAGAGCAGGTAAATAATTTACATGAGATCATACAGAGCTTTGTGATGGCAGAGTCTATATTTTTAATCGGTGCTCCATTTTGTACCCCCGACCTCACTTAACCAGGGCAAAGAAGTGTTGGCTCTAAATATTCTGCTTCCACATCAGAGAGAAGCAAAGAGCGAAGGATTGTGCTCAAAGCGGAGAAGTGATAAATTCCCAGCCAGTCCTCATGTACTTCTTGGTTTCATTTAATCCACCTCATACATATTGTTTAGGCCATTTGTTTTTGCTGTTCATAGGCCACCCGCAGGTCTCACCAAATTGTCTGCTCGAAAATGTGCACGTGCCCCAGGAGAGCGTCACATCTTAGCAGATGCCGGAGATCTTGGGTCTGAGTGGAGGGAAGAAATGTGGAGTTTTGAGGAATCAAGAATAAAGCAGAGCTGAAAAGAAGCTAATGGACTAATTCAGACTTTCTAATCAGAGAGAAGTCTCGCACAGCCGTGGTCACCAAACTTTGTAAGTATTCCCCACCCCCTTGGAGGATGCCCATTGGNTAATTCCCTCCTTTCCACCTCACCCTGTATGGCCGTTATTTTCCTTGTCTATCTACAGCCTTCACAGTCTTAACTTTCCTCCTTTCCCTACATCTGGTCATCTTCTCCTGGCCACAAAATGGATTTTGGGGAGCATCTGGGTGGCTCGGTGTTAAGCGTCAGGCCCTCGGTTTCAGCTCAGGCCATGATCTTTTGGTTCGTGAGCAGTGCCGAGCCTGTTTGGGATTCTCTCTCTCTCTCCATGCCTTCCCTGCCCTCTGTCTCTCTCAAAATCAATATAAATTTTTTAAAAAAATGGAATTCAGCATCAATAACAGATACTGCTCTGACCACTAACGTGCAGCAGAAATCGAAGGCACCTCGAACATTCTCATGCACTATCTTTAACTCTCACAACACCGAATTAGAGACACGGCTTCGTATTTTGCAAATGAGGACGTTGAAGTTGGAAGAGTGAAGGAACTCAGCCTACCAAAGTCATTCAACAGAAATGTTTACAGTTACAATGTGTCCCCTAGGTTTTTCTTTTCTTCTTTTATTTTTAACGGTTTTTTGAGATGTTAAGTCACACAGCACAGAATTTGCTCATTTAAAAGGTGCCACCCTGTGGCTTTTAGCATATTCACAGACCTGTGCAACCATAACGGTCAACTTTAGAATGCATCACCACCCCAAGAAGAAACCCTGCACCCCTAGGCTGCCACCTTCCAGTAACCCCATTCTTCCAGCTCCAGAAACTCTCTAATCTGTCCTCTGTGTCCATGTATTTGCCTACTCTGGACATTTCATATAGACGAGTCCTAAAATATGTGGTCTTTCTACTTCTTTCAATCAAGATAAGATGTTTCCAAGGTTCACCCAGGTTGCAACATGCACGAGTACTTCATTTTTTTGTATGGCTGAGTGGTATTTTATTTTACAAATGTGCACCATTGTGTTTACCCATTTCTCAGTTGGTAGACCTTTGGTTTGTTCCCACCTTCGGCTATTATAAATAGTGCTGCTATTCATGTGTAAGTTGTTGCGTAGCCATATGCTTTCATTTCTCTTGGGTCTATACCGAGGAGTGAAATTGCTAGACTGTGTGGTAACTACGTTAGTTTAACTATGTTAAACGGCCAGACTGTCTCCCAAGGTGTCTGCACCATTTTACATCCCCAACAGCAATGCAGGAAAGTTCCCCTTCCTCCACATCCTCTCCTATAATTATTACTATCTTATTTTTTGAATAGAGCCATCTTGCTGGGTGTGAAGTAGTATCTCTTTTGGGTGTTTGGGGGTTTTTTTTGTTTGTTTGTTTGTTTGTTTTGCATTTTCCCGATGGTTAATCCTAGGCTTTTCTTGGTGTGCATCCTAAATATTTATTATAATTATCCAATTCAGTGTTTCAATTCTTGATCTTAAAGCAGTTTAAAATCAGTGAGAAAAAGAAGTGGATGTATCCACACTAAGCTGATACGAATGTGTGTGCGTGTGTCTGTGTGCACATGAACCCGGTATATCTTGTATGCACATGTGCGTGTGACCATAAACTTGTATGATTTGGAACTATTGAAAGCACAGACTCTCAAAGAAATTGCTTGAGGTTGGGGCACGTGGGTGGCTCAGTCAGCTAAGCATCCAACTTCAGCTCAGGTCATGATCTCACCATTTGTGAGTTCGGTGGGGCTCTGAAGCCTGTTTCGGATTTTCTATCTCCCTTTCTCTTTGCCCCTCCCCCACTTGGTCACTTGTTGTCTCTCTCTCTCTCAAAAATAAATTAATAAACATTAAAAACTTTTTTTAAATAAATAAATGGTCTGGGGCCAAATCCAGGTGATGCCATATAATACACGAATGGCCTGCAACAAGTCAGTTNCCTTTCTCTTTGCCCCTCCCCCACTTGGTCACTTGTTGTCTCTCTCTCTCTCAAAAATAAATTAATAAACATTAAAAACTTTTTAAAAAAATAAATGGTCTGGGGCCAAATCCAGGTGATGCCATATAATACACGAATGGCCTGCAACAAGTCAGTTAATTGCTCCTAGGTTTATTTTCCCTGCCTCAAGTAGGGAGAGTGAAAATAACACATATAAGTTGTTTAGCATAGTGCTTCTAGATAGTTTGTTTGTAACTATTAGCTCAATATTTCTATATTCACTGACTCTTCTACATTTAGGAGATATTTCTTGCAGTGTGCAGTTTAAAACATCGAGTGGTACATTTTATATTTGCACATATTTGTTCCTAAACTTTTTCAGCCAATATTATGGTTTAGCATTTTAATAGATTCCTTGTCATGGATCAATATTCCTCCATTCCTAACCACTTTACTACCCTTCAGAATACAACTAAAAATTCCCCATATAAGAAGAAAACAATATGAGAGATTTTTCTTTATTACAAAATAGCATCTTCAGGTTTCATAGCAAAATGCATGCCGTTTTGACACAGCCCCAAGACAGGTCCCAAAGCAGCCAAAAGAGGAAGAGGAGGCCTCTGAGGGCCTGTGACAGCGTGTGCCCTTGAAGGGCAGTGAAACTCTCCTTCCTTTCTCCTCCAAAGCCTCCTGATTTAGCCCTTACATTCCCCACTCGTCAAACCTGGGGAGCTGTAGAAATAAGCAGCACAAATTGGCAGATAATGCACCTTATTTCCATGTAGAAGCAGGTGCATTTTCCTCAGGATAAGTGGTGCGATGACACTGATCCGCTCTGACAGGCCAGCTGATCTAAAATTACTCAGCACATATCGCCACTGGCTGGGGAAGCTTCTCCCAAGAGCTTTTCCGAAACTCTTCAATCCCCCGGGTGCTAATTAAAATTTACTGGATAATATTTGCAAAGCTCAATGGCCCTAGTTACAGCAATTATCAGTTACTAAATGTTAGTGCCAGAGATGTCACCTGATGATTGGCTTTTTTATTCAAGAGGATTGTCCCTCTTTCCCCCTCCCCTGATTCTTTCCCTTCGCTTCTTTAAGAAACCAAATGAGCTAAATGTCTCAATTGGCTTCGGAGGAGAGGGGAAAAGAAATCATCATTCTACATTTGTAATACTTCTTTTTTCATTGGATCCCTAGCCACTGAGGGATCTGGGTTTTAAACACAAGTTCCTGATCCCACTGTTGAAGTGAGCCTAAATTGGTGGGCTCCTTCTGAGCTACTACCAGAGAAAATAGGAGCTCCTTGCTCCACCTTCGGCCTTAGTGATTGTACCTACCGGGCGACAGAAGGTCCCGGCCCCAAGACCTGCTAATCTTCCTCATGTTATGGCAAATGGTTGCCGTTCAAACAGGAAGTGGTATTTCCAAACAAAGGAGATCCAACCAATTTATGGGATTGGCCACCAAATGAGCCACAGGACAAGGACCCAACCACCTGGTATTGCGTTCTGATGCTGGCTTCTAGAAACCACAGGAGGGGGCAATTAGTGCAGTGACATACAGATGCATTTGCTGTGTTTAACTGAGTTCATGAAGAACTTGATGGCCTTCATTAAGCAGATAATCTGTGACAAGAAATAAGATGGTTCAGATTCTCTTTAAATAAATGACCTTACAATCGTCAAACTTCTTTAAGTTCTAATTCAGAAAAGACATCAAATCTAACAGCAATATTAACGAACCCTATTATTGGGGCAGCAAAAGCTTTTGCTTTTTGTTTGCATACCAACGGCACTTTTTTAACCAAGACATTCTGTTCTCAATTGTTTGTTTATTTGTTTCCAGAGGAGCATTTTTCCAGAGTTCTCTTACAAGAGAACTAATATTTGTCGAACACCGATTATTTGCCAGACATTAACGTTTGGCACTTTACACAAAGAGATGTATATCTTTCCTTCCCTTGGCCAATCTTAATGTCAGCTCTTCCTTTTCCTTTTTAAATAAATTTATTTCCAGAAACAGAGGAAAGATGACAGTCCACATGTTTGATAATCAGGGGTTTGTGCGTGAAACAGTAAAAGAAAGAACAAACTTTATGACAAAAAATGGAAGGTTATTTTAAAACTCATCCCTGTTCAATCTTGGTGGCCTTCCCCAAGGCATTTAACATTCTAAGCCTTTCTGTACCTCACTGGGTCAAGATTGAGCAAAGCATGTAAAGGATTTTAGAAAGATGTGAAGTGCTGTACAAATATAAAGTAGGAAGACTTTTATTCCAGTCAAGAGATCAGTAGAAGTGAAATATTTAGGATCCTCATGAACACTGGTAATGCTCTTTGAGAAAAAAAACCGAAGGGTTACTAAATGAAAAAGGTATGTACGGCTGTGGCAAATAATGATCATCAATATTTAAAATTTTTTTTATGTTCCTGATTCCATCAGGCTTTTCTCTGGAACCAAGTAGATTAAAACTAACCCTCAACAAAAATTAATATTCTAGACTATTCTGTTTCTTTCACTTTACTTCTCCCATTACTTACACATGCTATACTATATATAACAATATTGCATCCTTTCAAAATTTTATGGCAAGTATGTTGGGGGCTTAAGGAGGAGAATGTAAGTTTGTTGCACATTGTACATAAGCATTCTCCTCCTTAAGCCTCCAGTATATTTTCTATAAAATTTTGAAAGGATACAGTATGGCCAGTAAGTGCTTTAAAAAAAGGCTTGGAGTCAAACTTGCTTGATTTTCCACTTGGTTAAGATAAGTTTTGTGAGTATGTCCAATCTACTAAACCAAATAATGAAAAAAAAAATTAGACAAGGTGGCAGTTTCGTGTCCATTTTCAATAGCTATTTCCCTGGGCTAAATTGTTGATGAAGCAATTTGTATGGGTGTTCCTATCCTCAGCCACAAAACATTTAGTGAGTGTCAGGTATTTGTTGGAGCTTCTTGGTACGGATGTAAAAGTCATTGTAAATACATGAAGACCTGAAGGATGGGAGGGAGGGGCTTACAGGTAAAGAGGATGGGGGAGAACAACAGTTCAGGCCAAGGAAGCATCACCTGCCTTTGAGTGGGAGAGATCCTGGTTGGAATCCAGAATGACCTGTGGGTGAGGTAGGCAGACATTAGGGTCCGCAGCACCTTATACACCCATCCTACTGCAAGGTCCTAGGAGGAAACGAAACTCACTCAGATGGCTTCATAAAGAGATTTTAACAAAAAGGGATACTTACAGGTGTGTAGGCAGTATTTTGGGAATGAACAAAGGGTTAATCTCCCAGAGAACAGCAATTACAGGAAGCTGCCATCAAGGAAGGCAGACACAGGGAAGTAGCAGGAAAGAAATGCCTTCAAACCCTCTCTCCTTGTGCCCTGCGATTACCTCCAATACTGTCCTTCTTGGGACATAACACAGAACACAGAGGGACAGAGAAACTAGAGGAGGAAGTGATGGTCAACATAGGAGAGCCAGCATATTGGACAGTAAAGGTTTCAGCCTAAGGAAAATGGGAACGCTTTGAAGGATTTTAATCTGGGGAGTGAAGGGGCGAAATTGGGCAGTTTAGGGCTCTTCTGATATAGGTTTTGTGAAAACCTACAGCATTTAAGTGTACCTTTTCTTATTGATACTCACTGGGTGAAGAAAAAAAAGGAAAAGAAAGAAAACAGCATGAGATATTTCGGTTTTGGTTCAAGTTTTAAAAAGAACAGAAAAAGAGTATCAAGACTAAAGGCAAATTTGGATACGCCAGTAATAACCACAAGGGACACTATGAAAATCTGTGGGTGATTCGTGTGGTTTAGTGAGAGAATGGCAATGAACTTGGTCAATAGCCATGCTGGAGATGAGTAATTTAGCTCGTGTTCTCTTTTTGAGGAGTCAGTTTTGCAAGTTTTCATCAAAAGATTTGCTAAAGCTCAGATGTTTCCTGTTTTTGTAAACTTGCAGTGAGAGTTACAAAAGCTGGTTGCTTTTTTTTTTTTCAGGGTTTATTTTTTTGTTGTGTGATGTTTCTGTTTTTTTTTTTAAGCGGGGAGGAGCAGAGAAAGAGAAAAAGAGACAGAGACACAGAGACTGAGAGAGAGAATCTTAAGCAGGCTCCATGCTCAGCAAAAAGCTTGACGTAGGGCTCAATGGCACGATCCTGGGATTATAATCTGCACCAAAATCAAGAGTTGGGACGCTCATCTGACTGAACCACCCACGCATCCCTCCTGGGTGGGGTTTCTAACATTTGTTGGGGAAAAAAAAGGAGAAGGGGGATCCTTTACCATCATTTGGGTTTCATGGACGTAGGTTGGTCTCCCCCTCTTGGTTAATTTTTGTGCCTCATTTTGATCCCAAAAATTGGGATCTAAAAGCATTTTTAGGACAATTCGAGAGCTTCTATTTTTTGAAAAAAGAATATACATGGTCCATATTCTATAAGTGAAGGGACCATGAAGAATCCAAGAAGCTTTCTGGATTAGTGAATACCTTGTTACATGTTACATATCATCTAGGGAGATTTTTAACCTTGTAAATTCCCAAGATGCTCTGAAAACCAACTGCAATTAAATATCTAAGACCCAGGGTTCTGCATTAAAAAAAAATCTCTTCTGTGATTCTGACATTCAGCCATCTTTGGCTATCACCGTAGATGTAATTTAAGCCCCAAACCACATTTATTTTAAAATTCCAGGTAATTAAAATGCTGGCGACATTAGCCTAATGAGTTTCCAGGTCCTCTCACAGCATTCTATTACTCTTGATACTGAGTTTCAAATTTAAATGCATAGAAGTCAATTCAAACTTCTACAATTCCTAAAATTGGATTGACCCCAATGACTTCCTTCCACATTGTACAATGCCAGTGTGCACTTTTGATAATGGGCTTTTAAAAATAGCATATATTTTGAAATAGCATATAATGTCAACATTTTATGGAGTTTTAAAAATTATGACTATATCTTAAATGGCTTCTGAATTTCCCTGAATATCTAGGCTGGGGGTGTATACATTGAGAAAGTTCAAGAAATAAGATGATTATTATTTTACATACCACAGAAAATTCTTGGCCTACTGCTTTAGTTCAGATGTGATTGCAATCTCTTCCAAGGAAGGCTGCAAAAAAATGTCAGCCATTGTCAATAAGCAGTATCCTGAAATCAGCCCAAATCTTGGTTTTCAACACAGTTATTGTTTTCAAACTTCTTTCCTGCCATCAAATATTCATCTCTGTCTTGTGTTTTTGGAAGCAGTTCGTGTTAAGACTTGTTTGACTCATTCTGAAGAATTCCTCTGATTTGTACTCTAGCTCATGTTTCATTATACTGTTGGCTGTCTTTTTTTTTTTTTTTTTTTTTTGGCTAACCAAGGACCAAAGACTCAATACTCAACTTGGAATATAAATCAGTCTCTGGAGACTGTATGCACCCATCCTCCCACGATGACAGCGACCCCAAAAGTAGACACAAACCACCACCATGTGTTTCTGTGTAAACTACTTCTGAGGTTTTTGCTCTACAGTATATGCCTCTGCAAAATTATGATTTTCATTGCAAAACTGTGAAAGCAGAGTGAGCTGAGCACGAGCAGCTGCTTTCACCCTAGCCCCAAATCCTTTGAAATAAAATAAAACTACTTAAAATACCTTATCATGTCATAAGGAAACAAAAAAAAATAGATAACCTTAAGTGAATACAAAATTTTGATGAACTTCTGAAGAATAGAATGCCAATAGAAATGAAAGAGGAACTGAAGACTACATAACATTGTAATGAAAATACGCAAATACATATGGTAAAAAGTGTTGAGATCAGAGTGGTTTGGGGAAATACTCAGAGTCAAAGGATACAGGTAACAATAGTGGAACTTTAGTTACCCCTTTGTACAATTATGCTGAGAAAACAAAGTAATTGAGTTTGTTGCCAAAACGTATCAGTAAATAAAGCACTAAAGGCAGAGAATTTCAGGTAGCGGGAGGCACAGGGAAAAATGAAGAAGATCCCTTCAAAACTAAAAAACAGGCTGCCAACATAGGTTGTACAGTATTTGCATCTCTCCAAAGACTATCTTCTATAGTCAAAACATGCATCCACAAACAGATCAATAAAAAGACATTACTGAAAAATACACTCAGATAACCTAAAAATCTGCAAATATTAGAAGAAAACCAAAATTATAAAAGATAGAAACCCAATTCAATAAGTATAAAACTAATATATGGAAAAAATATTTAATGGGGCAAGCAGACTAGGTCTATAATGAGATTATATGGATATATTTATAGTTTCTATGAAACAAGAAGAATATTCTATGAAAAAAAATCTGAAAAACATGGAAATAAAAATAAATTCAAAAGGCGAGATAAATAACAAAATTAACTAGACCTAAGAGTAAATAAGCTACCTAGACAACTGTTGTCAAAGAACTTCACAGAACATGGTGTTCAAGGAAAAATTGGAAGTTATGAAAGATAAAGAGTTGCAAAGAGGGGTACCTGGGTGGCCCAGTTGGTTAAGCATCCAACTTTGGCTCAGGTCATTATCTCACAATGTGTGAGTCTGAGTCCTGCGTCAAGCTCTGTGCTGACAGCTCAGAGCCTGGAGACTGCTTCAGATTCTATGTCTCCCTCTCTTTCTGCCCCTCCCCCACTCACACTGTGTGTCTCTCTCAAAAATAAAGAATAAACATTAAAGAACATTAAAAAAAAGAGCTGCTGAGAATGGATATATTAGACCCAAAAAGCATTTAATAGGAGAATCAGGAAAAGGAAATCTAGAGAACAGAATATTTAATCAATAAAATATAATAATAAAAATTTTTTACAGAGCAGAAGAAAAGGCCCAAATATATCCACTTAGAGAATGAGTACAAATCCAGAGGTAAATATAACAAATTGTGATTCCACAGCCAAAACAAAACATAATACTCCTAAGATAGATACTCCAGAGAGCTTCCCTACAAAAGAAAAAGAATCATGTTAGTATCAGACTTTTCCTTGACAGCAATGCATATTGAAAGATAATAAAACAAAAATAGCCAATTTCTAAGGAAAAAAACCTCTATCTTACATATATCTGATTTTTACCTATTTTGAAAAGTTGTAATTCCAACATCCTTCAAGATATTAACAAGTGGTGATGAATCAATATTATGAAATATTACCATGTGATTTGATAAGGGGACAACAATAAGCACTTGAGCAGCTTTTCTCAAGATGATTGTCAATTTCAAAAGCAGTGGCTGTAAGACTGTGAATTGAGCAGAGCTTTCAATAGACCCAAAGGGCTTAGACCCAAAACTACAACCCAGGGCTTGACAAATAAGAAGGTCCTTGTAAATATCCATACTCTTTGGTGGTACAGCAAATAATATTGAACCAGAAAAACACTTTCCCTAACAAGAACCACATTTCAGGTTCAAATAATCTTAAATTTTTTGGGGTTGAGATTATTTGAGGTTGTCAGTGTCCCCAGAATCATGGCTAGTCAGAAGAAAAGTGAAGCTTCCTTAGAGGAAGACAACATGATCCTGAGCTTCAAATTATGTCTACAATTTTTCAGATTCAGTCTTTGGTATTCTGAGGAGAAATAAAGAAAGAAAACAACCAGGCATATCAGAAGAAAAGAAGTAACTAAAATAAGAGAAAACAAAATAAAGCAGATTCACAGGGCAATCAAACAATGAAGTTATCATACATAGACTCTAGAATAGCTATAATTCAGATGTTCAAAAAATATATAGCTATTCACAAACTACCAAATTCTACTTAAGAAGAAATAAGCAACCTGAATGTTTATATACCTTGATATTAAGAGGGCCATATATGACAAGCACACAGTTAGCATCACACTCAATGGGGGAAAATTGAAAGCTTTTCCCCTAAAGTCAGAGACAAGATGAAGATACCCACTTCCATCACTTTTATTCAACAAAGAACTGGAAAATCTAGCTAGAGAAATCAGTCAAGAAAAAATAAACATACAAATCAGAAGATAAAAGTAAAACAGTCTGTGTTTGCAAATGATATATTTTATGTGGAAAACACAAACAAAAAACAACTGTTAGAACAGATAAATTCAATAATGTTGCAGGATACTAATTCAGTATTTTTTAAAAAATCAGATGTGTTTCTATACCCTAACAACAAACTATCATAATCCCATTTACAATAACATCAAAAATCACAAAATCTTAGGAATAAATTTAACAAGGAGATCAACAACCTATATACTGAAAACTGTATGACATTGGTGAAAGAACTTGAAGAGACACAAACACATAGAAAGATATCCTATGTTCATGAATAGCAAGAATTAATACTAGGATGCCCGGGTAGCTCGGTCGGTTAAGTGGCCAACTTTGGCTCAGGTCATGATCTCGTGGTCCGTAGGTTCAAGCCCCATGTCAGGCTCAGTGCTGACAGCTCAGAGCCTGGAGCCTGTTTCAGATTCTGTGTCTCCCTCTTTCTCTGCCCCTCTCCAATTCATGCTCTGTCTCTCTCTGTCTCAAACATAAATAAACGTTAAAAAACAATTTTTTTTAAAAAGAATTAATACTGCTAAAATGTTCATACTACCCAAAGCAATCTACAGATTCAATATAATCCTTATCAAAATTCCAAATGCATTTTTCACAGAAATAGGAAAAAAAAAATCCTAAAGTTTGTACAAAACCAAAAAGACTCCAAATAAGCAAAGCAATCCTGAGAAAGAAGAATAAAGCTAGACATACCACATTTCCTGGTCTGAGACTACATTACAAAGAGATAGTAACCAAAACAATATGGTACTGGCATCAAAACAAACACATAGATCAATGGAACAGATTAACGATCTCAGAAATAAAAAAGAAGCATGCATACATAGTTCAACTAACTTTTGACAAGTACTCCATGAACAAAAGTGAAGAAAGGAGAATCTCTTTAATAAATGGTGTTGAAAAAAACTGGATATCCACATTGAAAATAATGGAACTAACCTTATATCTTACATCACTCACAAAAATGAATTCCAAATGAATTAAAATCTTGAACATAAGACCTGAAACCATAAAACTCCTACATGGAAATATAGGATAATTATGAGAAGATACTAACAATACACTAATATACAATGAATTACTATTCAGAATATTTGGAGAGTGAAATATTGAAAATATTGAATACTGAAATAAATAAATATTGAATAAGTAGATAAGAGAATTTTAGCGAAAGCTATGAGCCAGCATTTTTCCTAAAATTAAAGGTAAGTAGCCAATATATATGGAGGAAAAAGTTAATCCTTTGTAGCAATCAGGAAAATGAAAATTTAAATAGCAACAAAACTTCAATTCCTTCACATTAAATTGGAAAATCAGAGGGGATAATAATATTTAATTTTGGTAGGATTTCAAAAAATGTATATTCTAGCTTTTTTATGGTGTTGGATTGGCTAAGTCTCTTTGGAGAAACAGTGGCAATATTCAACAAAATGTACAATATAAATGTCTTATTAACTCAGTGTCTCCTCTTAGAGGATTCTATCCTTTACAATAATGTCCACTATGTACAAAGATATATTTTAATAATTATTCACTGTAACATTATTTCAACTAGAATTTAGAAGAAAATAAACCTGAATGGCCATCAGGGAAATAGTTATATAAAAATGTAGCAATACCATTAACTTAATCTTAATGATTAAAAATGTTGTAAAATTTATATGGAACCACAAATGACCCCAAATTGCCAAAGCAATCTTGAAAAAGAAAAGTCAAGCAGCAATTATAACAATTTCAGACTTCAAGTTATATTACAAAGCTGTGATAATCAAAACAGTATGGTACTGGCAGTGAAATAGACATAGATCAATAGAACAGAATAGAAAATCCAGAAATAAACCCACATTTATAAAATCAATTAATCTTTGACAAAGCAGGAAAGGATATCCAATAGGGAAAGGAGAGTCTTTTCAGCAAATAGTATTGGTCAGCTATATCTAAAAGGGTAAGACTGGACCACTTTCTCATACCATCTACACACAAAAATAAATTCAAAGTGGGTTAAAGACCTAAAGGTGAGAACTGAAATCATAAAAATCCTTGAGGAGAGCTCAGGCAGTAAGGTCTCTGACATTGGCTGTAGCAACAATTTTTAGATATGTCCCCCTAAGGCAAGGAAAATAAAAACAAAATAAACTATTGAGATTACATCAAAATAAAAAGCATCTACACAATGAAAGAAACAATCAACAAACTAAAAGACAACCTACTTAATAGGAGAGATATTTGCAAATGACATATCCAATGAAAGGTTAGTATCTGAAATATATAAAGAACATATATAAATCAACACCTGCAAAGCAAAACAAAAAAATCCAATTAAAAAATAGGTATGACATTTCTCCAAAAAAGACATACAGATGGCCAACACACAAAAAGATGCTCAATATCTCTCATCATCAGGGAAATGCAAATAAAAACTCCAGTGAGATATTACCTCACACCTGTCAGAATGGCTAAAATCAACAACACAAGAAACAAGTGTTGGCAAGGGTGCGAGTAAAAAGAAACCTTCTCGCACTGCTGGCGGAAATGCAAACTCATATAGCCATGGTGGAAAACAGTATGCAGGTGCCTCAAAAAGTTAAACATAGAACTACCTTAATATCCAGTAATTGCACTACTGAGTATTTACCCCCAAAGGAACCAAAAACACTAATTCAAAGAGGTGCATGCATCTCTATGTTTACAGTGGCATTATTTACAATAGCCAAGATATAGAAGCAGACCAAAGGTCTACTGATTAATGAATGAATAAAGGAGGTGTTATACACACACACAATAGAATATTATTCAGCCATAAACAAGAATGAAATCTTGCCATTTGCAATGGCCTGGATTGAGCTAGAAAGTATCATGCTAAGCAAAATAAGTTAGTCGAAGAAAGACAACATATGATTTCACTCATACGGAGAATTTAAGAAACAAAACAAGCAAGCAAAGGATAAATGAGACAAACCAAGAAACAAACTCTTAACTATAGAGAACAAACTGAGGGTTACCAACAGGGAGGTCGGTGGGGGAGTGTGTGAAATAGTTGATGGGGATTAAATAGTGCACCTGTCATGATGAGTCCTGGGTAATTTATGGAAGTGTTGAATCACTATACTGTACACCTGAAGCTAATATAACACTGTATGTTAACTATACTGGAGTTGAAAGAAAAGAATAGAAAGAGGAAAAGGTTTTAATAATAAAAATGTTGTAAATAAATATGTACTGACGTGTAAAGATCTCCACGATGTAAGTGTGAAAAGTAAGTTACACAATAATTCAGATATTGTGATAATTATGCAAAACAAAATATATACAACATACATATACATCCATACTTGCATCTATCTGTCTATCTATCTATCTATCTATCTATCTATCTATCTATCTATCATTTTTAAAGTAATCTCTATACCCAACATGGGCTGGAACTCACGACCCCAAGATCAAAAGTACCATGCTCTAACCACTGAGCCAGCTGGGTGCCCCTCATATTTGAATTTATTTAAAGACTGGAAATACTGACATCATAATTGAAATTCCCATGGTCCTTGAAGAAGGGTGAAAGAAAGGAGAGGCTATTATATAGTTTACTCTGTTATTAGGTCTCTCTGTCTCCTTTACATCTCTATATTCTTCTATAATATGTCTCTTTCACAATGAAAGTACATTCATATAATTTTGAGGTAATCTATATCCTTAAAGTATGTAGAGTGTAATTTTAGGGGTGTCTATGTGGCTCAGTCAGTTAAGCATCTAACTCTTGATTTCAGCTTAGGTCATGATCTCATGGTTTGTGAGTTTGAGCCCCACATTGGGCTCTGCACTGACAGCACTGAGCCTGCTTGGGATTCTCTCTCTCCCTCTCTCTCTCTGTCCCTCCTCTGCTCTATCTCTTTCTCTCTCTCTCAATATAAATAAATAAACATTTTTTAAAAAGTATATAGAGCATAATTTTAAATCTGCATATTATTAATTAAAATATCAAATTCTGATGGCCTTAACTAATTAAAAGACACTATTTCATTTAATTTAACCATGTATATCATTTTATAACATAGAAAGACACCAAAAATCATAATGAAACCTATAAAAGAATGTATTTAAATTGTAATTCCAAGTTAGTAAAATGAAAATAAAAATTGTTAGTAAAATAAAAATTGTATATCGTAATCAGTCTACATAAAAGAACATATCATTGTGGATAAATCTGGAAAAGAACAAAATGAGGAGTTTTGTATCAGGCAAATAAGACTATTGCTTCTTGTTTTCCCAAAATTGTCTTTACTCTGGTTTACTTGTCTTACAATGGAAAAGTCCATGGAAACAAAATGTGCAACATATTTTTATAGAGGAAAATATATAGTATCTTCCATTTTTATACCATTCTTTCCTCTGACAATTGAGTATAAGATTCAGGAAATTAAGTTACATGGAGAACTTCACACAGATGGTTATTAGTGAAGAAAAAGAATTAGGTCACAGGTCTAATTAGCTCCTAGACTAGAACAATCTATTTTTTATCTTACCTTCTAGTCATGCCAAGCAAGTTTTATCTGGGTATCCTGTTTCATACTACCTCATAATGCAATAGATTTTCTTTATTTAATCAAGCTTAGAAGCTACTACAAATGTTCCTAAGTTTTCTTATATTTTCTAGTCTCCACATAACATGTGTTCGCACTATATAACTCTGTATTTGCAGCTCATTTTTCATACTACTCCTTTTACCCCCTTCCCTATATCAGGAGAAATGTTTGCCTCTTTCCTGGTTAATTTCCTAGATATTGTCACATTTTGTTGATTTTCAATCCTTTCTGGTTTTTACTTGGTACGACAGAGTGGTAACTTCCAGCTTCATACATAGGAAACTGTTGTTTGCTTTTTAATTTTCATAAATATAGATATATAACATGTATCTTCGACCTAGCCATAAAGAACATAGTAACCCATACAGCAGAAATAATTTTCATTGAATCAAACTTTGGAAACATTGATATAAATTTTAAAAGGAAATTTCCTTGTTTGTAATGAAGATAATTTTCCAAGTCAGTGACATGAGTGTCATGAGTTATAAATGTGCAAGTGGCAAGAATTCTAATGGAAGGGGTATTTGTTCTTTGTCTATAAATGGAATACAGTTAGGACAATGGTTATATTGTCCAGGTGCTATGCTTTAGTATACATACTGTAATGTTCTAACGTATGGATTCATTTTAATCTGCCACTTAGGACCTGTTGACATTTGAACTGTCTGGAATTTTCATCCTCATGGTTAGGTAACGTTTCATGGACTCCGGTTAATAATCCATACTTAGAGACTGCCATGTAAGAATTTCAAACATTAAAGAAATCTATCCAAGTGATTTCTTTTCTTA
Organism: Crocuta crocuta; assembly: GCF_008692635.1. NCBI lineage: Eukaryota > Metazoa > Chordata > Mammalia > Carnivora > Hyaenidae > Crocuta > Crocuta crocuta. The sequence goes on from NW_027529428.1 coordinate 1,703,342, forward strand.
GTATAAGGGATTAGTTTTCAGTGATAAAATGAGAGTTCAAAATACATGACTGGTCAGCCTCCAAGACCATTGCATAAGAAAACTATAGGAATGTCATCCCAGCCCCTTTCTCTCTTTGGATCTTTCCAGAGAACACTGTGACTGACCCAGCTAGATACTGGCTGGACTGAGTCGCAGAATTGTGGTTTCTACCTCAGAGTGAATCCTTCACAATAGACGCATGTGGGAATTCCTTAGGCAAAGGAAGAAATTTCCTCACACCTCATTCACGGATTATTGTAGTTGGGTCTAAGATTTGTTTTTAATGTAAAATGCTATCTGGTGAAGAGACCTTATAGCTTCCACATACTTCTAATCTCTTCTGATATTCACTAAAATACTTGAAAACTACTGAAGGGTCAAACTGACTTAGGTCAATTCCTATCACTTTCTATCTAGAGAAGAATAAAACGATATTCCAGAATCTGTTTGGGAATGTTAGGGTCTCATCACTACTCTGCTTTGTTTTACTTTCAGCTTGATATAATATTTAAGCTAGCCTCACTTGTAGGTGAAGGAAGTAACTACTGATTTGGTGGGTCAGTGGTCAGAAGAAGGTTCCCATGACATAGAAAAGTTTTCCTGAATAAGTACATTGTTTCCTAATACTCTACCATTAAAACATCATGGCACTAATGTGTTTTATTCTGTTTCACAATTGTCTTTGCTATTGCTGTTTTTTAGCAAGAAATTATAATACCAAGAAATGGATTCCTTTGGCATTTATCATGATTGTTTGTTAGAAAATCCTTTCTCACTTGCAGAATAAATTGTTTATGAGCAAGTTATGATCCACAGATGTGTATGTACTAGGGTATACACATGTTTTAGCCCTCTGCATGTAAGAAGTATCTGAGACACTTATCAATTACAAAATTTGAGAAATTTCATATAAAAATTCCAATTTTTATTCCTGCCCTAAAATCAATCATTATTATGGTCTCGCATCTTTTATTTACTTAAATTTCTCCCTACTCTGTATATGAGCACCCTAGTTCTTTAAAATAAGATGCATCTAAAACCACAAACCTTGCCTTCATTTTTCCCCAAAGAGGATATAACCACAGAGGGTCAAACTATCAGACTTGTCAGCGTGAAACTGAACGGGATACAAACGTGTTCTACAGCAGAGGTTAACATGTAGTTTTGATTTCCGTCCTGTCTGTTTCTTTTCTAATGCCATCCGCAGGCTGAATGCTTCTAAACAAGTTTCTTTCAGTCTGGAAATAAGGGGTTCCTTATCTGTGTTAATTTTCTTTTTCCTTTTCTTAATTCAAATGAAATCAGCAGAGTTTGATGGGCTCTGTCAACAGAAAATAGCTCTGGTGCCCTTTTCCCCTTTCTATTGTGGAGCACAAACACAAAATGAAATAGTTCATTTGTACCATCTTCAGCAATATCAAATTAGCTCCTCTTCACTCTCAGGCACTCACACCTTTTTCAATCTAGTACCCAGCATCTGGTAGGAATAAAGTGGAAAATGAAGCCTGGATAAGTAGGATGAGCTGGAGCAGATGACAATTAGTATTCGGAAAAGTGAGGAAAGCAGTAGCTAAAGCTCTCCGGAGCCACTCATCACTGAGGAGAAGCTCCGCATGTGTGGCCTTATCATAATACGGAAAGCAAGATACAGTGTGCTTTCCCGGTCCTTTTTCCTCTCTTCGAGTTTTTAAATTGGAACATTTTAGGGTTTAGTCCTTGGACCTCTTCTCTTCTATACCTACACCCATTTCCTTGTTTATCCCATCTAATCTCATGGCCTTAAATTCCATCTGTACATCTCTACATCTTTCAAGACTCGAGTGCCCAGCTCCCTACTCAACATCTCCCACCAGATGTCTAATTGGCGTGTCCAATTTATGCTGGCAAAAGCAAAGTGCATGATCGTCACTCCTTAACTTGCTCCTGTGTTTTCCCCCACGTCAGCGGATGTCATCCTCAACCCTCACTCTTCTCTTTCTTTTACACCCCACGTCTATCCAGCTATCAGGAAAACATGTTTGCTTTGCCTTAAACACATCCCAAATGCAACCACTTCTCACCACTTTTGGTGTGAGCCAGTTATGTCCTCCTTGCATTATTACAATGGCCTCCTAACTTATGTCTCCGTTCCCTTTTTGGACATCTTCCCTCTGCTCTTTATTCTCAACAGAGCCTCCAGGGTGATTCTGTTGTCATCTGCTCAAAACCTTCTAGTTTGTATAAATGGCACATTTTTACAACAATCCATGAGGCCTTACACAATTCTGTCCTCTACTTTCCCAGAGGCCATGGTCTCTCTCTGACCTCATGATGTTATTTCGAACTCTTACCCCCTATTTTCACTCTCCTACAAGCCTCAGGGCTGCCTTCCTGTTCCTTAAACACACTAGTCATGTCCCAAGTAGAAGATCTTTGCCCCTGCTCTTTCCTGGCTGGAAGGCTCTTCCCTTAGATATCTATGTGCTCATTCTTTCCTCTCCTTCAAGTCGTTGCTTAGGCATTGCCCCCTCAGCGAGGTCATCTTTGACGAACTTATGCAAAATTGTAGTACCGCATTCCTATACTCTGTTCTTTATCCTAGATTTGTTTTTCTCCAAAACATTTACTGATTTCTAACTTGTCGTGTAATTCATTTAGAAAAAGTTTATTTGTCTGTTTCTCCCAAAAAAATGCAAGATCTATTAAGGCAGACGTTTTTGCTTGACATGTACTAGATACTCAATAAATATTTGTAAAATAAAGAAAGAATCAGAAGACTTCTGGAGCGCCTGAGTGGCTCAGTCGGTTGAGCATCCGGCTTCAGCTCAGGTNTAAAAGAACCAGAAGACTTCTGATTTCAATTTGATCTAAAACCAGCTGAGTGACAAGGCATTTGATCACCCTGGGCCTCAGTGTGTTTGCTGGAAAAATGAGAAAAATAAATTAGATGAGTGCATATAAATCACCTGGGGACAGCTGTGAAAGATCTGTTATAATTTAGTTGGTGTGATGTGCTGTCTGAGATTCTGCATTTCTAATAGTCTCCCAGATGATGCCAATGCTAAGCATCAGGAACCACACTCACTCGGGGCAGCAAGGCATTATGTAATTACTAAGATCCCTTGCCTCAATGTAACCCTACAGCAGGGCTGGCAAACCACAACTGGTCATCCTTTTTTATAAATAAAGTTTTATTGGAGCACAGCCACATTCATTCAATGACATATCATCTGTGACCAGTTTCACTACAATAGCAGAGTACCAGAACTGCAACAGAGACTGTATCTGCACTTTGTTTGCAAAACCAAAAATATCTGCCCTCTATTCCTTCACAGAAAAAGTTTGCTGACTTCTTTTTATCAGTGAAGTTGCCTATGGTAATTAATATGAAATTTGACTGTATTAACTATGGATTGTTCATCTAATCTTTCTTGAGTTTTTCTTAGTTGTATTGGTTTGCTTCTTGAACAAAGTTTCAATGTCCTTCAAGAGATAAATCCTGCCATTTGCTTCTTTGATGTCCATGTGAGCCTATTGTTGGAAAAATCTAAAGCTGAAATCTACCTTAGTGGCCAGGTTATCTAACTTGAATTTAACAGCTTAGGGGTGTGAAGTAATTTTCAATGTCACCTAAGAATCAAGACAGTCAGAGGGGAGCCCAGGGCTTCTGACTTAGGTCTCACAATCTTTGTGTCATATAAGCCTCTAGCTTTACTTTTTGGGACTTAATGAAACATATTCTCATTACACCAGGATGGTGTAAGTGGTCCCAGGGTGAGCATTAACAAGCATTTATCTGATGATTCAAAGCGGGTTGAGGAGAAAGCTTGCCAGGGATTTGAGGATCCGCTTAGCAAAAAACTCAGGGTTCCTGGGTGCTTCAGTCGGTTAAAGTTTCTGACATTGGCTCAGGTCATAATCTCACGGTTTCTAAGTTTGAGCCCCACATGGGGCTTTCTGTTGTCTGCATATAACTGGCTTCAGATCCTGTCTCCCTCTCTCTCCCCCTCTCCGACGCACTCTCTCTCTCTGTCTCTCTCTCAGAAAAAAATAAACATTTAAAAAAATATTTAAAAGAAGAAAATCACTCAGTCTAAGGAGAGGTGTAGAGCCAAGGTCAACAAAAAAATCTACAGGTGAAGGAAGAATCAGGGATTGAACGTGCACAAGCCAGATCCCCCTTCAAGACCAAGGTACTTATTTTCCCCAGTTGCACAAATCATTGGGTACAGGCCACTCCCAGCTGAATCTTTCTTTGGGACTTGCTGTCAGCTGAAAAGGACCACCTCCCTCAAGGTTATGTTTCTTGCTTGGCACCACCAACCTTCAGTGGGTTTCATGGTGTGGGGGACGGGGGTACAAATCCCAGCTCCTTGCCTCAACTGGGGATGTCTCTGAAGAGCTGGCGCAGCTCCAGATCTACTCATGTCATTGGAAGAGACCTCTACTGCAGATGCAGGGAAGTTTCCCTTCCCCCTCTGCCCGGGCTGGCTTCCTCATCTCCCCTCACACAAGTGTCGGTCTTGAGCACACGCCACACACATGCTGCACACCGATCTTCTGTGTCTGCTTCCAGAGAACCTGACCCAGGGCGGTGGCGGTTACCCAGCCCATCCTCTGACTCAGTCACTGTGGATTCACGCAAGGGGGGAGTAACTGAAATGAAGGGGAAAAAAAAAATCACCTCCATTGAAGTCACTGTGGCATTGAATTTGCTTTGAGTTTACAAAGGAACCAACTGGATTAAAAGTGTTGGTGCCAGGCACTTGAGCAGTAACTTGAGACTCTGTGTGGCATTATAGGCAACAGGGCTGCTGCCAGCTGCATCATGATGGCAAGATTCCCTTCGTACTTGACCTCAGGGACTGGCTTAGGAGCTGGCAGTCTCGCTGACAGACATCACCACCGTAAGCAGAAAGAAGGGGAGGAAGAGAGCCTCAGATATGGTGGCCAAGGGGGCTGTGTTCAAACGTAAGGAAAGCATCCCCCGCGGTCTCCTAAAACCACTTGGCCGGGTGGGGAGGGAGACAAAGAGAGTATAGTTCCTGCGGTTTTAGATAGGGCTGAGCCAGAGAAATATGATTTGGGGAAGAGCATGATCTTATTTATACTCCTCGGATGGTGTGGCCTGGGAGACATTGGCTAAGACTCATGGCTTCTTTCATTATACCCCGTTGCTCTATTAAATTCTCTTCCCTGCACCTTCAGAGCAAATAATCCCACATAACACTGTCTGCTTTCTTTGATCCATGTGACTGGAAGGATGAATCGGCAGCGCCCCTCCCCCACTCGCCCTGCCACTGCCAGAGGCACAATCAATTTCAATATGCAGGGAAAATAGACCACACAGGATCCATGGCCTCCCAACAGGGACCTGACATATTAACTGTTGTAATGCCTCTAATTCAGTCTATTTACTTTGGGATAGGCCTGTCTCTTCTGCTCATCATTTTAACCCATACATCGTCCGTGTCATGACTGTTTAGAGTGATGGAGGTGATCCCCCGGGCACACAGTGGTGAAGAGCCGGAGGAGGGAACATCCCCAGCAAGCCCCCCGTCGCTTCAGGGTAATGATGACTAATTCCATTCACGTCCCTCACCCCTGCCTCAGAATCTGCTCCTGCCATTTAAATTGACGTCTGTCGGAGGGAATGAGCCTCTGCCGGTGTCACTGCCTGATGCATGGGCCCTGTGGTGGCATTCCTACTTGTCAGGAAGGGAGATGAGTGAGAGGAGTAAAGAATAGCGGAGGAGGGGGAGGGGAGCCCTCTGGGAAGCTGAAAAATGAGCAGGGAGAGAAGAGGAAACATCCTCAACCGAATGCTACTGTTTTGATTTGAACACTTTTACAGCTTTTCTGACATAGAAGCAGACTATTGAGATGATCTCGCCACATGTATGTCACAGCCCTAAATAGCTCAAGTTGGTGTGTTTTTCAGCAAGGAAATCTACAGAGAAGCAAGTAAA
>NW_027529428.1:1709335-1776849 GCF_008692635.1 Crocuta crocuta
AACTATACAGGCATCCCTTCTCTTTAAACCACTGGGAACCTACACCAGGATTTCGACCCTTGATGCATTCTTTAAAAAAAACCCAAAAACCCACACTTTAAAAAAAATGTTTATTTTGAGAGAGAGAGAAAGCACAAGTAAGAGGAGGACAGAGAGAGAGAGAGAGGGAGAGAAAATCCCCAAGCAGGCTCTGCACTGCTCGCTCAGAGCCAGATGTGGGGCTTGACCTCAGGTACCTGGAGATCATGACCTAAGCCAAAATCAAGAGTCAGCCGCTTCACAGGCTGAGCGACCCAGGAGCCTCATACATTCTTAATTAGCTACAGTGAAAGACAGTCCAGTAAGTGAACATATCTCTAAACCATCGGCGCAGAGCTGATAGTGATGTAGTTGGTTATCTCTGTATAACAAATGAATGGGCATGCTTGAGGTCAGACCGGAAAATGGAGAAGGCAATCCTGCTGCTTCACTTCACTAGCCTAAAAAAGGGGAGAGGGACCATATTTAAAAAAAACAAAAACAAAAAAATCCTCTTCCTCCACCTTAACTTGTCTCTCAATTATTCTTTTATTAGAGAGGATTTTTCTCCTTTTCCTCTTGTTTTTGTTTAAACTATGAACATCTGTAAATTCTAGAAGACCAGCAGATTCAAGCTGGAGCTTGTCAGAATCGTCTGTGCCCAGATTTCACGGTGAAATGCCATTCATTAACTTCACAAATCTAGAAATGTATATGCCCTCCATCTGAAATGGTCAGTGTGAGCTATACTGGAATTAAAATGAAAATAACTAAATAAATAAAACGATGGTCAGACGTTACGATTTTCTTCATACATGGACAAAGCTCTGTGATTAAAAAAAAAAGTATTCTATTAATTTGGATGTAATGAACCCACAAAGGAGATCCATGGTTGAAAGAGCCTGTTAATGTTTGGATGACCCTGTACTCATCTCTCATCATGAAATGGGTTCTGGCTCAAAACTGATGCCCCGGCAAGACCAGAAAAGGCCTCAGGGAGTCTGGCCCAGCTCCCAGGTATTTTGGTTGGGCGATTCTCAGGAGGCCAGGGTGTTCCTGAGGCTACCCCAGGCAAGCTCACTGCTGGCCAGGATGAATTCTGAAATAGTGATCTGGAATTGTGCCCTGTCAGTCCTGGAGAAAACCCAAAACCATAGATCTGCTTTAGAATGAGTCTGATCTTCTGCCAGCAGGGACAGCTGAGGTCAAGGGGAGGTTTTCAAGTTCTTTCTGTACTCAGAAGAGCTCCCTGCTTTCCTTTAGTCCACACAGAGCTCAGCCAGGGGCAAAGGTATAGCTAAGTAACATTTAACCACTGCCTGACCTGCTTAGGCAGAGGGCTTGGTTCATGTCCCTTGGCTGGTGCCTCTAGCACACCCAAGACAACGAATAATGACAATATTTATTACCATTCATTGAACAGCTTCTCTGCCAGGCACTGGGCTAACTTAATTACAAAATACTGAAGGTAAAAATTATTGTCCTTTTGCTTGTTCGTCTTTCCTGTCTGGACCATAAATTCTTTGAGGAGGTATTTTTTTTTTTTTAATTAAAACATTTTTAATGTTTATTTATTTTTGAGAGAGAAAGGGAGAGATTGAGCTTGAGTGGGGGAAGGGCAGAGGGAGAGGGAGACACAATCCGAAGCAGGCTCCAGGTTCTGAGCTGTCAGCACTGAGCCCAACACAAGGCCAGAAGCCACGTACTACGAGGTCTTGACATGAGCCAATGTCAGACACTGAATGACTGAGCCACCCAGGTATTCTTTATGATACTGGTCTTTTTTTACTAATCAACTGCCTGGTGATAGTAGGAACTCAATAAAGATTTGATAAGCTAAAGAGGGTCACATAAGATACCCAAGTTCACAGAACTAGCAAATAGCAGAGTCATGACTCAACCTGAGGTGATCATGGGAAGTAGACACCCTTATGCTGCCTCTGCCCTCTGTGGGGCTGAACAGACCAGTCTTATTTAGGTCTTATTTAGGAAGGAAAGACCTCAAGAAAAGTGGAAAGAATCATCTCACAAAGATAACAGCAATTCTACTTACCAGTACTTCTGGTGTGCCCAGAATGGAGCCAAAGAATTGTAATTCATCAAAAAAATGTTGTAATGCCTCTTCTTCCTACAAATATGGACATCTTAGTGGAAGGGAGGAGCTGTCTGCCAGCCAAGTCACTCCATTTGGATTTCTGGTTTCTTCTTGGATTCTAATAGTCAAGTGGATAATTTACTAACCAATTCACTCAGTCAACCTATTTCTTACTACTTCAATAAAATGATTAGAAGTGGGATTGAGCCATGTCCACGAGTCTATAATAATAATAATAATTAAAATGTCATAGTCTTGCTTTCCATAGTTTACAAAGTACTTCCACATACACTTTTCTCTTTTGGGTATCAAAACAATATGTGGAGGGGTGCCTGGGTGGCTCGGTCACTTAAGTGTCCAACTTCAGCTCAGATCATGATCTTGCAGACTGTGAGTTCGAGCCCCACATCTGCTGTCAGTTCAGAGCCTGAAGCCTGCTTCGGATTCTGTGTCTCCCTCTCTCTCTGCCCCTTCCCCACTCATGCGCTGTCTCTCTCTGTCTCAAAAATGAATAAATGTTAAAAAGATTTTTTTAATTAAAAAAATGTGGAGCTACAAAAGGAGAGTATTATTGTACATATGCTACGGGTAAGAAAACCAAAATCTAGAGAGAGAGGGAGACTGCATTGTCTTTCTGAAGTAACATAGCTAATAAAAAGAGGACCAAAATTCAGATTCTGACTCCAGTTGACTCTTCTTGTCCACTTCACCAACGGCCCCAAACTCTGCTGGATATGAGAATGATTCCAAGATTCTCATTCAGTTGGTCTGGGATCAGGCCCAGGCAAGATTACTTTTAAAAACAAACCCAGATATTTGTGCTGCCAGGGCTGAGAAGGAGCCACACTACATGTCCATGCCTGTTAAGCATCAGCACCTTTGACCAGCCACAAACTGGGGCCTACCATTTTGTCATTCAGACAGAAGCATCTCCGTTATAACCTAATATTTGCAGAATTATTGATACAAGAGATTAGCTTCACAAGGGCGATTGTTTTTCACAGCACCTTCCAGGTAGCTGACCATTATTCAGTGTTTGTAAAACTGAAAATTGAATTACTGAATTTATGACTATTCTCTCCATCACTAGCCCCACACAGAAAAATTTCCCAAGGATAGAAACCATGCCTAATTAACCTAAGGGTTATTTAGACTAAGGAAAAGAAGACAGAAAAGCAACTTAATGAGTCCAATTATTTCCTTCAAGCCCAGAAAGGGCATTAGCAACATGCTTCCCTTGGACACGAAGCAGACAGACCTCCTTCTCAGCTTCCTGGTAGCCTCTCCTGTAGCGAACTGAGGCTTGGCGTAAGGGAGGGGGAGGTGTAGCTACTAATGGCAGTGGTGGTTGTTTTTGATAGGATTCCCAAAAAGAAAAAAGGCAATATAGAGTTAAGAGTCATTTAATGCAGAGAAGAGCAAAGATTAGTTAAGATTACTGTTACAGCTGTTGTTGACAGTGTTAGTCAAGATAACTAGGCTATGCTGCAGTAGCAAAAAACACAAAAATCTCCATGGTTTAAAATTTTTTAATGTTTATTCATTTTTTGAGAGAGAGAAAGAAAACATGAGCCGGGGAGGGGCAGGGAGAGAGGGAGACAAAGAATCTGAAGCGCACTCCAGGATCTGAGCTGTCAGCACAGAGCTGGATTCAGGGCTCAAACTCACAAACCACAAGAGCCCAAGTCAGATGTTTAACCGACCGAGCCACCCAGGCACCCCTCTCCATGGTTTAATATTCCTCAGAAACGCTATGTGATCCATGTTGGTTTGTGAGAGGACACAGAGAGGAGCTTTGCTACAACCACCCTGTCACACAGAGGGCCACCTTCTTGGGATTGGCCACCTGGAACGTACAGCCTTCTCAGCTGCCATGTTAGGGGAAGATGGAATGAAAGATTGGAACTTGTTCATTGGCTTTTTACTCCTTTGCTTTGTAATTGACATACACACATATTCAAATTGTCCTGACCCCAAACTGATCACATTACCCTTTCCTAACTGCAAGCAGACTGGAACTACAGGGTAACTGTGTAGAACCTACTGGGCAATACTTTTTCTGCCACAGTCCTCTAAAAGGTCATGCATAGATGACTTTCCCAACATTTGGACCTAGATAGGTTCCTTAGGATATCCCAGAAGTGAGTTTTTCTGCCTTCTTTGAAGGAGAAACAAATCTCTCGTCAATTGGACACCTGACTGGCTCAGTCAACAGAGCATGCAACTCTTGATCTTGGGTTGAGTTTGAGCCCCATGCTGGGTCTAGAGATTACTTTAAAAAAAAAAAAATCCTAAAAAAAAAATGCTCCTCAATTACTTATCCTTAAGATGGAAGTCGTAGAAGAGCTGTTGGCAAGCTATTGTTTATTTCTACAAAGAGTACGATAGGTGATGAAATACTTATCCTATAGGGAAAGGCAACTCAAAGTGGTGCTGGTAACTTTCACATCGATTCATGCATTTAATCATTCATTCTTCATGGATTATTGCCTAGAATTTAAAAAATAGAATAAGCTTGCATTGCAAGACTTATGGACAGTCATGCCTCAATTTGGTGATGTCTTGAGTGCCCTTCCAGTTCCAGTAAGGAAGTAGAGTTAGAAGATTAATTTAGATGAGCCAGGTTTTGCACAGTTGAAGAAAATCCATAACAAAGAATAAACTAGACAATTTCAAAAAGAGCATTGCATTAGTTTCTCCAGAATGCTGGAGGCTGAGTTCTCGGGAAGCTTTCTGCTTAATGAGGTGCCCTTAGGAGAAAGTAAGAGATCTTTTTGTAGTATCTCCATTAGGCAGCATTTGCTCCCAGCGTCCAATTTCTCTTCATAGGAGTAATCAAGCCAACGGAAAGCAAGCAAGCCAATTTAATAATTTTGAGATCGTTTTTGAAATATTCTACCAGTACAATGAGCAAGTTTCAGAACAGCTCCTCTTCCAAAGCTATTTATTTTAGGGGTTTTTTTTCCCTACGACAATTAGGACCTGGACCTTTGTGAAGGGCAGAGAATTCCACATGGAAGAAAACCTAGAGTTGAAAGAATGTCAAAGGACATTGATCAACTTTTAGGGTTTTGAAGGAATATTATGACTGTTTCTTTATCTCAATTAAAGGTAGATAAAATCTGTATCCATTGTAAATAAGAAAGATTTTTTTTTAAGTCAATGAACTAATGGATACTGTTGCATACAGTGCCTTGTAGGACCCAAGTCTTTGATTACTATAATTAAAACATACTTTGAAAAAAATATTGTTGTGGGGCACCTGGGTGGCTCAGTCGGTTAAGCGTCCAACTTCGGCTCAGGTCATGACCTCACAGTTTGTGGTTCGAGCCCTGCATCGGACTCTGTGCTGACAGCCAGCTCAGGTCCTGGAGCCTGTTTCAGATTCTGTGCCTCTGTCTCTTTCAGACCCTCCCCTGCTCATGCTGTCTCTCTCTCTCTCTCAGAAAAAAATAAAAACATTTAAAAAATTTTTTAAAAAGAAAGAAAAAATACATATGTATATACTTTGAAAAAAATTTCACAAAGGAAAACATTTGTTTGATGAATTATTTTAAATGCGTCGATCCAATCAACACTGACATATACAAAATCTACGTAAGCTATTTCATCAAGACATTTTTCTTTTTAATCAGAAATAAGATGTTTTACACATAAAATATTTAAAAAACCACCCAGTTCTTACTGATAAGTGGTTAGAACAGTGGTTCTTATCCTTGGCTGCACATTAAAATCACTTAGGGAGCTTTTAAAAACTAGTGATGATTGAGCCCTGCCTAGACCACTTGAGTCAGAGTCTTTGGAAGTGAGGTTCAGATGCTGATAGTTTTGAGTGCTCCCCAATGATTCAATGTGCAATCAGGGTTGGCAACCACTGACATGGAATGCTTCCTTATCTCTCTGGCTGGCAGCACTAATACGTTCCTCAAACTTCCTGTTTTTATACCTTCTACGCTTTCTAAAAACTAGATGTGTACATATCACCTCTCCTCCCCTTAAAGGGTAAGTTCCTGGAGGGGAAATCCCAAGCCCAATTCATCTTCATGTTTCCACACTTTCTAACAAGGCGCTGCAGGCACCATGCTGAAAAAGTATCAGAGGTTTGAGTGGCTTAGTGTCTGATCAGCTGAATCGATCTACCCTCAGACTTTTAATTTTATCAACTCTAAGGAGCCCCTTTCAATGGAGAAGCAAGGTAATGATCTACGAGGAAATAAAAAGTGAGAAGTTAAGATTGGTAATTTTGGTGATTCTTGTCCAGGTAACACCTTAAATCTAATTGCAGGTAATTCTATTGATGTCTTCCTAGAAGTGAAGAAACAAATGACATGATGATTTTCCTCAAAGACATTCTTGTATAGTGTGTTCCGCTATAACTTTACAGTTGTGTTAAAGACAATAATATCAATGAGTGGAAAGGAGTTACTTAGAAGCTAGATAAAAACATTTTTTTTTTCCATTAGAAGCTATAATTTTTTAAAAAAGTGTTCAGTGGCGCCTGGGTGGCTTAGTCAGTTAAGTGTCCGACTTTGGCTCAGGTCATGATCTCATGGATTGTGAGTTCTAGCCCCGCGTCGGGCTCTGTGCTGACAGATTTTAATAAACATTAAAAAAGTTTTTAAAAAATTGTTCAATATACAGTTGCATTTTGCTGTCATAAACTAAGTGTAACAAATGAGTCCATCTGAGTTGACCCAGATGAAAATGTGTATTTCTCAGTCACCCTTCAATTTACATATCCAAGAATCTGCTCTTCATTGTCATTATTGTTTACCTTGTCTAGGCAACTGACCTGCAACGCAGCTCACAGCTGAAAACTAGTCGAATGAACACTCTCACCTGATGAACCAAGACAGCTGTTTATTCCTCCAGCAAGTGCAACAGCTCTTGTCTTCAGAGCTATGGCCGGGTAGTTACCAATCCTTACTGTACTATAAACACCAGTAGTTCCGTATTGTAGTTGTTCATATATGAAGTCATCCAGGAGCCATATTCATGATTTTTGCCCTCTATTTACAACTCCTATGCTATTTATGACTCATTTTATAATTTTTAAAAGAGTTCATTGTCAATGGATATGAAAGAGAAACTTCAAATCACTGGCATAAATAGAAGGGGCTTCTACTAGAAAATATACAAATATTAAAATAAAACATCTGTCTGTCACACCATCAATTGTATGAGATCCATCAGGCGATGGGAAACCCCAGCACAAGTATAACTGTGTTCTGGAATTACCAGTTGTGTCATATCTACAGCATGTTGCCAAAACGCCTGGATATAGAAAGGCCTCTAAATTTTAATTAGTATTTTAATTAAACTTAGAGGGGCAGAAGAAAAGTGTAACCCCCTGGCTATTTCCAGGCAAGTAGTTAAACTTTAATAAATCGTATGAAAAGGAGGACCACACAGCTCCCAACATGCTCCTTTGGAGACATTTTACTCATGACCAAGCTGGATTTACAACATGTAGGCAAACAGATATGAAAATATGGAGGATCTTAGTAATTAACACAGTTTGTAATCAGTGAAAGTATAAAAGTGTGAAAGTATGAAAGTATGTGCCTACTTTCTCTTTGTTCATGGTTAACGAATAGTTCCTAGACCCCCACTCTAAGTTCTGTGAGAGCAGGGACCACATTCACTATTCGAGTCCCCAGGATAGGCACATAGTAATTCCTAAATTAACGTTTAGTACATAGATGACTAAAAATTCTCTCTTGTGTTTTAAAAAATCTCCGCTTTCAAAGTAAGTATCCTGTTTACTCTTCTTCCTCTCTGGTCTGAAACACACTTGGGGATGACACTTTCATAGACTTCTTAGCACAACCCCCAAACCCACAGCCCCCACTGCATCCCCTCCAGGGCCCCCCCACCAGTCTCACTCACTGGCACTTTGTGGCAGTTTACTTCCCTACTCAGGCAAGCTTCTGTAGGCACCCGGGACCCAGATTTCAGACTGTCAGGAAGCCATGCCATGGAAGAAGGGGACAACTATAGGACACATTTTGTCATCTTATATTATAATCCAGAGCAGCAGAAAGCACAAGCTTGGCTTGGCTGTATGACGTCGAGGACTAGAAATGATAGAAGACTTGGCAAGTATCCGAAGTGACTTAGCAAAGAGCTTCACTGGAAACAGTAGGTATCTTAAATGTTTCTTTCCCCACCACCCCCTTCCCATTCATCCTTGTCATCACTAGCGTTGCCCTAACAAAGAAACTAGGGAAACTAGGGCAGGGAAAAGGACCCACAGAGGGAGAGGGAGGAGGCGGGGTGGAGGGGAGGGAGCGAGCGAGGTAGAGAGGAAGAGAGCTGATGAGAGAGGGCGATGGGGAGGTGGGGGTGGGGAAGGAGGACCCCCTGCTATCCAATACCCATAAAAATTTGTTTTTAATTCCCTAGCTATCGCAGATAGAGGCTGCTGCTAGCATTTAAGATAAGATTAGTTGATGTTGTGCTATCAGCACTTCCACATTTTCCCTGCAGGGATGCCTTCTGACAGGCTGAAGCTGGAGGCATGTCTCTGGATTAAGGCGAGCTAATGATTATACACTAAAGCTTTGGAACTGTTCGGACTAATAGGATTAAGCAATAGCAGATGCAGGTCCCCGTTCAGGTTAAAAATGCACTTTTTACATTACAAAGTCAGACAGATCCCTTTGAACATGCAATGAATATGGATGTTTTCAATTATCACAGTCTTCCAGGGCTATACGATATGGTAAATTAATCCCTTTAGAACATCGGAAACAGGACAAAATAGCCTTCTTGAAGCTGAAATCCCTCGTTTTAGATTTTCTTTCATGGGGATAAGCAGCGGTGCACCTCACATAATTAATCTTATTACAAACAGAGAGAAAGGGGAAAAAATTTTTTTACTGTGTAAAAATTGTTAAAATATTTTAGAAACTCCAGGAAAAAAAAAAGCACTTTGAAAACAACATCTCTTAATTAATTTCCAGAGAGTCAAAAAGACACACATAAGGCCTGAGAAGCCAATGTCCCGATGTATGTGGGGATGGGTTTGTACTTTTCTATGCCCCAGGCTGTTAGTACAACAAGGAGGAAGGAAAAAGTTAAGGTCACTTTAAAAAAAAAATGAACGAAATAAATAACTGCCAGTAGAAAGCACTATTTCCAACATATTTGAGTTGATCTGATCTCCAGGTCCTGGGAGGCAAGGAGAAGGAAAAGGGCATAGTGAGATATTAATATTTTGCTGCTGCATGAAAGGATCTCTGCTTCCCAGTAGATAAAACCATTCCTCAGAATAGCTAGAGAGTAAATCCCCATTATTGCAATTAAATGGGGCCGGTTGTGGACATTAGTAGCCGGCTGAACCTCAAGAGTTCTGTGTGCTTGATTGACTTAGAGGGGAGGAAAGGTGGGGGGGGGGTAAAACACAACTATTTATCCAAGAGGACTTTCCAGAGAAAGCTGCCTGAGCTGCCAGCAGGGAATGGAAGTAGTTGTAAAACAGTCGGCATAAACCAGGCTTGGAATCATGGGTTTGATTCTTAGAAATTCTAAAACCGACCTTGTTTATATTTGGCCTGAACAGTTGGTATTAACCATGCTTAAGAGGCTCTAGAATCATCCTCCCTAATGTCACCCCCCACCCCACAATGTGGATAAAGTCATCGCACAGAACTCCACCGGTTTAATCACTGCAAAATGAAAGGGAAAACAGAAGAAGGTAGACTATACCAGGTTCCTCCACAGAGTCCATGGCTTGTTTCTAGAAAACTATATGGATACACATTTCTTCCAACTATATGGATACTTACTTCTTCCATCAAATAAAATCTTAATGAAAATAACAGGACAACAAAAGTGTTGCAGGACATTTTTTTTTTTTTTATCACAATACCCAAGGTTTGTGGTCTCTCGGCTTCGAAGAATAAAGAGGTGGATATAAAATGAGTGTCAGGCAGAAGTTTATTAGAATATGTGATTAGAAAGGAAGAATCGTGGGAAAGCTCTCCTTAAAGAGGGGACATTTAAAAGGGAACGTCCAAGGACTGTAGGCAAGCGTCCTGGTTTTTTAAGGTTCTGGTCAGCCCTCCTGCTCCCCATCATTGTTCCATCTCAGGTCCCACCCTTAGTGGCTTGATAGCTCTAGGTGCTGGGTATTCCATTCCCGATTGGCTCATTTTCAGTGCAGGAGGGGTGGTCTGTGGCCATACTTAGGTCTGTCAAATTCCTGAGAGGAAACCGGAGGCGGAGTAGATGGGGTCTGTTACATTCTTAAGAGGAGCCTTACGCCTGAGGGGGGTTTGCTGTGGTCAGACACTCCCAGCATTGTTCCAAAATAGTGTTTTTCCCCATCCAGGGAGCTCAGGTCTTACCCTTTCCCTCTCTGCCCATTTTATCCTATCTTCTCCTATCATAGAAGGAAAGCGGGATGTAACTGGACCATTGGCTTCATAGTGGAAGTCAATCAGGTGTCAAACTCCTTCAGTTTCCCAGATGATCCGTTACAACTGGATACTCCTTGAGCAGGGTTTTTTATGAAGAGCAAAAGTCTAATGTGGCTGCTCTGTATTACTGCCTGGCAGATTAAATACAGACTAAACTAATGATGTTAGCAGGCTTTTATAAATATTCTGTTTTTCAAACTTTTGATTGCAAAAGTCACTTCTTGGGGCACCTGGGTGGCTCAGTTGGTTAAACGTCCAACTCTGGATTTCAGATCAGGTCATGATCTCATGGTTTGTGGACTGAGCACCACATCGGGCCCCACATTGACAATGCAGAGCCTGCTTGGAATTCTCTCTCTCCCTCTCCCTCCCCCCTCCCCCACTCCCACACATGCACTCTCTCTCTCTCTCAAAAATAAATAAACTTGGAAAATGTCACTTCTTGACAGAAAAATGAAAGTGCTATTTTAACTGAACTACTTGGTATTCTTTTTTTTTCTTTTGCTTCTCTGTCAGTTCACAAGTAATTCCGAAGATATAAGCTGATTTTCAGATATTTTACTGCTACTCTAGTAAAAGGCA
Organism: Crocuta crocuta; assembly: GCF_008692635.1. NCBI lineage: Eukaryota > Metazoa > Chordata > Mammalia > Carnivora > Hyaenidae > Crocuta > Crocuta crocuta. The sequence goes on from NW_027529428.1 coordinate 1,720,454, forward strand.
TCAAGAAAGTTGTTGTATTAAATATGTATGCCATCTCTTTTCTTGGAAGAAAACAGCAATTAATTATTTTTTCAAAAGGACTTAATCTCCTGTAATCATCATGCATTATCACAATGACATATATTAATACAAGTGCCACTCAGTTGTAATGTGAATGTGAACCACCTGGGATTGTTGTTAAAATGGAGCTGCTAGGGACACCTGGGTGGCTCAATTGGTTAAGAATCCAACTCTCGAGTTTGGCTCAGGTCATGATCTCACAGTTCATGAGTTCGAGCCTGACATCAGGCTCTGTGCTGACAGAGTGGAGCCTGCTGGGATTCTCTCTCCCCGCTCCCTCTCTTTGCCCCTCGTCTGCTCATGATCTCTCTCTCTCTCCTCTCTCTCTCAAATAAATAAATAAACATAAGAAAATGGAGATGCCGCTGCAAAGGTCTGGGGTGGGACCCTAAGGACTGCATTTTCTACAAGTAAACGAATGCTGAAGCCCCAGAGGACCACACCTTAAACAGCAACAAGTCGTTAAGACACATTAAGATACCACAGACTTGTGGGAATCAAGCCTACCAACTCCATGCATTGCTTTCCTAACACAACATGGATGAATCTGGCAATCGAAACACTCCATTTCTTGGTCTTTATCCTAAATATCCAATCTCCCATTCTACCAGGCATATCCTTTAAAAATTTTTTTAAGTTTATTTATTTATTTACAGAGAGAGAGAGTGAGCATGAGCAAAGGAGAGGCAGAGAGAGAGAGAGAGAGAGAGAGAATCCCAAGCAGGCTCTGCACTGTGGGCACTGAGCCGCAGCTGAGACTCAAACTCATGAACCATGAGATTATGACCTGAGCCTCAATCAAGAGTCCATAGCTTAATGATTGAACCCCCAGGCACCCCCAGGCATATACTTAATTAGTTGTTATTCATCCTCCAAAACTACTCTATGATAGATTTATCATATGACTAGCTTCTAAACTATCACCTTAATGAATTACAAGTCCATCATAATTTTGGCTTTTCTTCAACCACCTTAAAAACTGACATTAATTCTATTAATTTTAAGTGAAGTTTATTCAAATACTATCACAATTAGAAGCATTTCATGTATTATGGCAGTTTGATCTACAATACACACATTGAAAATTCTTATTAAATGCTAGACTATTTTCAACAGAAAATGAGATAATTCTGATATTAAGATTGAACAATATTTCCTCTGAAAGTTTCAAATAAAATCTTATTTTTTTCCCTAACACAGTACATTTAACAATGCTCTGTAGGTATTGCCTAGCCCCGTATATATCCCTAACATTGAGAAGAAGGAGGGTAGAGAGGAAAGCATTGATATGACAATTACAAACCTCATCTTTACCCTCCAATAGTTCTTGTACCGCTGGGAGAAATAGAAATAAATGCACATTTACAAATCACTGTCATCTACACAGCAGTAAAGGTAAATCTAAAGTCTAACCAGAACACAAATAAGTAAGTAAATGATTGTTGAGGAGCACTAGGGAAAGGTATCATAAAGAAAAGAAAATATGAGAAAAGTTTTGAAGGATGAATAGAAGTCCAGGAAAGTCCAGGGATAGGAAATTGAAAACACATTCCATTAATACAGAAAAGAAAACACTAAATTGAACAGCCTTGCATAAGAAGATCAGGGTGGCTTCAAAGTGTGTGGGGCTGCATAGTTCAGCCTGGCACATAATTTCTGCTGCAACACAGGTTCTGAGTAAAGAAGGCTTGAAATAGACACGTTCTCTGCTTTGTTCTGTCCCCTGGGCTCTCTAGGGAATAGCAACGGGGACTAAGGCTGGATATCCCGGCTCCTTTGGCTTCACTATGAGCCTACATTTACAGCACTCATTTTGCACAGTGGTCGGCACATAGAATTTCTTTTTTTTAATGTTTTATTTATTTTTGAGAGAGAGAGAGAGAGAGCATAAGCAGGGGAGGGTCAGAGAGAGAGGGAGGTACAGAATCTGAAACAGGCTCCAGGCTCTGACCTAGCTGTCAGCACAGAGCCCGACACGGGGCTCGAACCCACGAACAGCGAGATCATGACCTGAGCCAAAGCAGACGCTCAGCTGACTGAGCCACCCAGGTGCTCCCAGAACATAGAATTTCTACCAGTTGGTTAATTCTCATAACCTCAAGACAGGCCTGCCGAAACATGGCACATCAGAAACCACTGGGGCACAAGCTTTCCATGCTTGTGCCTCAAGTCCTAAGATGGGTTCAGACTGAGATGAACGGTAGTCTCTTTCCTGCTTTAAACTTTGGGCTGTGTGGCAAATAACATTAATAGCAGTACGATTTGATGCCACACCAAGAGAGCTCAAAAGTGACTTAAAAAAATTCATTCATCAGCCTCCAATCACATAGTCAACTTGATCTTCAGCAGTTTGAGAAGGTAAAAGTAACAACAAAAAAAATGTGTGCAGCCTTCAAAAGAAGTGCAGATTAGCTGTGAAGGTAACACCCATATGTGATAGCAGATCCATGATAGCAGATTGGACCCTTAAGATTTGGAAAAGTTAGATGTAACGAATTGACACCACGGATAAAAATCTTTGCATCCTATGCACTAACATCACACAATGTGTAATATAAAATCAGAAATAAGTTACTATTTCTGCAATAGGCATATGTAGGATGTAATGACAACCACTGATTGGTGAAAAAGGAAGGTTATGCCATGGAAAGGATTATCGGAGCCCTTGATGTATATTCAGGCACATAATTAGAGGAAGACGCCTTGAAACACCGCTGTTAAAGGTATGTCTGCCCGTCACAACCACTTTAAATGTGCACCACTTTTTAAATAAAGTTTTATTATTCACCAATGTGTCCAATTCCATTTCTCTAATTGACATTCCAGTCTTCCCTTCCCTTTGCAGTCTGCTTCAGCCACTGTCTTTGAATGATGTGCCTTCTCTGTGAAGTTGGAAATGACAGAATCCCTGTTGATTTAAACTCTCTGAACCCTATCTTCCTGGTGCCTCAATTACTCCTTAAGTGGCTGGCAGGCACTTATTTCCAATCAGAGATGTTCATTACATAAGTGATTAGGAAGCACGGTAGACATGGCTAATTGTTGAAGGGCAAAAAAGGGACATTAAACATATCTTATCTGAAGCTCTCATCGATTGTTAGTAATCTCTTAAATGTTGCCCTGGTGCCTTGAACTAGTTAATGGCATTAAACTTGTAAGTAGAGTGAGTTTGACTCTGGGGAGGAACTAACTCGATATTATTTTTCCACAGGACTCAAAACCTTTACACAAAAGCCAGCCAAATGTTCCTAATTCTAGGGAACATGTTATTTTAGCCTTCATGATGATGACTCAACCCTGTGCCTCACTGCTATGTGAGATTCCAACAGAGATGACATTTTGCAATCCAGAGAAGCAACATGTCCCCTGTCTGGAGGCAAACTGAGAAATAGTTCACTTCAAATGGGCCTCTAAACAGCTGTCAGGTCAGAATAACTGTAAGTCATTACCTATCTGAGCCATGTTGAATCAGTGACTTTTAAGTGGTGAAAATCTCCGTATCATGTTACTAATCTCACTGGTCAACGGTGGCTGTGTCAACAACCAACGTTCCCTCTTAGTAAGCAGGCAAAAATAATACATGGCCCATGATTTGGAAGTTAAAGCAGTTGAGAGGTTGAAAAGTTCAGGAAGTGAGGAAGTTGAAAATACGCCTCCTCAGAGCTTTGCCTCCAGAATGATTCACGACCACCTTTAAATCACAATGTGCCACAAAAGAATTCATGCCAACTTCTGACCCGCTAAGGTTTAGCGATGCAGACCTTCCCCACAAAGACGCAGCTTTCCTCCACTCATAATTAGCTCTAGAGGTGGGGCCAAATTTCCTGACCAATTAGCAGCTCAAGTGTCTAAAATTAAAGAAATTAGGAGAAGCTGTACATCTCTAACCATGATTACTTATAAGCCCTTCAAATCTAAACTCAGAGAGCTTCCATATAGTTTTGCTCAATTGATGAACTTCAACTGGTTTATCACTATACCATTCATTTACTTTAAGAATCCACTAAAGCCTTAGATAAAATGCATTTCATGTCTCTTCTTGGGCCTTTAATAATTAGCTGTGTCTACCATTTCTTTTAATCTCTCATTTAATGAGCACCTTCAATCTTTAATAATTTAAAAGGATATCAAGCCAAGTATCAATTAAAAAGAGCCATTCTAGGCAGCATAAACAGTTAAGTGTTAAGTCAGTAGAGAATAGCACATAGAGCCCTGTTGCTTTCTACTTCAAGAGCACTTGAAAACTATGGGATTATTTCAAAACATTACACTTCACTGCTATTTATTTTAGTTGGCTTACAGGCAAAATTAAATATAAAAAATGAGCATGAAACATTTTTTTTTTCTTGCAGATTCAGAGGAGAATCATGCATGGCAGTATCCAGCTTAACTCTTATTTCTGAATATACTACAACTGCCCATATTCACCCCCCATTGGCCAAGAACACTAGCTAGGTTCAGCTATAGCTTAACTACTTATTTTGCCTCTTTCAATTCCTGACCCAACTTAAAACTCTTGGTTATTCCAAGTATCTAACCCATGGAATTATTTTATACTGACTCAAAGGATAAGACTTTGACACCCACGAATGGCTTTTGCACAAGAATGATATTGGACCATGGGTATTTCCTTATACCTGGAAGATCCTGAGGAGAAAGTTAGCTCAAGAATATGTTTGTCTTATTAGTAGACCTACAAAGAGCCGAGATATCACCCACCAAACTAATCTCATTCACCTGAAGGAGGTTTGCAATAATAGGTATAATATTCCCCTCCCTATATCATAGAATATGTGACTTTGCAGTGTCTTCCAACTTGAGGTGGAGTCTAGTTCCACACCCCTTGAATCTGGGCTGACCTTATGATTTTCTTTGGCAAATTACATATGGCAAGTTATTTGTGCCAATTCTGAGCCCAGGCCTTAAAATAACTTACGCTGTCTTGGAATTGTCCAGCTACCTTGTGAACAAACCCAAGCTTCTCTGCTATAGAATGGGAAACGATGGAGGGGCACCTGAATGGCTCAGTCTGTTAAGTGCCTAGCTCTTGATCTCCTCTCAGGTCATGATCTCATGGGTTCATGAGTTTGAGCCCCGTGTTGGGCTCTGCATTGACAGTGCGTAGCCTGCTTGAGATTTTCTGTCTCCCTCTCTCTCTGTCCCTACACTCCCCCTCTCAGAAATAAATAAATAAACATTTAAAAAATGGGAAACTGTGAAGTTAACTGTCACAGCTAAAAACCATCCTGGGAGCCAAACTTGGCTAACCCAGCAGCTGACAGGAGATCCTGTTCCACGAGCAGAAGAACCACCCAGGGGAACCCAGCCTACATTGCTGACCCACAAATCTCAAGCCAAATAACTGGATATCGTTGTCATAAGAGTTTAAGTTTTGAGGTGGTCTGTTATTTAGCAAAAGCTACTTGATATCATGTCCCACATTTGACTACTTGGCCTGCTGGAGGTTGTCTGGATAGCCTCAGACCCGAAACCACCCAGCACTAGCGAAACCAAACAGACTTTCAAAACTATACTTCAAATTTCCAAGTTACGTTCCACCTAGGGGATCACTGCACCATCTCCTTTAATATTTTCACAGTACCTCCAAATATGAACATCATACATATTCCTACAAATCCCAAGGTAGTCACAGTAATGATCCTGATTGCTATAAAATCTGAAGTCCTATCATTTCCCACACATGAAATTTCCTACTTTAATTGCAAGTATGTGGGCTAGGAAAACACTTTTGATTAAAAAAATTACCATCGTTATCAATCATATTAATAATACCCCATGCATATTCATTTGAATATCTTAGTAGCTGTCAGAAGATGCTTCTGGAGCTCTCAAACCAACGACTTTTAGGCATTACTAGGTACACATGCAGATTACAGCAACAATATTTTCATTAGCAACTGATCTGCAAGATTGTAGTGGGAATTACTTATATGCTTCTTCCCTAATAGACCTACTTCAAAGAATAACTACTCAAAGAGTTCAGACACTTTCTGATGACTTCAGGAGATAAGGCTGAACACATTCTAGGTGCAGCCACACCAATAATGTCATCAGGCTTTTGCTAGCTGGTGGAAAAAACAATATTGGGATGTCAGTATTGATGTCCGTATCTTGATATGCTCATGCCCTGATATTCTTAAGCATCGGTCTGCAAAGAACAGCATGGAACAGAAAGTGTAGGTGAAAAAGGCAATGTGTTCTGTTTGTTTTTTTTCATCCAGTTCTATGAGCCCAACAGAAGACTCACTTCCTGTATCTCTGGCTCAGGGTGCAGGCAACTCTGGCTCACAGGCCCTTCGTCCCCTCTGCCTGTATCTTCTCCCTCATCTGCATATCATGTGATCACTTCCAAAAGACTAATTCAGATAAAATACACCCTGGATTCATATATTTTTTTACTGGAGGCCATTTAAAATACATACTTTCAAACCCATCAAAGGTCCCTAAGCACTGTTTTGCTTGGAAGGCTAGTCACTATTTAGAGAACTCAAAATACCAATCCTATTTGAACACAGATATTAACACTGTCCAACTTTGAACACAGTCCAGGTTTGTTTTGATTCCTTATTGTATTTTCTAAGAAATAAATAGCAACTTTCTATTTGTTTAGAAAATTAGGAACTCTTAGGAGCTTATTTTTTCTAAAACAGAATTAGTTCTCTTTATATTTCCACATGTGAAAAAAAATAGCCCTCAATAGCACACAGTAAAGAGGAGAACACAGAATGATGCATGTGGCCATGTGTAAATTACATGAACGATGATGCAAATTTGTTTTGAAATTTTGTCTTAAAAATCACATCACCTAATAAATTAGCTAGGTTAAAGTGAGGAAAATGCCAGATTTACTTTTCTGACAACTAAACGTAAGCCTATATTTGAAATAGGGGAAAGATTCCATCTCCTCAGAATTACATGTTCATTATTTTACAGCTTTGTAAAAATGAGTGTACATTTGCATAATAAAAACTACAATATTATCAGAGAAGGGCAAATACCATATGTTTGCACGTATAGGAGGATTAGGAGGAACTTAACGGAGGACCGTGGGGGAGAGAAAGAGGGGAAATAGTTGGGGAGAGGGAGAGACGCAAACCATGAGAGACTCTTGAATGCTGAGAACAAACTGAGGACTGATGGGTGTGGGGTGGGGGGAGGGAGGTGATGGGCATGGAGGAGGGCACTTGTGGGCATGAGCACTGGGAGTTATATGGAAACTAACTTGACAATAAACTATTTGTAAAAAAAATAAAAAATAAAAAAGTAAAGCACTGAGGCTAAGAAGTGTTAAGAAAATTACTAAAAATACACCAGTTAGTAGGATGATTAAAATTCGAACCCAGAAAAAAAACAAAACAAAACAAAACAAAAAACTGCAATATTAATGAAACACATTCACTGAGCACTTATTAGCACATACTCAAACCCTGTACTAGGCTCAGTAAGCACATTGTCTCATTTAATTTGTTTATAATGGCCCTGTGACATAACTGTCATTATTTCTGCTTTTTGGACGAAATAAATAATCATACGAACCCAAAACTTGCTAGGGTCACACAGTCAGATCTTCCTACACCGTGTGTGTGTGTGTGTGTGTGTGTGTGTGTGTGTGTGTGTGTGTGTGTTTTAATGTGAGGACACTGACCACACAAGAACATTAGTGCCTTTGAAACCAGGTAATGTTATTATGGATGATTTATTTTCCTATAATGTTGTTGTATATTTTCTAAAAAGAGTAATTCCTAAAAATCCAGCTTTCTAATATCAATGAAATAAGATAAACAAAATCATTTTCTTCTGTACACTAAGCTCTGACTATGCTGGCTTTGGTTAAAGTGAAACTTTTTATGATAGCCCCTTTGAAGCCACTCATTGGCCCAGGATAAGTAGGGCATGGATGGATAAGTCATACTTTTATTCTAAACTCAAGAGGTCTCACACAGATGTCTCTGAGAGTCAGGGGGACATCATCATGTCTCACCTCTCAGATTGCCCTAATTGTTTTTTTCAAGCCTGGGTTCCCACCAGGTTGGCTAGGGCATAAAGATTCTTACAATAATAAAATAGTTGAAGGGCGCCTGAGTGGCTTCATTGGTTAAGCGTCTTTCTTGATTTTGGCTCAGCTCATGATCGTGCAGCCCATGAAATTGAGGCCCACATCAGGCCCTGTGCTCATGGCTCATCGCTTGCTTAGGATTCTCTCTCTGCCTCTCCCCAGCTCACTCTCTCTCTCCCTCTCAAAATAAGTAAACTTTTTTTAAAAGCTAAAAAAAATAGTTGAACAACCTAAGACCTAGATACACAGCATCACAAAGTGTCCCCATTTCTCAACTCACATAACCATCATGCTACTTACAGGTTGTAGGGTTGTACATTTACTATTACCAACGTATAGAAAAGATATTCCAGAAATACTTTTTTTTCAAGAGTAATACTTTTATTTCAGAGACTACTTATTCATTTCAAAGATAAAAATATATTATTACAAGAAAGAGATATGGCAGTCACTACCTTAACCAAGTGATAAAACTTAGTGACATCAATGATAAGACAACATGAGGTCATATGTCTCTGTGAAGTGAAGTAAAGCAGTAAGAAGTGCCCCGGGGAGCAGGGAGAAGTACACAGGGGACCCAAAAGGTGTTCTTACCAAAAACATTTAAATCTGAATATGAGGAAACAACTACAATCTGGGACATTCCACGGTGCAATTTACCTGGACTCTTTTGAAAAGTTAATGCCGTAGAAAACAAATAAATAAAAATGATGCGGTGAATGATGTTCCAGATTAAAATGGACTAAAGACAAATAGTCATCAATGCAGTGAGTAAAACTTGATTCATTACTGGATTAGAAATGAGTAGCTATAAATGATATTTTTTCTTCAGGCAAATGGAAATTAGGCAAAGTTGTATATTAAACGATGTTGTTGAATCAATAATTTTTTTGTTTGCAAGTTGTATTGTGGCTAATAAATGTCTTTATTCTTAGTAGACATATATTAAATAGGAAGGGATGAATGTTTTGTTCATGACTCACTTTCATATGGTTCAGGGAAAAATGTATGCAGAGACTCAAGTGTACCTACAGGGATAAATATATACATAAGCAAATATAGCTAAATATTAACATTGATGAATCCAGATAAAGGCGATGTGACTATTAACTGAACTATTTTTTTTTCAACTTTTGTGTAGTTTCAAAATTTTTCAATATTAAAAAGTGTGGGGAGGGAGGGATGTGGAGGAAAGAGTGAATATCTAAGATGCTAAGTTCGGTACTTTCTCTTCTAAATACTGCCCACCATTGTTAAAACCCCAAGAAACACACACACACACACACACACACACACACACAAAAAGAAAACAATGACCATCTTTATATGGCAATAATATTTGGAATTTTACAAAAGCCACTCATTTCTAAAAATGAAATATTGGCATTCATCTTCTCTTCAGTCCTGGATTGGATTTCACAAGGGAAAAAGAAGTTTCTGCATTCACATAGATCAAGGGGAATGCAGAAAATAACCAATGGCACACTGTCATGAAATAGCTCAGACTCTTCAGTGTAATCTAAGTGAAATATCACCTGACCTCTTTACTGTCACCCCCGAGCACACTCAGCGCACATTTCTAGCTTGTCTCCTTCTACTCTCATGGGACCCATCTATTTACTTAATTGGTTTCTCTGAGGGCAGTGGTTGTAACTTATTTCACTCATTCGTTCATTTTTTCATTCATTCATTTGCTCATTTATCCATTCACTCAAAAAATTATTCATTGAGTGTCTATTGTAAATCAGGTACTCTTCTACGCAGTGGGGGATATTGCAGCAAACAAAATAGACAAAATCCTCTGATCTCAAGAGATTTGTGTTTTAGGAAGCAGAAAGGGACACTAAACCAATAAAAAAAGTGAAAATAGATACACAGACTATCTCTAGTGACCTAGAGAAGACTCACTAAGAAAGTGGTACTTCTGAAGGACACAAGAGAGTGAATTCCTTGGATATCTGAGGAAAAGTGTACAGGAAAGGACATGTGCAAGATCCTGAAGTTTGAGTGTGTCAGGGATGTTCAAGGGACAGTAATTTGGCTAACCTGGGGTCAATACAGTCAGAATCAAGATTTCAAGCAGAGGAGTGACATGGTCTGTATCAGGTTCTTAAAAATATCACTCTGGTCAATGTGTCAAGAATAAACTTTGGGAATGGGAAGAAGCTGGGAATGCAACCATAACCTAAGTGACATCTTTTGGTGGGAATGACTACAGTAGAAGTGAAGGTGGTGAGAAGTGACCACAGACTAGGGAAGAAATCTGAGGATTGAGCTGGCAGAGCTGCTGGTGCAGTGAATGCGAAATGTGAAAAAAAGAGAGGTCAAGAATGGCTCCATGATTTTGGTCTAAGAAGGGCAGACTGAGTCAACCATCAATCGGGATAGGACAGAACGTAGAAGGAGCAGATTTTTGTGAGAAAGACTAAGTCTTTCAATAGATTTGTTAAATTTGAGGAGTTCATTGTATATCTAAGTAGGGATTATGAGCAAGCAGTTAAATATACAAGTCTCAGGATTAGAGAGAAGCTCTAAAGTTTGGGATTCATCATTACCGGGATGGTACTAAAGCTGTGAGATTGGAAGAGACCATAAGAGTGGGTGTTGATAGAGGAGTGAGATTCAAGGACTTCACTCTGGGGCAACCCAAGGCTAAGAGGTCAGGGAGAGAGTTTGATGAGACAGAAGAAAAACCAGCAGTGTTCATGCTGAAAGCCTAGTGAAGAAAGTGCTTGACAGAGCAGAAAGTGATCAATTGTGTCAAAGTTGCTATAAGACAAGAAAGTTGCTGTAAGACAAGCAAGCAGGAGCATTTACCTTTGTGGGCAGAGTTATCAAAACCATTGGTGACCTTTACAAGAGATGTTTACTAAATGACAGAGTAAAAATCCAGTTTAGTAGGATTAAAAGACAATGAAAGAAGTAAAGATGGCAAGGGTGGATACTTTGGGGAATATTTTATGGTAAAAAGGAGGCAATAAATAGAGCTATAGTTGGAGTGGGAAGAGTAATGGGATTTTCAGGCTGTTGGCTATGAGTAAGTCAAAAGATAAAAATTGTTTAGTACAGAAGAGGGAAAATAGGCAGAAAGGATGACATTTGGCATAAAAATGAATGTGTTGGCCTTAGCTTGGGGTGTGTGTGTATAAACAATTCATTTATAGTCAAGGGGAAACCTGGTGAATGGTCAGAGACACAGAAAGGTGATGGAAGCTTACTGAAGGTCTTCAACTTTGTTTCTAATTGATTTTGGTTTTTTTGGTTTTGCTTTCAGTGAAATAATTCCTCAGCTGAAAGGAGATTAGAAGCAGTGGAAAGTTGAGGAGAAAGGAGGTATGAAATATCCCCTAAAATAATGGAAGAGTATGAGCAGGCCAGGTTAGGATAATAGGGTTTCAGGGCAGAGTTGAAGGCTCACTCAAGGACATAACCATGTGATTGTCCCTCACCACATTTAGCTGTGTCAGTGTAAGCACAGTGTAGGCAGGGAACTGATTTGAGCAATGTAATCTTTTCTATGGATGCTGTAACAAGTTGTCACTGACTTAGTGGCTTAGACAGCACAGATGATTCTCTTACAGTTTTACAGGCCAGAAGCTGGAAGGCAGTTTCACTGGATCCGGGTCAAAGTGTCAGCAAGGCCACTCTCTGTCTGGAGCCTCTAGTGGAGAATCTGTTTCCTGGCTTTTTCCAGATTTGAGAGAGGTATTTCTTGGCTTCTGACCCCCTCCTCCATCTTTTAAACCAACAGCCTAGCACCTTCAAATGCCTTTCTGCTCCCATTATCATCCAGTCCTCAACCTTCTCTGCCAGATCTCCTGCTTCCTCTGTCCTCTGAGGGTAAAAATACTCATAATTGCATTTAGGGTTCACTCATACCACACACAATGATCTTCCCATCTCGAGAGCTTTCACTCCATCATGTCTGCAAAGCCTCTTTTGTCATATAAGAAGACATTCACAGATGGCTGGCGTCAGGACTTGCATATTTTTGAGAAGTTTTGCCTCCAAAATGTGGTTGCACCAAGCAGGCATAATGAACGGGAGAAGGGCAAGGGAGCAGTCTTATGGTTAACCGTTGAGTTCAACCTGACAAGGAGGCAAATGAGAGCAAGAAGTGTGGGATGGAACGCAGAGTAGGTTCGCTGAGACTGCAGGATTTGGCGGTAGAAAACGGGAGGGGGTGGCTAGAGAAAATGATTGAGCCTTAAATGATGGAGGAATAGGCTGACACAGAATGGAAGACAGCATTGTTACAGGAGTCAAGGAGCTGGGACAATTTGGGTGGATTAAAAAGATCAGCCAGACTAAGATAAAGGTGGCATTGGGGAACCTGACAGTGAACCTGGAGCTAAAATTGGGGAAGAAGGGAAAAAATGCATTTATCCTTATAACTATATATAGTACATGGACTAGAGTGATAGACTCAAATTATTTTGAAGTTTAGGGGCCTTAAAATTCATTCTTGCACATGCTTCTCACATCACAGGTGAGTTCTATCAAGATTGAAGTACTCCCACTGCTCATCAAATTTTGCATTTTTATACCGTTACGTTATCACGTGGAATTAAATCTACCGAAAGCCTTAGACCCGTTCCAGCATACTTTATATGGAAAATCTCAAAGCAACCACGGACAACATTTATAATGGCGTCTAATCTACTCAGTTGCTATCCTGAGTGCAGTGCAAAGAGCACTGGCATCACCAGCTTGCCAGGAATGCAGAATCCTCGGCCTCAATCAGATATCCTGAGTGAGAGTCTCCATGCTAACAAAGATCCCGAGGCAACTCATTTGCGAATTCAAAGTTGAGAAACATTAGTCTAGACACCAGAGCTGGGGAACATGTCAGCAGTGAAGATCCACAGTATTTTTGGCCACATCTGTAGGAGGAAGAGATGAGAATTTTTGTCAGAGAATTTTTCCCTCCCACTGCAATGAATACAAGTGATATGATTTAAATAATTGTGAGGAACAGAAGCATGTGAGTTTAATATTTGCCCGAGATCAAATTTCAGAACCGAACCTAGAAATAAGCTACCAACTGGTTAAGTAGCTGTAAAGTGAGAGACTGAAAAGTCCCCCATCAATGCCTGGCCCCATGGCCTCCCAGAGCTTTCTGAGATCTGTTAACAGGAGGATCCTGTCCTGCTTCAGTACACACACCCCCGCCCAACAAATACATGTGCATACAAGTCATCTGAAAAGTGGTGTGTCCTTTCTCATACGTGTCATTCGTTTTCCGGTTTTATAATTTATTCGCCTCCAGATGGGATCTGCCTTTTATGTCTTGCTGTTATGTGGTGCCAGGAGATTTAGTGGCCTGCAAGCATGCATTCTGGGAAAATAAAATAGGTAAGATACAAAGGTGAGAAAAAAGTTGGCATAGTACAAAGTTAGAATGTTTACCAAAGAGGACATTAGTGGCGGTACCTCCAAAATATATTATGATATTATAAGGGCTTCACAAATTTTTAAGAGACAATTGAGATGGGCAACAGTGTTATAGGTCGTTGAAACTGGAGTTCCTGAAATCCACTCTGTTTGGAAGTCTCCCCGGAGTTTAGAGTCTTAAAATATTTTACTGATGCATTGCTAAGCGTAGATATTTTCTCCCAAAGTGAAGACTTGGCTTTCTTTCATCCACCATTCTAAACTATTGTATCATAAGCCTAGTATGAAAGTTATCTATTAATTTCTATATTGCTTGTGTTTTAAAATGGTGTCGTAAAATGAGGGAGTGTATGTTTCAACAATGTTGGCAGAGAGACTTTAAATTATGCAAAGAAAAATCACGTAAATTTACTTTTTAGTGTTCTCTTCATCAGCGTGAATTGCATAAACTACATGACGACTTTGCTAAGATGGGTCATTTACGGCTCGCACCCAGTTTGTTATCAAAACTGATATGATGGGATTACACTAAATAATACATGTATATGAGTACCATTAAAAATGAAACAATATCAAAATATCAAAAACATTGGAGAGGAATGGGAAAATCAGTGTTTTTAAAATATAAACTCATATATATATTAAAATACATTATATATATATAAATATGAAAACCGGAAAAGGGAGAGTTAAATCTTATTTGAGAGTTTCTGGCAACTGAAACATAATGAGAACACATGGGTCAAATAGTGTTGTCTTTTTTTTTTTTTTTAATGTTCTTATGCCTGATCATCCTCCACCTAAAAATTCTCAGTTTATTGCATAAGTCTTTCTAATATTGTTTGTTGTGTCTTGTAATGTCTGTTACAATGAATAAAAAGGACATAACAAACTTTTCTTGCTTCCATTGGTACTAAGAGAGTCCATATGGTAGATCGTTTGCTTGTGTGACAAGTCTTATCATCATTAAAAGCAGACTGCTCCCCTAAGGCTTAATACACTTCAGGGCCATACTTGCCCCTGGGAGGACTCTTTGAAAGAACGCACTTTGAGATTTGGTAACTAACATGACAGTTCCGGCAGATATATTGGAAGATGACAAAAATGAGAATGGGGTGTCTTTGAGTCACATTTCAGATAAAGCTAATTTGACCCTGTATAGAGCAGACGTTTTTGAAAGATTTCCACTCACAAGAATTGCCTCTTAACGTCTATTCAAAGCTAATGAACAACGTTAGGTAGTACTTGTAAAACATTCGTCAAATACCATTTCATAATTATGAAACAAGTAAATATGATTGGGAAGAAACCTTCTTTATAATCTTCATAATTTTTAAAATTTTGCCCTAAGAATTTTTAGATTTTTTACAACTGACCAGCCAATACAAATCTACAGAATGTGGAACCTGTGCTTAATCCCACCGCTGTTCAAAAATGAGTGAAAATGAAATAACTTAGACGACATACACAGAAAAATGGCTAGAACACAGTTTAAGTGGGTTTGATGGTGCTTTTTAGTTCATTGAACAGATGTATTTTCCATTTCAAAATGAGTTTCATTTGGGTCATTGGCTCCACAATCATGGCATGGTTGACACATCAGTGTTTTGCAGCCAGCTCAAAACTACTGTCCCCCAATTTAGCATTCTTTGGGGGAGTTGCGTTTGTCTTACCCAATACCACCTCTCCAACCGTCAGCTCAAAGCTAGCTCTCACACAGCTCTGGATGAAAAGTTGTAACTGATGTTCAGTTAGCCGCCAGGTAGAGGATTCAGTACACAGCCTGGCTGAATTCTACTCCCTCGTTTAAAAAATAAAAAATAATAAAATGATAATAAGTCACGTTCAAATAAGTCATGTTAAAAACAATAAAGAAAACATTTAATGATTTGGTGTTTTATTACTACAGGAATTCACTCAAGCTGTTAGTATTTTACGTAGCAGCAAATGTGTGCATGCTGGGAGATGCTTTTGTCTGTAGGCTCATAGAGCATCTGCTCAGAAGTCATGGAGATCACAAGCCTGTATGGTTCTTGGTCTCCTTTGGGACAAAGATTGACATGTTCCACCCCAGACAGAGGCTGGGAACCCCCATGTCGCTTAGTGTTTCCAAGATGAGGGAAATAAGCCAGTATTCCTGGAACCCCAAGTGGATGGCAGCCACCCTCATTCTCCACCAAGCCTGAGAACCACAAGCTCAGGGCACTGTCACTAGCCTTTACGCTGGCCACTGTTCCAGAGGGGAATGGAGTTCTCCAGGCCTGTCTTCTCCCCTTCTTGCCTTCTCCCTCGCTTGCTATGAGGGTTAGAGCATTCTCATGTGACTTCCAAGTCCCAAAGCTGGTCAGTGCAGGGCTGGTTGGGATTAGCCTGGAGCTAGGAAGGGAGGAAGGCTGGTGGCGCGTGAAGGGACCCCCTTCTCCACACAGTCATGCTCCAGCCATTGCCAAACACCAAGCTTCCCCAGAAGAGCATCCTCTCCAATTCCTCAGTAACTGGTGTGGATTTAAATTTATCACTTCCTATTCTGTGGCCAACTCGGCAACATTCCCCTCTCTTCAACAGCACCTAGAATTCTCTAAGTAACTTGAACTCACCATTTGAGCGCAGACAGCTGGGATGTGAACTACCCAGGGTCAGTTATTCCCAAGGTCGGGGAATCAGGTGCCAGCCCCTACTTCCCTCTGAAACAAACCAACAAAAATGCCCACAGTGTTAGGGTACTAGAAGGAGGTTTCCAGGCCTCAGAAGGTCTTTCTTGTTGCCTTCCTAGGAATTCTGATTGAATATAAACAAATTGGAGCTGCCATCACTTCATATAATCTTCAAACAACTGTTTCTTTCTTAGCTTAATCTCATTGATTCCACTCAGCTCATACAGAAACCAGGACCAAATGTCTCATGCAAATATCCACTCCCCCCTTCCTCCTCTCCCCCACCCCTTCCCCTCCCAACACCCACACAGGGGAAGACCAGAAAGGCAAGAAGATATAGATCAGTTACCTTCCAAGCTTGGAAAAATCTGTGGAAATCCATGGCCATGGTTTCCAGATCGTATTTTTAACCTGATTCTGAGAACTTAAAAGTCACTCTTCTTCAGAACTGATGTGGGAAGAAAAACACGGTTAACTTTCTTAACTTGGAAAAGTTTTTTTTTTTTTAAATTTAAGTAATCCAACTTTTCTCCAGCTTGGAAGGGCCTAATTTACATAAATCCCCTCACCCTCACTTTACCTCTGACAGTGGAATTCTAAACAAAGCAATCAGGCTGGCAGATGAGTCAGATTTGCTTATTGTGTTGTACGCACGCATGTTAAAGATGGTACTAGCTCTCTCTTGTTATTTATTAATGTCAAGAGGTACAATTTAAAAATCCTGCTCTTTAATTTTTTCTCTCTCCTATGACAGGCAGATTGCTTCCCCCTACACCTCCTTGAGAGCTTACTAAATATTTGAGCATTAAGAAACCCTAATTTTTCCTCTTAGAACTAACTAGAAACATTTATTTTGATTAAACTTTTTAGACAAAGGGAACCTTCTGATTTGGGGGGCTTTCAGGTTTTGGAAGAAAATGATTTTAGGTAAATTAGCTCCTAAAATTACTGTTATTATGCTCATAAAAGCTGCTAAAAATAATCAGTTCATAGGGCAAAGATTTCATATATTATAGCATTTTCTTCTTGACAGATGTTTCAGAAATTGGGCCTAGAATAGAAGATAGGCATTTTTTAAAAATCGTAACAGAATTAAGTTAACAAGAAAATGACTCTTATATCCGTAAATCTTTAATAGCACTGATATTTTACATGCTGGGCTTTCCAAACACTTAAAATGATAAATGTCCAAAGGCAATTTGAGTCATATCTGTCTCTCTTTGTTTCTGATCCAATTCAAGAAATACAGGTAAGCAATAACAAAATTCCATGTTAGCTGCTTTCTTTTTATTGTAAACATTTTTTGTTTTGTCGAGCAAATGTGCTGTCCCTCCCTCTATCAGATACTGGCTGTCCCGTCCCTCTTCTCCATCCCCTTTAGGGCACCTACTATTTAAACATGAGAAATAGAGCTCTTCACAGGGACAAATCTTTGCCCATGTTTTCAAGCATGGAAGCAAACATTGGCAGCAAACATGAACAGCAATGAAAAAGAGTTGTTTGGAATTTACTTTATTTTTCCCCCATTTGGACTCAGCACGAGTTGACTGATGCAGTTACTAGAGAGGCATCCATGGTAAGGAGGTGCAGCCTGGGAGCACAGGGCATGTGATTTCATATATGAAAGAGATTCTCAGAGGTTGTTCTCTGCTCCCTCAACTACCAACTCGCCCAGCCCATCTACCCTTCATTTCCAGAGCGTCAGCCCTCCACGTTTTCCTTTTAAGCACACAAAAAGTGAGGTAATGAAACCTGGCTTTATAATTTGTTTCAACATTTCCCGATCCAGAGACTAGTGAAACTCTAATTTCTTACCTAAATTCCATTTCTGGTAAGGCCAGCCTTTTCCCTTTGCTGAGTAAAAGCATAGGCTTGGTGATATAGAATACTCTTAAATTATTTTTTTAAGAAACATGCAAGAGTCTAGTTAAATGTGCTTCCTTTGAATTATTTAAATTCGCCATATATTTGTATAACAGTTTATAGCTCATAAATATTATTTCACATACCATCACATTTGATTCTACTAACACGCTCCCAAGTAAGGCAGAAGAGATATTGTCTCCAGATGCAAATAAAGAAGCTGAGGCTGTGAGAAGTTCAATAACTCACCTAAAGAGGGTACCCATGTATGTTCAGGATCAAGACCAGTATTGACTCTCATCGGAATCCCAGTCCAGTGCTGTCCACTCCAGCAAATTGTCTTTCTTCCTGAGTCCCATTTGGTATTTCCTTTGAACCCCCTCAAACTTGTTTCACATCAGGTACCTGGCAGAGTACGGTGGTTTTGTATAAAGACATTTATGTAGAAGAAACATACATACTGTTAAATAATGGCTTCGTAGTTAAGCACTGCTGTAGTGAGGTGGGTGCAGGTTGAAAACCACAATGCCTGTAGACATCTTTCTAACTTATCTCTATAGTATGGGTCCTTGAGTGATCAACCATCCTCCAGTGGTGTTTGTTTGTTGGCTTCTATTTGCAATGAATAGTGCCAGTGTGGCTATGAATGGCCATTTCAGGAGGAAATTCCTTGTGCTGGGAAGGCTAATGCAGGTTCAATTTTATCCTGTGTGATCAACCAACATTTATGTGAATAGAGGTGTCTTTCTTAAGGTATATGGTTTTACATACTCCCCCCTGCGATGGCCTACAAAGAGAAGGGATCCTTTAATGAAACGGAGATCCGTTCTGTGCCTTCACAGCTGCTTTTCCATTTGGTGTTCAGTCAACTGTGTATTTAATACAAATATTGCTTCAGGATTTCCTGAGTAGATAAGAAGGCTGCTGATGTCAGAATGCAGTGCAGAGGGAACCTGCACACAGGTAGCCCTGTGAAATTTAACTTGGTGAATAATTACCATGATGATCATAATTAATAATTATCTTGTGCCAGTGGAGAATTGTACTAATTGGTAATCTCTTCTCTTAAAAGTCCTAATATTTTATTTCTGCTTATTGCTAACTATCAAGTGGAATGCTAATGGAAATGTGGATGACTGGTATTGTAATAATTATAACTGTAATCACATTCAGCAGCTAACCTCTAATTAAAATAAATCAGATGATGTAGCGAGTTGGCTACATACAGTTGTGTTTCCAATAATATATCTTATTGGGAAAAAATTATTTTCTCCCACAGAAAGCCTTTGAAGATCAGATTAAAAATTATGTGGATGTGTTGTATTTCTAAGGAGATGTTTTCTGTGGTAATAAGTAGGTTAATTGCATATTCATCAGGTGATGGAGTTTCAGGATAAATACAAGTTAGCATATAATAAGACCATTGTTTCTAATGGAATTAGAATATCGTCACCATGCAATTATATGCTGGTCATTCTTGGATGTTCAGCTAGTAATGAATATATGTATACAAACCTGAAATTTCTTGACTGAACTCTGAAAATCAATCAGCTAAAACTATCCATGTGATTTTTAAAACACTGGGCTGTGTGGTTAGGGCGTGATAATTCTTACTTATGCTTCTGAGATTTTCTAATGTGATGCCTACAATTAACAAATATATACACTATACACACATATATGCATATACGTATGTATGGGTGTGTGTGCATGTGCACATGCGTGTATACCCCAAACATCCAGTCTCAGCTAGCTTTAATCACTCACCAGCAAATAATGGCAAGAAAGCAGACGATAAATGCATATGTCTATACTCATGTGGATGGAAATTGAGGATAGGACAATCTCTTGAAATGACAAATCTAAGCAATAACTAAATTCAATATTTTTAGAGACAATTTGTGCTGCTCTCTGCATCTCCCTGCTGTACAGCCCATTTTCATTTATTCGGTCAGTGAACTTTTTCTATGAAGGGCCAGATAGTAAATATTTCTGGCTTTGTGGGCCATACAGTCTCTACTGCAGCTCATCAACTTCGTTGTTCAGAGAAGGCATCCATAAACAATATGTAAAGGAGTGGGCATGGCTGTATTCTAATAAATCTTTATAAAAACAGGTGTGGAGCTAACTTTGGCCCACAGATCATAATTTACCAACCCTTGATGTAATACAAAATATTTATGAGCACTTATATGCACTTACATGCTGTTCTAAGAACAAGAGGTGGAGGGATGATAAAATAGCTAAGATTCCTTTTCTTATCCAGTTTCCTCTCTAGTAAATAAATACCTACTGCATGCATGGCAATACGCAGGGGAGAGATGACAGGGAACGAGATATTTTTCTAGCCTTCTGGAAGTTTGGACTTTTGTGAAGGGTTTAGATTCATGAGTCAGTGTTAATAACTGTGGGTAGTGGTTTATGGAGCACAGTGACTATAAGTGTTATGAGGGTTCAAGTAAGGAAGACCAAGTCTTGTTGACCGAGATTTCAAGGTGTGTCGTTTGAGGATTTTCAGCAACAGTTACATCAAAGACAAAGAGCTGTGAAAAAGGAAGGCATGACTGTTCAAGCAGAATACTAATTACAGGAGTAAGAATTAGCGACAATGAACCTGGAAAGGCAGGTTGGACTGGACTGTGCAGGTCTACGGTTGCCACACTATGGACTTCAGACCGCATCCGTGGTGACTGGTATGAGAGAAACTAGACAATGATGATATTTCTAAGCATTGAATGGCAGGACAAGATCTGAGTATCAGAAGAATGAGTGTGGGGACCATAAGAAAAGTAGACTGGAGGCGGAGAGCTTTGTGGGACCCCAGGTTAAGGCCGTAATTCAGACTGTAATGTAACAACCTTGTGAGATACAATGAGGTCCTGAGTCAGCTCTAAATCCAGGAGCTTCTCTCGAAGGGGATTAAAACATCTTGCACTGAAGATCTGATTATAGTCTGAGTTCAGCTGTTTTATCACACTGATTATTAGATTTTAATGAGAGAAAATGAAGAAAGAGTAAGCAATGGCAAACAGCCCTTAGCAACAGGTGAACATTTTAACACACCTCTTTTCAAGTCTGATTGGGAGCAAGAAGAGAGGGTCACAAAAGCTGGCATATCCCATTCATTTTTAACATGTTTGCTTCCTTCCTAAATGTGCCTGAGTTCATCCTCATCCCTTCTCCCTTTACACACACACACACACACACACACAAACACACACACCCAACAACAACAACAAAAAAACACAAGTAAAAAACGTATTGGATTCTCAGGCCAGTTGAGGAGAAATCTGGGGTCACTGGATTGTAAGATTAGCTTCAGAAAGGACCCTGGCACCAGGACTTGTAGACAGGGTGACTGCTGAAATTCTGCAGCCTCTATCTGGCTCTTGAGCTCCAGAAGCTTGATAGAGATGGTTGAGAATCATTGGTAAAATGTATCATTTCAGAAAAGTAACCCATCTGTAATGATCAACAATGGAAAACCAAATAAGAAAGTGATACGATATTTAATTGCAACAGATCTGAATTCAGGTGCTTTTTGTTGATGACATCTATTTACATCATCTACTGTTTCTATTTCTTCTCTTTTTTCCTCTGAGAACCAAAAAGCTCAAAGTCCTCCATCAACATGGAAAACTGGCCCAAATGAGTCTAGTCAATAGTCTAAAAATATTTGGGGAGATTCTCCCTCATACAGGAATGTTCATACAGGTTTTGTGTTTTAAAGAGGAAAACTGAAAACGACCTAAATGGGAATCAAGGGTGGCCTATCATTTTACCAACATGGATAGCTCTCAAAAACAAAAACAAAAAAACAAAAACAAAAAAATCCCCAAAAAACCCAGAGCATTAAATTTTTAAAAGACAAATTATGGAATGGCATATTTTATTTGACACCATTTATGAACTTTCAAAACACAGTAACACAATAACAATACTGTTACTTTCCAGATATACAGATAAAAATGTATATGTATTATTTAAAATTTATGAAAGTAAATGCTTTTGCAACAGGAGAAGGGAACAAGATGGATGGGGATTTCAACTTCATCTACAGTATTTTGTAAATTTTATTTTAACAGGATTTAAAGGAAATGTTAAAAAATTAGCAGGACTGAATGGGATGGTTCCTTGATCACAGCATTCTTAGAGGTAAGAAATACATTTTTCAACCCTATTTATTTAAAAAGATTTTTTAATGTTTATTTAGTTTTGAATGATAGAAAGAGAGAGAGCGAGAGAGCATGAGTGGGGGAGAGGAAACGAGAAAGAGAGACAGAGACAAAGAATCCAAAGTATTCTCTGTGCTATCAGTGAAAAGCCCAGCATGGGCCTAAACCGGCAGAGCCACCCAGGCACCACTCAACCCCATTTAAAAAATAGTTACGTTTGAAGGCTGTACAGGCTGATTCCAAGCCAATTTTGTGTGATAGGTTTTCTGACTTTTTATTTATTTAATAATTTATGTCATTACATTTACTTTTACTTAAATAGTATTAATTAAAATACAAGTTTCTTGATTAAATACTATTGTTTACAATTTCTGTAAAATAAGAAACTTCTTTTTTTTTCAAATAGTTTATTGTCAAGTTGGTTTCCATATAACACCCAGTGCTCATCCCCACAAGTGCCCTCCTCCCTGCCCATCTTCCCCCTCCCCCCCACACCCATCAGTCCTCAGTTTTTTCTCAGCATTCAAGAGTCTCTCATGGTTTGCCTCTCTCCCTCTCCTCCACCATTTCCCCACTTCTTCTCCCCCACGGTCCTCCACTAAATTCCTCCTAATCCTCCTATAAGTGCAAACATATGGTATTTGTCTTTCTCTGCCTGACTTATTTCCCTCAGCATAACACCCTCAAGGTCCATCCATGTTGCTACACATGGCCAGATTTCATTCTTTCTCACTGCCATATAGTATTCCATCGTATAGATAAACCACATTTTCTTGATCCATTCGTCCATTGATGGACACTTAGGCTCTTTCCATGTTTTGGCTATTGTTGAGAGTGCTGCTGTGAACATTGGGGTACATGTGCTCCTATGCATCAGCACTCTTATATCCCTTGGGTAAATTCCTAGCAGTGCTATTGCTGTGTCATAGGGGAGTTCTATTGTTAGTTTCCTGAGGAACCTCCACACTGTTTTCCAGAGGGGCTGTACCAGTTTACATTCCCACCAACAGAGTAGGAGGGTGCCCATTTCTCCACATCCTTGCCAGCATCTAGAGTCCTCTGATTTGCTCATTTTAGCCACTCTGACTGGCATGAGGTGGTATCTCAGTGTGGTTTTGACTTATATTTCCCTGATGAGGAGAGATGCTGAGCATCGTCTCATGTGTCTGTTGGCCATCTGGAAGTCCTCTTTGGAGAAGTGTCTGTTCATATCTTCTGCCCATTTCTTCACTGGGTTGTTTTTCAGGTGTGGAGTTTGGTGAGTTCCTTATAGATTTTGGATATTAATCCTTCATCTGATAATGTCATAAAATAAGAAACTTCTAAGATCAGTTTTGGCCCAGAGCGTTTACCTAGAAATTTGCAGATTAGCTCAATAATATGGACAGTGTTTGACATCTGTTGAGGAAAACTGGACAACAGGCCCAAAATGAAGTCCCCATGCTAAGCCCAGCATCCCCAGACTGAGACTTAATTACCATTTCAGTGGAAAGATGAAATGGATTCATAAACCAGTCAATTAGAAATCAGCTGATCAAAACACTAGTTAGGTCATCCACCTGATAGATTCCCTGTCATTCCCCAAGGGGGAAGTAACCTTGTGATAAGCAATCCACCTTTTCACTTAGTACAACTCCGCTGTTCCCATTCTTTCCCACCTATAAAAGCCTTTCATTTTACACAGCAACTCAGAGCTCCTTTCTTTCTGCTAGATTGGATACTGCCCGATTCGAATTTATTTTTGTTCAGATAAGTTCATAAATTTTTTAATATGCCTCAGTTTATTGCTTAGCTTGAGAGAGGTGAACTTTGACCAGTCAAATCAGGTATAGTGTTCTCAACTGAAAAACCCACTCAGACAGGCTGATTACACCTAAAACATCAGCCAAATAAAAGCTCTAAAGCACAAACCTCTGCTATGATTCTTCCATTATATATATATTATTTTCTTCCATTATATATATATATATGATTCATATATTCATATATATAATGGAAGAAAATCAGAATATTGTTATACTTTCAAACACAAATTTTACAGATTTTTGTTTGTTTATAAGCTTTGAACCTCATAGTGTTGGCTGTTCCTCATAATCTTTTCAGTGTTTAGAGCATCTTCATCCAGTCCTGTAATGCCTCTTGACTTTTCATCTCCACTTAGGGAGAGACTCTTCTGGACTTTTCCACAGCTCTTTGGAAAATGTCCTCTCACCAGCAATCAACCAGCTCTACGTCAGATCAGTTCTAACTTTCTGGAATCCAAAGCGAGTACAGGAATGTGGAGCAGGTAGTGCCCACGGGCACTGCAGAAATGGCTGTGGAGAGGTCTGAGGCTCAAAGCTAAGAGGATTGTGAGAATGAAGAACATAGGCCAAATGTCCCATGCAGATGCCAGTCAGCACAGAGAGAAGCTCTTCACCAAATGATGCACCCTGGGAAAACAGAGAGACACTTGAAAGGTTTGACTCCAGTACCTTTGTTCCCCACTTTGCCTGATAGCTCGTGGAGGCTGCTCTTTGTTTTTCCGTTGGAGATCATGCAGGAATCAACTGTCAAACATGCCTTCCACCTCCACGCCATCTAATTATAGCCTGTAACACTCCGCAGTGCTGACAGTGCTGAGCTATTGACTCTTGACACTCTCTAAAGCTCTTAATTATCTTTTCACATAAGCCCCTTTCAGACCTGTCAACTTCTTTGTATTGTTTATGGAGGGAAAAAAGTAGCATATTAAGATTTCAGGACTATGCACTCAGAGGCAAACTTACAGTTACACTTGTGCGTGCTCTTGAGTGTCTGTGCACTCATACACACTGGCAAGGGAAGAGGGTTTCAGATCATGAAACAGAGCTGCAGGATGACGATTCTGCTGCCAGCGCCCAGTGGGGGTAAGTAAACCTATCAGGCAAAGTAAAATTAACTCAAACTTTAATCAACCTGTCCCTGAAGTAGTTTTTAAACTTTTTCTTCTTTAGAGTTCATATATATATATATGTATATACCCACACTCTGTATATATATGTGTGGTGTATATATACCTATGTGTGTGTGTGTGTGTATATATATATATGTATATGTACATATACATATATAGGCCTATATATACATATATCGGCATGTATATATACGTATAGGCATATATATATACATATAGTCATATATATATACATATACATATGTGTATATATACAAACATGTGACTGATATAAACAGTGTCTGAAAAACGTTTTAAAAAATTTAAAACCTTACTAAGTGTTTGACCCAGTGTGGGATTTGGCAATTTCAAAGAGATATCTATGAAAAGAGAAGCAATCATATCTCAAGGTGAGTGTCAGACTAAATTATCAGTCCTATCATTTGAGATGTGGTTATAGAATCAACTTTTTTTAATATTTTATTTTGGAGAGCGAGAGAGACAGAGTGTGAGCAGGGGAGGGTCAGAGAGAGAGGGAGACACAGAACTCGAAGCAGGCTCCAGGCTCTGAGCTGTCAGCACAGAGCCTGACCTGGGTCTTGAACCCATGAACCCTGAGATCATGACCTGAGCCAAAGTCCAAGGCTTAACCAACAGACTGAGCCACCCAGACATCCCTATACAATCTATTTATAAACATTCTTTTATTTCTTGTTTTAAGAAAGGCCATTTGTTAGCATTAAAGCCCTTGTACGTTTAAAATCTTAAGCTTTTAATTAATAACATATAATTTTAATTGTTGTTTAATGTTAATCTTCAGGCGGGTGGGTGACAGTAAGGCAAAAGGGGGCCCACAGAATGGGAGCGTGTGAGTACCCAAAACCATATGTGTATTTTTCACTCTGACCTTTGGATATCCCTGCAGGTTTCTCCTCCTTCCCAACAGAGATAATGCAGAGTGGACTTCAAAGAGGAAAGTCCTGCTGTAGCTCTGATGAGAAAATTCACTACTCCGTGCAGTTTTTAGATTCTGACTTAGAAAAGAATAGGATGCCTCCAGGCGGGAGTTCGCGGGAGGGAAGTCAGGTAAAGAGGCAGCAAAGTTCCAAGGGGTAAATAGTTGGGCGGAGAAGTAGAAACCTCCACTTGAAGTTTGAATCTACCACTCAGACATCAGCTCCCAGCAGCTCTCATTAGATGTGAAATGGGGCACTTTCTAGAGCCATTTCCTCGCTGGGTCACAGCATCCCCAGCTGTCCGGCTTTAGTAAACTGCCTCCTATGGCAGTAGGTAATTTTGCTTTTGGGGGGGAGTTTGATAGAGGGAC
Organism: Crocuta crocuta; assembly: GCF_008692635.1. NCBI lineage: Eukaryota > Metazoa > Chordata > Mammalia > Carnivora > Hyaenidae > Crocuta > Crocuta crocuta. The sequence goes on from NW_027529428.1 coordinate 1,746,918, forward strand.
ATTATATAAGAATATATGTAATACTCAGAAGATTAAGAATATCCTTCAGGATGATAACCAACATAAGCATGTGGTAGAAACTTGCTTTGTATCTCACAAGGAAGACATGCTCAAAATATTTCTGTAAATCAATGTTTCAGAATTTAGAATATTTATCTTATAAAGACAAGCTTATCAATAGTGGTAGTTTTTCAGACTCATCTCCACAGATGCATTTTACCCACAGCCTAACATGTTGTTCTACAATGTATGTATACAGCATAGGGAGCAGTGTATGGAAATAGGATATGAGGGCTTAAGGCTCATTTCAAATGTTTTTCTAGGGGCACCTGGGTGACTCAGTCAGTTAAGTGTCTGACTTTGCCTCAGGTCATGCTCTCTGCATGAGTTCAAGCCTCCCATCAGGCTCTGTGCTATCATGACAGCTCAGAGCCTGGAGCCTGCTTCAGAACCTGTGTCTCCCTCTTTCTCTGCCCCTTCCCCACTCTGTCTCTCTCTCTCTCAAAAAATAAATAAACATCAAGTGTTTTTCTAAAAATTACCTTAAGTCACACCTTCTTAAACAGAACATTTTCAACTTGTGGATTTCGTTGTATGTCAAAGTTTAATAAATGAAGCTTATTAAATAAAGTCACTTAATGTCAAATAAAGTTTATTTTGTTCAAAGTCCAAGAAAAGTTGAGGCAACTCCCATTTCCTCCCCTTCCTCAGTTTCAGATATCACATAACAGGAGAAAAGACAGCACATTTCAGTTTGTCGTCTCAGTGCTGAAGCTCAGCTAAATGAAAGTTAGAGGCCCTTATGAGCTGACCTCAGATCAAAATAGAATTTAAATTGTCATCTTTATCTAAAAATGTGGTCTACCCTGCAATCAACATATTTGCCAATGAATTGGTCTTGTTAGGAATTTGAGACTTGGCATATCCAGTTCAGCAACAATTATCTCCTTTAATTTGTTTGCTAATCTGTGTTAATTGCCGAACAATCCTAAAACAAAGATGTGCAGGAAAAAAATCACATTTGATCTTGCCTCTGGAGATCCTCTTACGATCAACGTTTGATTTTTTAAATTCTAATTAGAAAATATGGTTACAGACCATTCAAAGTGATAGGAAAGCCAAACATAATCTGTATTTGGTTTTGGAAATTCCCTTGGATTTGATTTGTGAATGTCAGGAAATCATTCACACATCAAATTACTATTCTCTTCCTGCCTTGAGAAAGTAATTATTTTATAAGAAAGGACTTCTTTTCTAGCTTCTATGGACTAGAATAAATACAGTTTCATGTCCCCATTATTAACTTACGTAAATAAGGTATAATTTCAATATGATAATTTTCTCGGGGCCCCTGGGTCCAACTTTCGTTTAGGTCATGATCTCACAGTTCGTGGGTTCCAGCCCCGCGTTGGGCTCTGTGCTGACTGCCAGCTCAGAGCCTGGAGCCTGTTTCAGAGTCTGTGACTACCTGTCTCTCTGACCCTACCCTGCTCACGCTGTCTCTCTCTCTCTCCTGGAAATAAATAAAACATTAAAAAATTTTTTTTCTCGATTCAGTATTGATGGGTGGATGCCACTACATACAGAGTGTCATCCTGTCCCAACAAACACATTCACAGGTACCCTGCCATTTGGTTTGTTAACTCTGCACTGGTTATGGCATTAGAAAGAACCACTGAAATGTGATTGTGCTTTTATGACTATATATAATATAATATATATACACATATGTATATATAAGTAGGTTTTTTCACGATCCCTTCCAAAATCTTACTGTCATGCTTCTTCAAGTCTTCTGATGTATAAGAATGATGGTGTTGATAGAGCAAAAAATAACAAATTATCTCTATTCCTCTCTTCATGTTGCTTTGGCTTCCCTTATCTTTCCCTTGCCTTGTCTATTTCTTTCCCTTGGCTATATTTTTCCTTCCCTAGTACAAAGCCCATTCCTTCAAATCCCTGTTCCTTCACATACTCAGTTACATGGATTTCCTGACTTCTGCCTCTAATTTACTGCCACCACCAGCGTTTATTGCAAGCTTTCTCTAATCTTATCTCCTGTTAATCTCACAGAATAAACCAGTTTGGAAAATGCGGGGCTGGATTCCGTTAGGGAAAGAGTGGGCTCTGAGATCAAACAGACTTGGACTGTAATCCCCCATCTCTCATGAATTCATTACATTCTTCAGTTAATCGCTTAATTGCACTGATCCTCAGATTCTCCATCCATAAAATGAGTACAGTAATGACTACCTTATAGTTTGGTAGAGGCTCAGTCGGTTGAGCCTCTGACTTCGGCTCAGGTCATGATCTCACAGCTTGTGAGTTTGAGCCCCACATCAGGCTCTGTGCTGATAGCTCAGAGCCTGGAGCCTGCTTCGGATTCTGTCTCTCTCTCTCTCAATCTGTCTAACCCTCCCCTACTCATACTCTGTCTCTGTCTCAAAAATAAATAGTAAACATTTTAAAAATTAAAAAAAAAAGAAAGAATGTAGAATCAGAACCTTATGAAAGCTACCCTGGAGAGCTATTCTCTTTGACCCACTATGGTCACCAGAGCTTCAAGGTAGAGGACTCGCCTTGTCATCTGCCAGTTGCCCTCCTCCTTCTGTCTTTCCCAAACTCCTCTGCAGCCCTGCCTTCTCTTCCTACATCTCCTGTTCTTGCTTCCTGCCTGGTTGCCATTATCCCAGCCTGAATCTCTCTAGTTTGATCCAAAGCAGATGAAAGGGTAAGACAGGAGAGTCAAACACAGCAGGATCCAAATCGGGACTCTGCTGCTTACTAGCTGTCTGACTTTACTTAGCAAGTTATTTAACCTCTTTGAGTTACAGTTTCCTCAACTCTGAAATGAATTCTAACACCCACCTCTCCAGGTTGCTGCTAGATTTAGGCGTGATGAATCTCAAGTGCGTGGTACCGTGCCTGGAACACAGTGGACACCAAGTAGCGGGGGTTATGTCGGGTTACTTCTCACAGTGCCCATCGATTATTGCACCATTCAATCCAAATCCATCATACCCTTGCTGACTTCCTGAAAGAAAAGAAGCAAATGTTCCTCCTGACCATGATCATATCACAGTTTATTTATGTGAAGATTCACAAAAATTCTGTGCGTGTTTTTACACAACACAAGCAAGTCAGGTTAGATTGCTAAGCCTGTATTTCCTAAAACATGAGGAGCAGCAACATTAGAGTTACAGGGTGTGAGGTTGGTGTTAAAATCCAGACTTCTAGGCCTTGCCCCAGACATAGTGATTCAGAATTTTTGGCGGGGGCTCTGGGGAACCAGAGGTCTGGAGTTTTAATACACTTTTCCATGAATATCAATTTGCACTGAAGTTTAGGAAATGCTGATAAGTGAAGGTCACTCAACTAAGAGTGAGTAATGAATTTAATCTGAAATGTTCCCAGTACACAAAATCATTCTCCAACTGCATATGTAGCTTTTTTTTTTTAAAAAAAAAAAGGTAGTTAGGAGGAATAAAGCTTTGAGGGATCCTATAGCTAGTAAGTCCCTAGTCAACATTGTCATATTTATTTATAAAAGTCTTGGTTAAAATTCAATTCTGTGGTCCTTGGGGGTGTTTCTAATTCAGAGGCTGGATGCCTTTCATTCTTGTGCTCACCACCAATCCAATGGACCAGTTTCCTTCAGTTCATGGTCCTCTCTCATCATGAGTCCTTATACTAACATACCTTCAGGAACCACAGAATCATTTATTCATGAATGAGACTTATTTTCTGAGGCTAGCCCTTGACCACAAAATCTCTCTGGTCTGAGAGTTAGACCATGAGAGAGCAATGTCCATGTTATGTGGTTTTATGGTTCATATTTTCCCCCAAAAAACAAGTCAACTTCACCCAGACAGGGCTGTGCTTTCTTACAAGCCTCTTCACCACATTCCTGGAGTGACAATCTCCAGAAAGTATTGCTGGCCAAAACAAGCTCAAGAGGTCATTAGTGCATTCCTGTGTTGACCATTGGGGAAACAGGGCCCTCCCTCTTGCATAGAGCCAAGCCACCTCAGCCAGCCCCCAGGAGAAGATGGAGGGGAAAGATGGCATGTCTGAATCAGTGTCACCCTGCCTCTCACAAGCACCACACCGTCACAACTCCTGAACACAAGCTTTTCTCACTGATCTCTGGGGATTTGTAAAAAGTTTGGTCTTTCTATACTCAGTAAGGGATCTTTTAATCAAAATAATTACCATGATTGTAGTATAGACCAGCTAGTATGTAAGTTGTTCTGACCCTAAATTTTAGTAGACACTGGCTAGCTGCTCATCAATTCCAACTCATCTTTCCCCAGGCACAAGTATCAACTAAATTCTCCAATCATCTTTGCAGAGATCTGTGACTGTGAGCCAGAGTTCTAGTCAATGGGAATTGAACAGAAAGGGTAACATGTATCTTCCAGGACTGGCTCATAAAAGCTTCTCATGCCATATCTCTAGCTACTTTCCCATTCCAGTGGCTTAAAACACTGCAATGGTGGAAGACACAGAGGTCCCCCAAACACACTTCCAACTCAACTGCAAAAAAAACCCAAGAGCTTTTTAAGGATTATTACTGAGACCTGATTTCAGCTTTAAAATAAAGATAATCCTTGGCAAGAGTTTACAGAACATCTCATTGTTCTCAGGTAGGGATGACAGACAATGTTCCCATAATCTTTGGTAAAAGAAAACCAGAAGAGATAAAGAGATTAAAAAATGATATCCAAAATGGCAAGGAAAGGAGCTAGTATTCAGACTTGGGTCTTTTGACCCTAAATCTAGGGCACTTCCTCAAAACCAATGTTGCCCTTTGAGCTCTTGATGAAAGCTCTTATAGCCACTTCTCATGGAGAGCAAAATCAGGTCAACTTTGTTTGCCATCAGGCAGATGTAGTAGGGAGTATCCCTACTTGATTTCAGGGTTCCTTCATAATTTGTATAGAGAACTTAGGAAGATGAGAGTCTCCTGCCTCCCTCTAAAAGTGAATAAGGCCCTACGTCAGATTCTGATGTACAATTTCAAGTACAATGCTATCTTCAAAATCATCTGCTCTAATTTGAGGTCCTGAATTCCAAACTCTGACTCTTAAATCATATCAAACGTGCTTCTGACTAACATTCTGATACCAAAGCTATTACATTTCACTTGACCAAGTGTCTGGAGTTGAAATCACCAGTTTTTACATCTCACTTCTCACATCAGAGGTCAGAACAAATGTAAGCAACCAAGTTCATTTGAGAAGTGGTAGAATGAGGACGACTGTGTTTGTTCCCTGATTCTAGACCGGAAGAAGGTCCCTCAGTCTGTCGCTAATTTTGTGCTTTTTATAAAACTTCTACTTGGCACAGGATTAGATGTTGGTTTGTTTTGTTTCATAGGCCTTTTGCTTTTAAGCCCAACAGACGTTCCCTTTATGAGCTGCGCTGTCTTCTCCACTGACTCTGGGGCAATCCATCCTTTTGGAACACCCAGTCTGCTTCTCAGCATGAGAGCACAGTGCTGAGCCGACACTGTTAGCATAACAATTTACAGCTGAGATTGCTGCCTTCCCAGCCTTTCAATGTGGCTGTGTATACAAGCATAAATATGACCAGAGACAAGGGAAATCTGTCCAATTATTTTATTGCATTATTTTACAATGTACATCATGTCTCCCCAGGCATTGAAAATAACCCAAGTAAAATGCAAATAAAGATAAATCCTGTGATCATCAAAACAAGACCAAACCCAAAATATGCCTTTGGTTTGTGGTCAAGTATGTTTGGGTAGAAGGCTTATTTTTTTTTTTTTCCATCTTAAGTCTGCTTCTTTTATGTTATATTTAAATTAATTACACATGGAAATATTTCTACGATGAGATATGGTGATGGTTTCCTGAGAACAAAGCTCTGTGGAAAATCCTAGATTTATTTGGGGATGCATTTGATGCAAAATAATGCCATCTTTTATGTAGTTATAAGCTTGAAATCTAACAACAACAAAACATTGCATATGGTAATTCTCACTGTCAATCTTGTTTTTCTTGTTCAAGAAAGGAGAAAGAAGGAAAGAAGGAAAGGGAGGAAGAAAGAAAGGAAGGAAGGAAGGGAGAGAAAAGGAAAGAAAAACCATTATACCAATGATATAACATTTTTTAAATTATTACAAGACCCAGGAAACTGGGCTTACCAGTCAGTTTTCCTTTTCATATATTATATTATCATTTATTAAGCATCTTTAGCTCACAATCTATTATTTCAGTATAAGAAAGAAAGAAATCATTCCAATTCTAAGTGGAATACAAGTACCTATTTTATGCCATGTAAATAGATGTCCCACTTTGAAATGCTGACTTGAGCCAGGTATAAGGTTAGCATTCATTTCTTTTCTTTTTAAGGTTTATTTATTTACTTTTGAGAGAGAGAATGAGAGAGGGCATGAGTGCAAGTGGGGGAGGGGCAGAGAGGGGAAGAGAAAATCCCAAGCAGGCTCTATTCTGTTAGCTCAGAGCCCAATGTGGGGCTCAAACTCACAAACTGTGAGATCACCTGAGCCAAAATCAGGAGTTGGATGCTTAACCAGCTGAGCCATCAGACATCCCAAACATTCATTTGTAATAGTCAATTCCACGTATTCACAAACCTTGGCTCTCTCAGAAGAGATGTTCAGAGAACCAGCCTGGACACTGAACTAATGGGAAATGGTCTAATTATTTTATTAGTATATTTCCTGAATTACTATAAACAATAAAGACAATAGTAAGAATTGATAGACACTTTGAATACAGTATAGGTGTGTAATAAGTAATGGTTGAATAAATGCATGGAGGCATGAATTAATACATAGTTGAATGAATCTTCTACTAAGATAAATTTCCCCAGGCAGTGCTATGATATGTGTATCATATCCCAGTTTTAAGTAGATAAGAGCCTGGCTTCGGGACCTTCAGTATTGCTCATTGGATGTAAGAGACCCAAGTTCCTTAAACTCTTTACAGCCAAATTGCTCAACTGTCAAAACTAGGTTATAATGCATAACCTATATGCCTATTGGAAGTATGGCAAAGCAGGCAAGTGTCCAGATTTGAGTCTTAGTAGTAGTTGCATATGGTTTGCCATGTCTAGCAAACAGTTGGCCAAGCTGTCCATAAGCACATTGGAGTAGAGGCTGAGGAGCTTTTCATGAAAGAATGCAAACCCAGTTCACTGCCAGGTTCAGATAAACAAAGATAAGTCCGGTGAGCTGGGGACACTTTTACAATTGAAATCTCTTTGCAGAAAAGCTAACTCTATTTCTTGAGAATAAAACACTCATGCCAAATGAGAATGGAATGGAGAATTGAAATAACAAAAAAACCCCATAAATACAAAAGGTTAGTTACTACATCTATCACCTCGCAAAATTACCACTGCTTTTGTGTGTGGTGGGAACATTTAAGATCTATTGTCTTAACAGCTTTCAAGTGCATAGTACCGTCTTGTTAACTATAGTCACCATGCTATACATTCTATCCCTAGAACTTATTCACCATATAACTGGATGTTTGTGCCTTTTGACCAACATCTCCCCGTTTCCCCCACTTCCTAGTCTCTGGCACCCACCCAATTTATATAATGTTACACGTCAATTAGATTTCAACAAAGCTGGAAAAATACATATAGACATACATAAAATGAAACAAAACCAAAAACCTCAGTTTATGGAACGGAGGGATGAGATGGGATACCATAAAAATCTAGTTATAACAGCAAAATTTAGAGCCTCCTGGGAGAAAAGTCGTGGAGTGAAGGACTATGAACTGACTCACTAACAAGGTTTTTGGTCCTCTGAATGATGTATGATACCCACATTGCCTTCTGACTCAACAAGAGGCATGGTAGAAGGGATTAAAAACTGAAATAACAATTTGTTGTAAAAGCCTACCCTATACCTGGCAAAACCATTATGTTTTGTGATATTTTCAACACTGGGCAAACAACAAAGGAGCGATATTTCATTGCATTTTGCCATGGATGGCCATGGACCTTTGTCATCACAGGATTTGGATTATCAGTTGGAGGCTCCTAGTGGCAGGTACCTGAGGGCACGTTTGGTTGGGCACAGATGTTCCCTAGCGCATACCCAGCAGGTGGATGTTGAAGAGAAAGCGTAGTACTGAAAGGGGGTGCCCACCAAGACTACTCTCCCTCTGTAAGAGTAGTCTGTTCAATGAACAAAATCTCTCAAACCCTCAATCAATAATAGAATCAGTATTTAGGACCAAAATAGAAAAAGTCACATATCAGAGATGCAAAGCCACAAAATGTTCACCCATCATTTCTTGAAGAATCTTAAGATTTTACTAATGTACATAGAAGCTAACGGACAGAACTGGAATAACTACCATGCTAAGAGACCCCAGCGTTTCCAATTCTAATGCTTCATGTGACCTTCAAGTTAAACCTCACGTTTCAGATTTATGTGAGCTTTTAAACGAATTCATGAGTTTTGTTTTTAAGTCACTGTGATTTTCGTGGCTTTCTTAAAACGGTGTTAACAACAGGTCACCCAGGGCTTATTTCAATCACACCTGACTCTGGAACCCAAAGACACAAGGGAAGCTTGGGGAATTGTATTTTAATGTGTTTACATTTTTGCCCGCAGGCAGGAAATGGGCTGGGAGAAAGTAGTGAAGTTCATGATCGTGTGACAATGGTTTTAAGACACTCCAGTTCTTGTTACAGTCATGTAGGAGATTTATGGGTTGATAAGATGTATTTATCAAAAGCATACTTTAATTTTGTATTGAGAGTGAGAATTTGCAAATGAGTACTAGGTGTGTTTATATGAGTCAGACACCATGCAGACTATAAAATAAACCTGCTTAGGTGGTGTGTAGGTGAGGTCATAACAATGGATTGGTTTGAAATTTTGAATTACCAGACAAGAGGTTGGGGGAGAAAAAAATTCTATCAATTTATTGCTAAATTTAAGTGGCCAATTTAGTCAAAAAGATTATTTTTTTAGAGACCACTTTGAATTATAAAATTCCTAATAAGAAAAATAACATAATATAGTCTTTTAGTATACCGCAATATTTTAGTATAGTATAGTAATACAATAAGAGATTAAATTTCTTGGGTAGCCAGAGAATCACCTGCAATGCAGACACAGTGTTGAAACAGAAAATGTAAAAGGCATAGCAATTTCTAGGAATAGCACCAACAATTTCAGCAATTTCTAGAGAACTAAACTAAATAAAAAGACTTACAAAAATTATTTAGGTAAAAATCTGGAAACTATTTTGTAGCCATCCTTGATTAAAATAGCATTCCATGGGGGTGCCTGGGTGTCTCAGTCAGTTGAGCGTCAGACTCGGCTCAGGTCATTATCTCACGGTTCGTGGGTTCGAGCCCCGCGTCAGGCTCTGTGCTGACAGCTAGCTCAGAGCCTGGAGCCTGTTTCGGATTCGGTGTTTCCCTCTCTCTCTGACCACCCCCTGCTCATGCTCTCTCTTTTTCTCTCTCACTCTCTCTCTCTCTCTCTGAAATAAATAAAACATTAAAAAATTAGCATTCCATAGCATAGGGCCAGTAGGAGAAGGCATTTTTCTAATACCAGATATCTCCCCCAGTCCTATTTTGGAGATTTAATGGATGGAGAAAGGTATTCATTACAGCAAAATGAAACTCCTTTTAACTGACCCTCCAATTATTTACAAGGAGACTGCACCCCTTGGGTAGCACGCGTGGACGGAGGTCCGGGGTGTGGCCAATGCTGGTGGCCATGAGATCCCTTCAGCGCATTTACCCACGTCTGCTATCACTTGTTGATGTGCGTGCTTAATAAGGAACACTTGTGCTCATTCCCAAAATGATTTAAGCAAGTTTTTTTAAAAGATGAAATATGAGGACATTAAAAGAATTCTCATTTCCCTGAAAACTAAGTTGAATTCTTACTAAAAACTCAGTAAAAATGAGTTTCTAAAAAAAAAAAAAAAAATGCTATAGCATTAAGTGTGAGGAAAAAATTGTAAGCTTTTCCCCTTTTAAATTGCCCTGCAACTATCTTTAAATTCTCATTAATCTTTAAATAAGCCAAATGTAAAAAATATGTGCAATGAGTTATTGGAATATTTACTCAATAGATGTAATAGAACATCTTAACCGATGATGCCGAATTCCACTTACTGTAATAAAAGAAGTTTGATTAATGCCAAATAAGAACTCAAGTGTATTGATTGGCCCAAACTCTACATATATATATATTTCACAATAAAATAAAATGTGTAAGATATATGTGTACATTTTATCAAATGTGTGTATATATACATATATGGTAATGTATGAATCATACTTTAAATGAAATTTCTACACTACTGGTCAAATATCCAGAATAATTATTTCTAATAAGAGAACTTCTACAGGATAATCTTGTACCCTCTTAAGCTGTCAGCCTAAAATTGATAGAAATTCAAAAAACTCTTGCGACGTGAAGACAAATCATGAGACTCAAGTGACTTTTCCCAGTTAAAGAAAAAACTGGAAAGTACAGCTTCACCCAGCCTTGTTCCAACACATTGTAGGGCAGGATTGTGCACCAAAGTACGAACAAGACAAATAACAAAATATGGGATTCTGAGAAAATCAAAAGACGAAAAGAAAACATGAATGCAATGAAATTGAAGAAATTGAAGTGCAGTGAATTGAGGGGACAGTCAAGAGTCAAGTTTGGGTATCAAATCTCATATGTGTATAATATTTGTCTTCATATACTATGTGTTTGTGTGAGTACAAACATATGTAAGAAAGATGATGTAGAATGCTAATTAATTATAAATATATATCATATAACTTATTTTATATATTTAATACACATACATATTGAATGTGTCTGTGTGTAAAGTCCATAAAGCCCCAAGGCTCAAAAACACATTTTGCCTAAGACACTGCAGTCCTTAAAGAGTGCCACATGCAGGGCACCTGTGTGGCTCAGTGGGTTAAGTGTCGGACTTCGGCTCAGGTCATGATCTCACCGTTCGTGAGTTTGAGCCTTGTATCGGGCTCTGTGCTGACAGTTCGGAGTCTGGAGTCTGCAGCCTGCTTTGGATTCTGTGTCTCCCTCTCTCTCTGCCCCTCCCCTACTAATGCTGTATCTGTCTCTCTCTTTCAAAAATAAATAAAAACTTTACAAAAATTTAAAAAGAGAAAGCACTGCATGCTGTTCATTCACAGAAGCTTTGACTTTTGGAATGGGAACCTCAGAGTTTTAGTTTTTTGGCAGCAAGCTGTGTTTTAGTCCTCATGTGTTTTTCATTATCTTCTTTCATTAGTTTCCCATTTTTTTAAGTTTATTTATTTTTGAAAGAGAGAGAGAGAGAGAGACAGAGTGTGAGAGGGGAAGGAGCAGAGAGAGAGGGAGACACAGGATATGAAGCAGGCTCCAGGGTCTGAGCTGTCAGCACAGAGCCCAATGCGGGCCTCAAACTCAGGAACCTCAAGATCATGACCTGAGCCAAAGTCAGACACTTAACCGACTGAGCCACCCAGGTGCCTTTACAACTAATTTTTTAAGTCTGATGTAACGAAGTGAATAGAATATAATCCAGATAGTCCTCTTCAATGAATGGTTTGAGTTAAATCTAGTTCCACATTTTGGGGTGGCAGGAAAAAATAACTTTTATTCATATTTAAACTATTCTTAGGGCATTCTAATGTAGTAATGATACTCTAGGTTTTTCATATCATATCTCCTACTTGAAAATCTGGACAAAATATTTTTTAAAAATATTTGAATGCAATGGGGGATTAATAGCTCATTGAAAAACTATGGTGTCAAGATCCAAGAAAAGAAAAAAAAATCTTTAAAGTTGAAATTAACATTGAGATTGCTTTTCTTCAAAGAGTATCTTCTAGTTGCAGAAAAGTTGACTAAAAAGCTGTCGTTAAGCTGGGTGACCAAACTCTCACAAGTATATGGAGATACGAATTAAAACTAGGGGGCTCAGCAATGAAGGAAATAAGCTCATAGAAACCCTTCCCAGCTTTCAATTAGGATTCTGAAGGCCACATACTCCCTACAGGAAAGGGTAAACCAGAAGGTCTAAACCTATTTGGAGATTATCTCAATTCTTGAATGGTTGAATATGACCTGGAATGGCTAGTACCCCTAGAAACAAGTGTAATTTTCAGAAGAAGGAAGATAATTTATCTTCCTCAATTTCTCTCTTCAATTTGTTATGTACAATGTCTAGTATTCAATCGAAACTAACAATATATGAGAAGACAAGACGGTGTGATTGAAAATTGAGAGAAACAGAGAAAATATAGAAACAGATCTAATGACCTATAAGGGATGCTACTCAAACAGAGATATCATACACAAGTTTTAAAATAGTTTTGCTTACTATATTTATTAAAGGAGAGACTTAGAATTTCACTACGCTACAAACTATTACAAAAAAACCATTCTTTTTAAAATAAGGTACTTTCAGGGCACCTGGGTAGGTCAGTCAGTTGAGCATCTGATTCTTGATTTCAGCTCAGGTTGTGATCCCAATGTCAAGGGATTGAGCCCCGCCTTGGGTCCTGCGGGCTCCACGCTAAGTATGCAGTCTACATGGGATTCTCTCTCTCTCTCAAAATAAAAACAACTTAATTAAACAAAAGTTACTTTCTTCTATTCAACATACTCTTACATGACTTTTAGCATCCTTTTAAATAAACATGTCAGTAGCTAAGAAACCAATTAACCCACACAAAATGACCTCTACAGTGCTTTTATCAACAACACCTGTTTTCTCAGACATTTTAAAATGTGGAGAACCCAGAATTTCTTTGACAATATTAATTTCATACCTTCCAGACCTATGGTCTTTTATGACCATTTTTTATTTTGGAAAAACAGTTTTGCTCTCCTTCCTACGTGATTCATTTCACCCAATTGTCAGTATCTCCTTTCTTATTCCCACACATTTTTCAGTTTGGTCTCTTTCTTATTGAAAAAGCCTTCTAACACCTTCCTAATTATAAGTATTATGAATGTTAATGAGTAGCTACAGAAAAGCTATAAAATGTATGCACTACAGAGAATATACCGCTAACCTGTAAAACCTAAGAATTTAATGACAGAATAAGCAAACATTAAAAAGGCATAAAATTATATGAAAATAAATTAAAAATGAAAACCAAGCTTATTATTTCTTCTGCTTAGAGAATAGTAGCTGCCCCAATGTTATCTTTATCTGAAAGAAATCAATTCTGGATTGATTTCCCAAATTTATATCTGTATGCATACATACACACTCATCATATTTATAAACAATGGAACACACACACACACAAACAACATAATGAATTGACATACTTTATTTTTTAATTCCAGAATGCCCCCTTTTGGCCTGAAATCAAAGATAGAGAATTTCATCCAAAAAACCCCCAAATTCTATGGGGTGCCTGGGTGGCTCAGTCAGAGATGTCCAACTTCAACTCAGGTCATGTTCTCGTGGTTCATGAGTTTGAGCCCAGCATTGGGCTCTGTGCTGACAGCTTGGAGCCTGGAGCCTGCTTCAGACTCTGTCTCCTGGTCTGTCTGCCCCTCCTCCACTCCCACTCTGAAAAATAAATAAACATTAAAAACTTTTTTAAAACAAATTCGAAAATTCTGGTTTCCTTTTTCAAACAATCTAGGTGGATAAAATTAAAAACAATCATATCTAAAATACTACAATGGGAATAAATATTATCAAACAATCTTGACTAATAAATCATATGTTAAACGGTTGATCAGAAAATTTCTGTTTGTTGATGCTATAGCTTATGGTATAACAATGTTCCTGGAGGAAAAAAATTGAAAGTCCCATAAAATACAAAACATCTACTTGTAGGCATCAAAGAGCTACTGTGACATTAAAAAAAAAAATCGACGGGCTCAGGTTGTAGAAAGAAGAGAAAGTAGCTAAAGCTAACTCAAATTTCTGCCTCCTGATGTTTCCTAGGACATCTGTAAGGCCCTAGCATGAGGAAATGGGCTGGACAGGAAGGCAAGGGGTACTTGATAAGACATGGAGAGTATTTTTAGGCCATCTCATTAGCTCAGTGAAGACAAAACTTGAAGTTCAAGTCTGCCAAAGCCACCAGATATCAAGGAAACAAAATCCAGGAGAGAAGTGAGGTGCAGAGAATTAAACCTAACACTTAGAATTCATTTTATTCTTGAGTCATTTGCTGGTTAATCTGAGAAAAGCAAAATGCCAAGAATCATGAGATGAAATTTGTTGAAAGGCATATGAGAATTTTGGTCATCTGTTTGTGCTAAGAAGCAAAAGTTGGACCAGCTCTTTTGTCTATTGTGTCAAAGGCCACAAGCCACCACCTAAGTCACTTTGCTTACTTGTGTCATGATTTAGACTGTGCTTGTCAGTGACAGTAACTAAATACATCACCGGCTAGGAAGAGCAAGTTAAAGAAAATAGAGAGATTATTGACGAGCGAGAGACAAAATGAAAATTGGTTGGTGCAGATAGAGACTTGAACTATGGGTTCCTAAGGTTAAATATTTTTTAAATAAGCTGCAGCTGCAGCACTGTAAAGTTAATCAGAATCATTTTACACTTTGCAATCAATAGCTCGTCCTAGTTAGGCTGAGTATTAAAAAGGGGGAGGGGAAAGGCTCTGAAATTTATCCAGGTGAAATAAAACAAGCCTCAGAGTACTCAAGTGAGATAAAATGAAATATCGTCACATTATAAAAGACTTACGCTTCACACCTGACATTCTACTTACTGATATTTAAAATGAGTATTGAAAACAATGTATTAAGTGGGTAAGGAGAACTTCTTCCTGAGACTACTTTTTTTTTCTCCCACGGTACTCACCTTCACTCCAGATATCCAAGAGTTTTCCTCCCTCCTTTATATCCCCGTACTCTCTAAAAATGGTCTGAAAGTAGACACTTATGCATTCAAAAAGAATGCATTTATGCTGTGGAAGTCAGGTGACCCATCATGTATCTTATTTTTTCCCCTCAGTGAAATTAGCTGCCATGTGCTCTTTGTGTAGACAGACATAATGGGTCACCACGGAGTATGTCATAAGTAGTGCCACGTGACAAATGGGATATACACAGAACAGGCCCTCCTCTGGGAAAGAGCAACATCACTTTGGATTAACAAACCAAAAGTATTCATTGCTAAATGAAGGCCTCTGAGAAAGTGAAGGAAAATTTTATCAGAGGAAGTCAGGGGTATTTCCAGGACAGAAGAGTATTGTAGGCAGCAAATCTCTCCTCCCTAAATTTTGGCTAAGTGTCCAACTTCAGCTCAGCTCATGATCTCATGGTTCATGGGTTCAAGTCCTGAGTCAGGCTCTGTGCTGACAGCTCAGAGTCTGGAGCCTGCTTCAGATTCCCTATCTCCTTCTCTCTCTGCCCCTCCACCACTTGTGCTCACTCTCTCTCTCTTTCTCTCTCTCTCTCTCTCTCAAAAATAAATTTAAAAACTTAAAAACCAAAACACCATAGGAAGTTAAAGAAAAATAATGCCAGATGGAAACAAGGGTCTATAGGAAGAAACATATAGATAGATATAAAAGGTAGTATTTTTTCATTCTATTAATATTTTAAACAACATATGATGACAATAGCAAGAAGAAAGAAAAATAAAATGGGACTACACTATAAAATATAAGTTTCTTGGATTTTATTTTATTTTTATTTTATTTACTTATTTTTTAAAGCATGGTCCTTCCTGCTGGGGCAATTATAATCTGCTCTATTTTATTTTATTTTTTTAATTTTAGAGAGAGTGTGTGTGGGTGGGGGAAAAGGGCAGAGGTACAGAGAGAGAATCTAGGCATACTCCAAGCTCAGCACAGAGCTTAAGGCAGGGCTTGATCCCACAACCGTGGGAACATGATCTGAGCCAAAATCAGGAGTCAGACACTCAACTGACTTAGCCAGGGGCCCCAATTTTCTTATATTTTAAGTGAAAAAGTGCAACATTAACTCTAAATCAATTTTGATACATTGAAAATGCACACTACAATTCCTAGAAAGTACTGAAAGCAGAAAGCAAAATGAAAGAAAATCAAAAGACACTTGGAGCAAATAGGAAACAAATAGCAAAATGATACATCAGTATCCACCCATGTCAATAATTATATCAAATATACATTATCTACAGGTTCAAATTAAAAAGTCAGAATGGATAAAATAAATATGACCCAACTATATGCTTGAGAGACATATGAGAGACACACTATATATATATATGAAAACAGAAAAAAGTGTAAAGTAAATGGATGGAAGAAATACACCCTGCCAAGAATAAGCATAAGTAGGCTGGGGTGACAATATTAATATCAGATACAGGAGACTTCAGGTGCCTCTGTCGGTTAGGCATCTGACTTCAGCTCAGGTCATGATTTTGCTGTTTCCGAGTTCGAGCCCTGCATCGGGCTCAGTGCTGACAGCTCAGAGCCTGGAGCCTGCTTCAGATTCTCTGTCTCCCTCTCCCTCTCTCTGCCCCTCTCCCACTTGCTCTCTCTCTCTGTCTCTCTCTCTCAAAAATAAATCAACTTTTTTTTATAAATGTGAGGATTGGGAATTGAAATTCATCAGATGCTTTTTCATCCATGGAAGCAGTCACATAATTTTTTTCTAATTTGATATGTTAATACAGTAACCAAATTTTATGTTTTGATTTTTATGCCGTGGATCTGTCTTTGCATTCCTGGCCTAGAAAGGTATCATTCAATTAACACATTGTTGGTTTCAACTTACTCATACTATATTCAGGATGTTGACTTCAATTTTTAAGTAAGGTAGGCCTATGATTAAGTTATATGTAAAATTCTGGTACATTTGGGGCATTAGAATTATGCTAGGGTGGCAGAAGGATTTAGAAAAGGCTTCCATGGGGCGCCTGGGGGGCTCAGTCGGTTGAGCATCTGACTTCGGCTCAGGTCACGATCTCATGGTTCGTGGGTTCGAGCCCCGTGTTGGGCTCTGTGCTGACAGCTGGCTTAGAGCCTGGAGTCTGCTTCAGATTCTGTGTCTCCCTCTCTCTCTCTGACCCTCCCCTGCTCACGCTGTCTCTCTCTCTCTCTCTCTCTCAGAAATAAGTAAAAACATTAAAAGAAAAAATTTAGAAAAGGCTTCCGTGCTTTCTCTGCTCCAGAAAAATTTATTAATATGAAAATGATCTCTTTCTTTAAAATGTAGAAGCCTTTTTAGTAAAATCATCTGAGCCTGGTGCCTCCTTAGAAATCATTTCTACATTTTCAGTTTAAAATGTTATATCTTTTTAAAATTTAAAAATTTATATCTTTAAAATTTTGTATCTTTCATGGATATAATTGTGCTTTTTTTTTTGTTTCTCAGTACTTTTATTGTGTCTCCTGGTGTTTTGTTTTGTTTTTTTACAATACTTGTTAATGTTTCTTGTATGTTACTCATCCTTTAAGATAGCATTCAGCTCTTAAATGTTAAATGTTTATCAAATTGTTAAGTTAAATTTCACTAACTTCTTATTTTAATTTAGCAATTGATTTCTAGTGCTTTAGGTTTATTTCCCTCTAATTTCTTGAGTTGAATGATTAAATATTTTCTCCAAGATGTCTCAAACACAATAATATCGTGATTTCTAGTAAAAGAATTTCGTTGAATAACACTTTGGCCACAACACATTATTATGTATAGCACTTTCTGAACTAGTAGTTAGTTGGAAGTCTGGTTTTTAATTTCCATGGTGGACAGATTTTATCATGCTCTCTTATTAAAAAATATATTCTGAATTATAGATCTATTTAATCTCCTTTTTAGCCACTTTTCAAAGTTTTCTTTTAACATTTAATGCTAAATGCTGAGATAATCCTCTGGCTCAATATTTCTGTTCAACAATTCATTCTTCTGCTGTGTCCATTCTGCTGCTGAATGCATCAAATGAGTTTTTCTTTGTACCCATGATGATGCTGTTTAGATTTTAATTGCCCCTTTTTAATAGAGAAACTATTCTTTCTTACAGAATGAAATATCCTTTCTTCTTCATCTGAGTATATTAGTTATATTTATTTTACATTTTCTATACTATCCTTATTGTATTGATCATTAATAATGATCATTACTTCTATTGCTTAGTGCTTCTATAAAACAGTGTTCATTTTCCTTAAATATTAGTAATTTGTGTGTGTGTGTTTCCTCATTTTGATTCTGGTTATCATGGTTACCCATTGGTAGGGGACTGTGTGTCTATATGTTATTAATGTATTTGATGTGTTTTCCAGCCAGCGTTAGGGGAGTGGCTTATTCAATAGTCACACCTGTTTGATTTCTTCATTCAATTATTCTTTAAATTACTTAATCCACTAATGACATCTCCTTGTTTTCCATAGTCACGTATTATTGTATCACAATTTACAGACATTTCTGTGGGAATCAGTATGCAGATGTGCATACCAAGTCTTCCAGTTTGATCCATGCCTTGTACGTAATGTAGTAATAATCCACTTATTCCAGTATGTGAGATTTGCATTTCTTAAGCATCTATAATGCATGGAGAGTGTTTTGTTAGTTGCCGCAAGACAGATAATACATAAAGAGCTCAGGGTTTAGGGAAAGGGAAGATGTGTAAACAATTATAACACAAAATGGCATGCATGAAGATAATAAAATATATACAAAGTATAGTTGGACCAACAATAGGCTAAGATTGGTGAGGAAAATTCAGTGATGAGGAGTATTTTATTACCAACACTGTTCAATCGTGACAGTTAAAGCAGACCAACAGTTTTATCACTGTTTTTCAACTTTCTACAAACGATAGCCCAAAATGAAACCCTCCTTGCCTGCATATGTATGGCAGACTGCTTCCATGGTCCCCCCCTTATAGTAACACTTGAGGGCTCAAAAAGGGATGTGATACACTCTACTGGGTCATATCGCTTCTTACAAAAAGTCTCTGCAACTTGGCACGCTGAGGGAAGGTGAGCATGGAGAGGAGGGGGTAGACAGAAGAATCTTCAGCTGGACATAGAATCACTTATTGATGAATTGGGTATGGACAGAGTCTCAGGAGCCTCTAGGCTCTTGGCTATCAAGACAAGGAAAAGAAGACACAGATTTACTGGGTAGAGCATCCAAAGAATATGAAATACAAGAACATTCAAAGGAAAGAACTAATAGCTGGTTCTATAAACAGATGGCCAAGTTCAACAAGGAGATCCGGGTTAGAATATACATCTTGTTATAAACCAGTGACTGTCAAGCATTTAAATGTGAGAAGAATAACCAGAACTGGCTATTAAAAATGCAAATCCCAAGGCCCCTGGGAAACCCTGATGTGATCAGAATCAGGTGAACACAGGAATCAGCCATTTGAAAAAGCTTAGGTGATTCTGCCGAATCTGGCCC
The DNA here is from genome assembly GCF_008692635.1 of Crocuta crocuta. Lineage (NCBI taxonomy): Eukaryota > Metazoa > Chordata > Mammalia > Carnivora > Hyaenidae > Crocuta > Crocuta crocuta. Next base: position 1,766,284 of record NW_027529428.1, read on the forward strand.
TGGGGCACATGTTAGTCTGGCCCTGGGGCACACATTAGTAAAAACTGCTATAAACCCATCAGATTAATAGCCCAGATGAAAAGGACTCTCTACTACATGATGCCAGTAATGTAGTAAAGTTCATCAACTCCATGAATAGTAAATCAATTGAGTCTAGCTCCTTCAAATCATCACAAGTCAATTAACTGTTCTTCTGCCCCATCATTTTACACCAGTATTTATGCTCCTGTTTTAGAAATAAGCAACAGTTTATAGACATATCATGTGGTACCTTTTTAGCAGAACAGAATCAGCAAATAAGGAGTTACATTATTCATATTTTTCAGAAGTTAAATATTTGGAAACTTTAAACAAGGTCAAAGTCCAAATTACTGAGGGTCCAGGAAACAAGTACAGGCTCCTTACTTTTATGCAGACAGAAAAGATCTGGGCTTACAAAATATATCGGAAGGATTGAAAGAAGCATTTGGAGAAACTTGGGGAGGCCATGAGGATTTTAGGGACAGTGACTTGTAAGGAAGTGCAGGATTGGAAGTGAGAATGCCGATATTTTAGCCTTTTTATGTGACGCTATAAATTCTTTGTAAGGAGAATTTGAATTGCCTATAAATAAGGTAACTTACACCTTCTCATTTCCCTTTGCAAATATCTGTAATGTCTCCATGGTTAGAGATCCCAAAGAGAAGAATATTGCTGGTGACAGGAATTTGATACACTGTTTTTATTTTCTCAGACACCTGTTAAAATTATCAATAGATCAATTTCTTTACAGTAGATTCAGAAAAATAATAGTAAGTAGCAGGCTTTGTAAGCTCCAGGAAACTTCTCCATTTATCATTTCTGTTCTACCTGGGAAATGTGTTTCTTTGTCCCAAGAAATTGCGATGCTGGAATGAGTCTTTAAATTGAAAAAAAAAAAAAAATAGCAGTGCTGGGGGAGGTGTTTGAAAATATATTTCAAGAAGTTATTTACATAGTCTCCAAAGTATCTGCCTGTGTCTGGCAAAGGAAGAAAGGAGCATTTTTATTTAATGGGGGGGGTGGGGAGGGGATGGGAATTAATGGGAGGTTTTATCTATTGAATATCAAACTGATCTAAGATAAATGCATTGTACTCTTTTAAGAAGTTCAGAAGGATTCTGTTTACATAAATAAGGCAAGAACTGATAGGAAATACAAACCACACATTCATTTTTGAACGGTCTTTTTTATTTTTTTCAACAAGAGGACTATATCTGGTTCTTTGGTTCTTCGGTTAGAATAGAATGGAGAGAAATTGAAGCTGGACCATCAAAATAATACCGACGTTGGTATACAATTTCCACAACGAAAACTTCGTGGAACCATAAAGCTTAGATTTGAGAAGGAAAGGTTGAAAAGGGATTCTCTCCCAGATGCCTTTAGGGAGAGAAATGGGGCTTCCTGATGATCAGTTTTCAATTATGTAAAAGGAAATGAAACAAAGAAAAGAGGGTCCAGAATTAGGCACGTGGAACAATTATAAACAAAATGACTATTAGATATACAAAAATTTTTATCAGGTGGTGTTATTAAAAACATGACAAAACCATAAACCTTGTATGTATCCGTTGTTAAAGCCTAAAGGGAATTTTTTTAGAGGCAGGAAAAAAAAACTTGATCACCTCCCCACATTCTTTCTAGATTTAGAAATCCTATGATTATTTAGAGCAGTTTGTATGTATCATGAAGTCTAAGGTTTGTTCCTGACCTCCATCCTTATAACGAGCTAAATGTCCTTCACTCATCTTCACCATGCTCTTTAAATTCATTTTCCCTGATTCGTCATGCGCTGTGTATGATTGGGCACATGGGTTCTCCCTTCAGAGAATCCCTCCCGTCCACTTCCTCCCCTCACAGCATCATTGCTTCCTCACTCCCATAGGCCACCTGCAGCCGGCCAGCCCATCAACATTGTTCCGATTACTTGACAATGAAATATTGGGTGAGTTTGGATGTCTTCCTTTCCACCTACCATGCTCACATACCCTCAGAGACCAAGTCAATTGTTCCTTCCTTTCGTGCCTTGATTGACTTGCTACTGTCTCTGTATCCAAGTGGAACCCCTGTTCTTCTGATATGGACATTTGTTAAATCGCTGCTTAATAGGTTGTAACTTGAATCCCGCTAAAGTAAACACCGCTAAAACCCATTTTATAGCCACAAACAATGGTCTACTTATCTCAAATCAGGTATGATAATAATACAAGTAAAAACCACAGGATCTCTAATTTCACAGTGGAAGAAGATTTGCTCAGCGTCAGATGTCTTAGATTCAGGTCTTGTTTCTGCCGCAAACCAGGTTTGTGACTTTGGACCTTAGTGTAAATACTTGTACAATGACTGGTTAATAAGCTTCAAGGACCCCTTGTCTCTCAAAGTGTAGGACCCTCCAATAAAGATCCTTGAAATGGGATCCATTAACTACTGAGATTTGCTTTCCTGACTTTTCTTTCCAGAACAGCCCTGTTCCGACTCTTCTGGGCCCATGGTCTTCTAGTGTCAACAATTTCTCTCCAGTGTCTGTGTTAGGGCTTTTCCTTAGTTTACTTTGTTTCCTGTTGTATTCTATTTCTCTTCTGTTTTCTCTTCCCAGCCTGTGTAGACTCATACTGGGTTTGGGGGCCCTCATAACAAACATTCTGCACATTTGTCTATCACAATATTTATCATTGGATGCATGGACCATTCCTTACTCATATCCACATTTCTAGTGCCTGGCCTACCACCAGAAACATAGAGATGGTTTGCTAATTTCTTATCAAAGGGAACTATTAATACACCACATAATAGGTAGAAATAGTAACATATTCTCAGACTCGTCACTTACTGCTATCTTTCCACGTGTTTGATATAACTAGAATTTTATTATTTTTATTTTAGAGAGAAAAAGAATACAAGCAGGAAGAAGGACAAAGGGAGAGAGAGAGAGAGAGAGTGAGAGAGAGAGAGAGAAGATCCCAAGCAGACTCCATGCACAGCGCAGATCCCAAGGTGGGGGTTAATTTCACAATTCCAAGATCATGACCTGAGCTGAAATCAAGAGTCGCATGTTTATCCAATTGAGCCACACAGCCATCCTTGATAGAATGAGAATTTAAAATAAACCTTACATAAGGGTGCCTGGGTGGCTCAGTCAATTGACCATACGACTTCAGCTCACATCATCATCTCACGGTTCACATGTTCAAGCCCCGGGGAGGGCTCTGTGCTGACAGCTCAGAGCCTGGAGCCTGCTTCAGATTCTGTGTCTTCCTGTCTCTCTGCCCCTCCCCCATTCATGCTCCCTCTCTCTCTCTCAAAAATAAATACACATTTAAAAAATTTTTCTGTAAATAAATGTGACTTCTAGGTCTTTAGGTTTTTGGTTGAGGTAGCAATGAGAGAAAGTTCTACATTTTATTGGCTGATTATATTATATGATGAGAAAAAAATTAGGATTTCAGAACAAAGATTCTGTAAGTTCGGTCTTTTGTTTTATCCTGAGCTATCATGTTTATAATTTTGACATGAAACATCATGGACTCTATGGGTGCGAAAGAAGCCCCAGGAGTCTTGCAGGCTGACGGTGCTACTGATCCAGGTTGCGGAGAACCACCTCATTTACGAGATTTGATAAGTGTTCTGAGAAAAAACTTTAAATGATTTAAAAATAAAGTTCTGTGAGCAAAAATACTGGACAAATGCTAAGTTTTTAAACAATCAACTTGGTTGCTCTTGTGGTACTTCTCAGTGTCTCTAATATGATAATATTCTTAGTGAATTTCTAAGACTACACTATTATAATCAATTCCTTGACTTTTTAGTCATAGAATTTTTTTGTAATGAATGCACCTTAAGATCTTTCGGAATATTCTTCTGAAGAACAAGTTCAGAGTCTTGTAGCTTATCTATTAACTTATCGATAGAAGACTGTAGATTATTTATTTACATGTATGGTTAGTAGTACAGATACTATAAGAACCCAGAACATTTAGATTCCCTGTTCTACATGCGTCTTATTATATCATGGGTTCTAACATCAATTTATACTTCTTTCCAATATTTTGTACTACTTTAGGAGCAGAGCACAACATCTGTCCCCACAAAATACTCAATAAGTATAATCATTTCTATATTGTATGATAAAAATTGGGCTCATTTCTAGTATCATTACTCTTAGCAGAAAAAAGCCAAAGAGATGCTCAATTAAACAGTCTTGAAGATTTCTGGCAAATGACTTACAGCATTGGGGAGAAAAGAACACCATAAAATGACTCTAAATAATGTTTTATATATACACATGCACATACATGTGAATAATGTGTGTGCATATGTAAGTGTGACTATCTATGTAAAGGAAGTTTATGACTCTTCCCATTCCTATTTTTAAAGTAGGTATAAATTCTTAATTTTTCAATCAATAAAATATTAAAATTGTCAATTACAGAAGCAAATAAAAATTCTATGGTACTTTCTAATGTCTCACATGTTTGTTTATCACTTTTCATTGTGCAGGATAAACCAATTAATTTACAGCTTCCAAAGTCATCCTTTGAAGATAAGCAACATATCAGACCAAACTTTGAGTTTGACCATGGCATGTTGCTTGAGTCATCTTACTACTCTAAACTTAATTTGCATCAAATTTCTAAATGTGAATGTTTACAAAATAGACTCACAATGGCTTATTGCCAAGAATTTATTAAAAAATAAGACTAAATTCCTCGTCACAATGACAAAATGCTTAATGGCCAATATTAATAAGTATGGAAAGCTTTTTGCACAATTTAAGAGAAATGGCAAAGAATTTGGTCATGAAAACTATTCTGTTTCTCCATGGCTCCAGAAATCTTGCAGGAGGGTCAAATCAGATACCCCTTTAGCCTTTAACTTCACTGAACATGGAAGAGAGTTTACACAAATACTGCTGGTAACTCCTGCACATTTAGATTTTACACACACACACACACACACACACACACACAATTTATATATTCCATGTATATATGGAAGAGAGACTCATAAAATCTAGACCAAGGAGAAAATGTATAAAGAGCTTGATGTTTCAATAATGACACTCTCCAATAAGGTTAGAGTATCAAGGTCCAGTGAGATATGTTTGAGCAAATATTTGACTGAAAAGGAAAACACCCATTTATTGCTTCAGAATTTGGCTAGACCATCATACATACATTGGCAAAACAAACAAACAAACAAACAAAAACCAACCAAGTCAGATGGATTCACCCAAATAAAATAAGGTGGGGTTAGGGGTGCCAAGGAGAATTCTTTCCAAGAACAGCAGCAGCAAATGTCATTCATTCATCACTTACATATTCATTCATCAAACAAACACACATCAAACGTCTAAGTGCTGCTAGTTAAAGAGCTTATATTAAATGCATATTTACTGAGGAAATAGTTTGTACCAGACAATGTTCTGGGTGTTGGAGATTCAATAGAGTAAACAGGCAAGGTCCTCATTCTACAAAAGCTTACATGCTACCGGGAGAGATATTCCATAACCAATCTCAGCTAGTGAGAGTGCTCTGAAGAAATAAAAGACGGTGAGGCGATAGGTCATTGGAAAAGGGTCATCTGATGATATGACAACCAAATTACAAGAAAAATCCATCCAAAGGCATCTGGAGGGAAAATATTCTAGCCAAAGGCGACGGCGGATGCAGAAGATTGCAGGCAGGTACATGAAGTGTCTGCAGACCAGGAAGAAGGATACGGGCATAATGAGCAGGTGCGAGGGAGGTGCTGGGTGAAGTGGGGGTGATGGCTCAGGCCAAATCATGCAGGGCTTAAGCAGTAAGGTTTTATTCTATGTGCAGCAAGAAGATATTGGATGATTTTATGCAGAGGAGTGGCATGCTCAGATTTACCTTCTTAAACAGACCACTTTGGCTCCTGTATGGGGAATTGACTGCAGACAGCAAGAGGAGTAAGAAAAACAGTTAGGAAGCTAGTGGAATACTTTATTGGAAATGATGGTTGAGAGACTTAGACTAAGGTGTGAATAGTAAAAATGTGGAGAAGAAGATGGATTCCAGTTATATTTTCAGAGATCGAATTGCCTGGAACCCTGATGGCAACCATTTGGGAGAGTTAAGGAGAAAAGTAAGAAGGGACTCCGAGATACTTGAACAGCTGAGTGGAGGAGGGTGAGAGGGAGCCTTTACAGGTACAGGATGGCCTGGAAGAGACACAGGTGACTGTGCACATGTGTGTGTGTACATGTGCATGCATGTGTGTGTATGTGTGTTTGGGTGGGGACAGATTGTTCATCAAGTGATTTTTTTTTAATATGTTAAATTGAGGTTGCCTATCAACACTTAAAAGAAGATGCCCAGTGGCACTTAGATCTAGGATGCTGGAGTTGGGAGGGAAGTCTGGTTTGGAGATCCAAATTTGAACATTCTTAGTATAGAGATAGATATTTAAAGCCATTGACCTAAAAGTATTCACCCAAGGAAATGGTAAAGGCAAGGGGCCTCCATTCCACACCATAGGCACCAAAATATCTGAGCAGCCATAAAGATGAGGTGAAACCAATACAGAAAGCAAAAGAAAAATAACTTTGTTTGCCTATCGGGGGTCATGAATGGAAAATGTGACCAGTCAACAGAAAGTGGGTTTTCCCTCAGTAATGTTGACAGCTGCGGTTTCTTCCTTATCTTTGCAGTTCTTCAGGTCCTCTTGAGAGTAGATCACAGTGGAATTAAGCTGGAATATTCCACTGCTTAGAATAAAGAGTATATCATGAATGGAAATCCACCAACCAGTCTAGACAAGACGAGACAACTTGGACATATCCTTATGCCTACCTGAAGACAATACCAAAGGCAGCTGCCCTCTGCAAGGGGAGAAGGAGAGAGGAAGGGAGGGAGACAGAGAAAGGCACAGAGCTCCTCCCTAGACTGTCCTTTTCAATGGCATTGGCTTTCTTCCCCACTGCATCTCCCTTTGTGATTTCTCTTAAGCGAATCACTTCACACACAGCAAGCCATTGGAAGAGCCCTGGACAAACTTTTTCATGTGATCCGTCGTTGTTGTGTTGTTTTTTCTAAAGTTCTCATGTTTTTCGATCCATTTTCTAACAAAGAAGTAACATCTCTGTCAAAGTTCGGAAGCCTTGGGAGGAGTGCCACAGAGGTCAGGCTACAGTGAGTAGTGGCTGATTTCTGTCTTTTGACTTTTCAATACACACTTCTGCTACCTCTCAACCTATCAGATTTCATGCAGTCCAACTAAGACATGAATTAACTGACACGTATTCAAGCAAGAAGGTATGGTTTATTCCTATTCTCAGCCATGACATTTGAGGAAGATTGTGTGATTAGAATCTTAGGATTGTACTGATACCAGATTAATTCTCTACAACTGTTTATGGAGGTAAAGGTTTATGAAAATAATCCATTAGCTTTGACTGCCTTCCCTTTCTTTAAGGTACTTTGGAGGGCTGTTCATGAATATTAATGCTTTTTGTTACCACTTAATTCTGTAGCCTTGTACCGTTTCTCTCTGCAGTATCCTTTTTGAAACTCACAGGGCAGCCCCTCTTACCAAATTCACCTGAAAGAATTTTAGTTGTCCAGGCAACAGAGATATTCTGCTTAATATATTAGCAAGGAGTTAACCCCCAAATAAAGCAAACGAAATGGCAAAATGCCCCCTCTTCTTATTTAAAACAGTAATCTGAACCAAGGGGTTCCTGGCTGCCTCAGGAAAGCTCTTGGTTTCATCCATGCTAAATACAAAGAGGACAGACAGAGGGAGAATGATGCTTCAGTCCTCCAATAAGCCAGCCTTTAGTGTCATCACCAAAAGGAATTAATCAGCCGCAGAACAGAATACCCCACCAGAATGGCACAAACATTCAGGAGTTCGTTTTCCTCATGTAACGAGAAGTCAGGAGGAAGGTAATTGCTGCTGTTGGTTCCAGGCCTAGGTGCTAAGAGATCCCCCAGCTTCCTTTCTGGAAGCTAGCTCTTGTGTAACTAAAGCCTGTCTCCTGTTGGAAAAGAGGCCACATGATGAGAGAGTCGCTGGCGGATGAGAAACCACATGGAGAGAGAAGCAGCATGGAGGAGACTGAAGAGCTCCAGCCAACAGCCTGCACCAAATTCCAGATGGTAGTGGAGACTATTTCAGGTCTTTCAGTTTGGCCAAGCCTGCCCACAGCGAACTTGTGTGCCACAGGATCGGGCAATGCTCTGCTGAACTTTGCCATAGTTCCCCATTCATGGAATCATATGTGATAAAATGTATATTATTTTAGGCTGTCCAACTTTGAGGTGGTTCATTATGTAATAATAGAAAGCAGAGACGGAAGGTGTTAGCAAGTTCTCATAGTGATATATTTCCCCTGGTGGAGCCCAGCCTTTCATAGAACTCTCTGTTTCTCTTTACAATCATCGATGCCCATTTAGATTGTGTTTAGGGTTATCAGACTGCAGTGGTTACTAGAAATACTGTGTATGCGCGCGTGTGTGTGTGTGATTGCGCATGCACGCGCCTGCTGTGCATGCGCCAGTTTCCAGATCAGGCATATATATGCTTTGAATAAAGATCAAATACCTGTTGATGTACCAGTGAATGCCAATTGCAAGGAAAAAATGATGATAAAATCCATGTGTTTATTTCACTTTTGTCTACCTTCCTAGTCTCACGAACAAATGCTTTACTTATGGATTACAATCTTGTTTATATTAGTAGTCATATCTGGCATGTTTCTTTGAAACTTCTCTTCCGAAGGCTCTGCTTTGCATGAGGTGGGCACTCTATAAATATGAACACTAATGTCGACAATCAGGCCTTCATACTCTACTTGAACTTTTTCATTATGTTTCCAAGCCACCAGCTAATGCTGTTTTAAAACATTCTTCTCATTTGGAAGTACAGATTTTATTATCTTCATTTTGCATATAAATCAAGTAAGATATTGGACATCTTATTATATATCTACATATGTTTAGCTACTTAACAATTGCCTAGAACCAAGTTAGCCAAAACCTTCACCCTGGTCTTCCTTCACTGTCTTTTTCATACCATAATTAGGGAACAGGGCACCTAAGGGTACTGATAGCCCATGGACTTCTTTGTGTGTCCAAGAGAAGCAAATTCTTGAGAGAAGAAACTTTGAAAAGCAACGTATGAAAATATAAGCCTTTTACCTCAATGAGAAATATTTATGAAAGTTATGACTTATGTCTTAGCACTTAGCATCTAACAGTTTTTCTTTCAATTTTTTTTTAATGTTCATTTATTTTTGAGAGAGACAGAGAGACAGAGAGACAGTGTGAACAGGCAGGGGCAGGGAGAGAGGAAGACATCGAATCTGAAGCAGGCTCCAGGCTCTGAGCTGTCAGCCCAGAGCTTGACGTGGACTTGAACTTGGGAATGGCAAGATCATGACCTGATCCAAAGTCAGACGCTTAACCAACTGAGCCACCTCAGCGCCCCTCAGGGTCTAACAGTTTTACCAGCAAACAAAATCTGCTCAGCCTTACCAAAAGCTTTCCAAAATTAATAAGCCTGCCAATATGCTGACCGGCCTTCTATCAGCAAATTCCTACTTTACCTATCTACACACACCCAATTTTCTGCTCTTCCATTCTGTCCCTCCCCGTATCCACAAAGTGACAGAGAAAACACTGACCCCAAAACAAACACAACTCCGACACAAAGTCTTAAGACAGAAAGAAAGAGAGAGAGATTCTCTATTAAATTTCCTCTTGGCCCTCTGCCTGATTCCCATTAAGCCCACCATGGTCACATGAGGCAGACGAAGGAACATGTAAAAGATCAGTTTTCATTTTCCAACTATGGAGAAGAAACATAGCATTACATTCTGTAACCCAGATGTAATTAGGAAGATTACCACTTAAATGTAAAACTGAAGGTCGGTTTTTCACATCTTTATTAGTCATAGGAAGAAAAATGATTAAGCCTGCCATCCATTAGGCTTGCTTTGATTTCTTTTTAGGTCCTGGGAACGTGAACTGGTGTTTGTTGTCAGTACTGCCAATGTTTAAACCTTCTGAGCAATGTTGGATTCAACAACTGAACACATTAAACAGCTAATGTATAACACACACTCTGTTCTCAGTCAAAAACCCACAGCAACTCCTAAAACATTGTAAGCCAAAGCTTTTGTCATGAGACTATTGTAAACCTGTGATCAAAATCTTGTTTGAATTTTGTTTAAAGCTTTCTGCAGGAGGGTGCCCTTTTAGAATATGGGTTCTGGAAGGGTTTACATCAGAGGCATTTTATTAAAGTCCAAACTCCAGCCATTGCTGGGAATTCAGCACAGCTAATCACTTTATCTCTGTTTGGAGTCAATACTCTTCTATGTACTAACTAGGGTACTAAATGGAGAGTAAGTTTTCTGATGAAAGAGAACAGGAACAGGATATGAATATGGGGGATTCTCAAGTTTTCTATAGGATGTTTTGTCTTTCTCCTACCTCTCCTCTTTCTTGTTCTCTTCCAATTTATGCTATGAGGTTCAGCTACAGGTGCCCAGAAAGAAATCTGCTTGTGGAAAAAGTGGTA
>NW_027529428.1:1776900-1782401 GCF_008692635.1 Crocuta crocuta
GAAGCACAATGTTGGTAACAGTTGAAATTGGCTATAAGATACCTGGAGGCTGCATTATCCTAATTTCCTACTTTTGTATGATCTTAGGAAATCCTGTAACAAAAATATTTTTTCATGTAAACAAAAATCAGTTTACCAAAGCAGCTAATACTGGTAATGATATCTGAACAACAGAATTCATGGTATGTTTTCTATTTCTGCTTGATTAAAACAGTACGGGGATGGCTCAGTCGGTTAAGCATCCAAGTCTTGGTTTTGGCTCAGGTCATCATCTCACATTATGAGTTTTAGCCTCTGCGTTGGGCTCTCTGCTGTCAGTGCAGAGTCTATATTGGATCCTATGTCTCCCTCATTGTCTGTCCCTCTCCTGCTCACACATGCTCTCTCTCTCTCTCTCTCTCTCTCTCTCTCATAAATAAATACGTCTGACTTCGACTCAGGTCATGATCTCACAGTTTGTGAGTTCGAGCCCCACATCAGGATCTGCTGACAGCTCAGAGCCTAGAGCCTGCTTCGAATTCTGTGCCTCCCTCTCTCTCTCACCATTCCCTGCTCCTGCTCTGTCTCTGTCTCTCTAAAAATAAATAAACATTAAAAAAAGAAAGAAGGAAACATTAAAAAAGAAAGGGGAAAAAACAGTACATTTTCATGTTCCTTGATCTGTACTGTCAAAAGCCTCAAGAAATTTTAATGTCAAAATGACCTAAAGATTTGGTAATCATAGGCTATTCGGAGGATAATTTGACTCCAAAAGTCTGATTTAAAACTATTTCATATAGGTAACAAAAATGGCATGTTTATTTATTTTTTTAGTTTATCTTTTTAATTTTGTTTGTAACTTACAAGGTATTCCGATTATCTATCACTTCATAAAGAGCTACCCTGAAATTTAGTGATTTATAACAACTATTTCATTTGCTCGTGAATCTGTAGATTAGGAATTTGGACAGCAAGAGTGTCTTTGCTTCATGGTATCTGGGGTCTTAGCTGGGATCATCTAACTGGCTGGGAATGAGTTGGACTGTTCTATTGGGCTTATAGGTCTGGGGTTCACTTCTTACTGTTGGTGAAGCTTCTCAGTGTCCTTCTTATGGCCTCATCACATACCTAACTGGACATACTCACAGCACTGCATTTCTTACATGGCAGTGGGCTTCCTTGAAGAAAAAGAATGATGTCAGGCTTCACAAAGGCTAGATTGAGAACTGGCATGAGGGATTTTTGCTGTATTCTATCGATCAAAGCCAACCTGGCCAGCCCAGATTTAAGGAGAGGGGCACTTCCTCTTAATGGATGAATCAACTTGTCCAAATAGGGAGGCAAGGGACTGTCGATGGTAATCTTTGAAGAATATCCATCACATATTGCTCACTCTCCCTGGCTTTAAGAGTGTTATATTTGGGGTGCATTTGGATTTTGAATCTTGAGCATATTGGAAAATACCATCTAGTGGCAACATATTCTTATATTTAGAAGGTAACTAAAAGGGCAAAGAAAACTTTTTGGGCAGTGAAATGATAAACATCTTTAGACCATAAAATCATACGCTTCCTAACAAATTAAACAGAAATTACTGGTGTAGTCAAGACACAGAGTTCAATTTGCACTACAATGCAGGAAAAGGGGAAAATGTCATTTTAAAATTTAGTCACTAATCTGGCTTGATCTCCACATACCTACCCACTGGTGAGCAGGGGAGAAAATGTATTCAATCTGCAATCTGGCTTAGAGCAACGACCTATAACCTGAGCAGTCCACTAGGCAGTGTTCAGGGTCTCCCTGCTCCTCTGTTTATCTTCCAAAGAGCATCTGAGGGCCTAGGAGAGAGGATGTCCCAGGTGTTCCCCCCTGCCTCCACCCAGCACTGAGGGAAAGGAACCTCTGGGCTTGTTCTGGTCTTTGGTTACTTGCCGCTGGAAGGATCCCCCTTCTCTTCTTGGTCATCATGCCTCCTATTGGTCTCTGGTGTTGTCTGGGGCTGATGTACTCATGGTCCATCCTTCTGCCTAGGGAAATGCTCTGGACATGGTTCCCCCAACAACCTGGACTGCACCAGGAGGTGGCTGCAGATACTGACTCTGCCAAATTCTGCATCTGGATCAGTGAACTGCACCCACTCCAGCCCATCCTGAGGGTCACCCGCTCCTTGCACAGTGGACTCCGTGCCCTCCCATGGTCTTTTAGGACAGCACTGGCACCACTGGAGAACTAAAGGCTGCCAAGAAACTCTATCCTCAGATCTTCTCCGCCTGATCACCCCCTGTGCAAAAGAGAGTTACACTAGCCTTGAGAACACTATCCTACCCTAAGACCCACTCACTTTGGTGGCCCTTGGCTGGCAGCTGGGAACTTGGATCTGGGGAGAGTTCCTACCATACTGACTAGAAAGAATGAATTGGTGTCTCTACATGGTGTGCAAACAATGGGATTTATACTGAACACCTGCTTTCCCCTGAGAGTCTGGAATTTTGGTATATGCCAGGAAGAGAATGCCTTCATGATCAGTTCCCAGTAAAAACCTGGGGCACTGACGGTCTAATGAGCTTCCTGGAAATAAATAAAATATCTATTTTACACGTGTTGTCATGATCATTGCTGGGTTGAATCAAAAATACCCTGTGTGACTCCACGGGGGATGCCTCTTGGAAGCTTGCATCTGGTTTCCTCCAGGCTTCGTCTCAAGTACCTTTGCCTTTGCTGATATTGCTTTGTATCTATTTATTGTAATAAATTGTGACCACAAGTAAGACTACATGTTGAGTCTTATGAGTCCTCCTAGGGAATTATCAAACCTGGTGGTGGTCTTGGGGACCCTGGAACATCCCCTGCCACCATGATGTACTTTGATATGGTGGCACCTCAGAGTGCATGAGTCACCCTGCAAGATGGCTTTCCCCACACCCCAAATGAGTTAGAAAGAAGTCTGGAAAAGGTGGAAATCAGGACCCACTTAACTTCACTCCTCTCTTCCTTCTCCCTCTCTCTTTTCTTCTTCCTACTATTCACCCAGTCTGAAAAGTGGGGACACATCACTTACACGCCCACTAGTTCAAAAGTTGACCTTAGGCGGGTCAGGCCATCATGGGCTAAAGAAGGATCTTCTCTACTCTGGACTGGAAAAGCCCTTTTTAGCTCAACAGCCTGGCTTACAGGTTTTTGTCTCACTGTATACTCTGCATGTGGAAGATCATCTCTCCTCTCTCTATAGTCCCTGTGCCAGATGGATGTCTTGGGTAGGACGAGATTAAGAGCTTGTGCTTGCAAAGATAGAGGACTAAGGCACAACAATAAATTTTCAAAATGTGATCCACATTATATGAGCTTAAACTTTGTAGCTCACTTCAGTGTGAACAAAAAACCTAAAAAGTCTTTCTGTGCATGTGCATATGTGGGCGTGGGCGTGTGCGTGTGTGTGTGTGTGTGTGTGTGTGTGTATACAGTCATCCCCACACATATCCCCTCAGGCCAATAATATCATATACATTTCTTCATGTTTTCGTAATTTTAATTCTTAATTCTCATCTTTTGTGTTTCAATTTGGGAGAAGAGATAAATTCACCTAATTGGAAGAAAACCCACAGGCCGTTTCTCTTGTGTAAAGCAGTTTTAAATACAATATTGGATTTAAAACATCACTACCAGGGAATATTTAGTGTTGTACATAATCCAATAAAAATGTTTTTAATACATTGTCCCAAAACTTTCTAGGGGAAGCTAGAAATAACAACACGCCACGTCATCAATGTCACCTGATCCAGAGGGTCACTATGATGCGGGAGGCACAAACACCAAAAAAAGGGTGCCTAAGTCAACTGATTATTGACCAACACATTCCCATGATAGCCAGCGGCCGCGCCCCTAGGAGAGCGCATAGCCTTATAATAATACCTCTCTTTTTTCCCCCCGGCTTTACTGAGATATGATTGACGTATAACATTGTGTAAGTATAAAATGTATGCATTGATTTGATGCACTTATATATTGTGAAAGGATTCCCACCATGGTGTTAGTTAACACCTGCATCATATCACATAATTACCATTTCTCTTTTGTGGTGAGACCATTTCAGATCTACGCTGAGCGACATAATCCATTCTTCTACCTCACGTTCACCTTACTCCTTCCCTTCCCAAACAACCTTCTCCCCTACTTATTTCCCAAAATAAATAATAGCATTCAGGCAAGCAGGCGTTACCTGATTTCCCACTGGAATTACCCAACCCTGAGTTTCACTAGCACATGAGGTAAAAAGTAGCTTGGCCCAGACCTTTCAGAGGAAAGTGGTCGTCCCCATGTGGCGCAATCTGATTTTATTATCAGACTGCCTTTGTTTGGCATTAAGGAGAAATCCAAAAATAAACGAACTGGTTCAGAAACCCTTGATGAAAATCATGTCGAAAGGTCCCGTTTACCACTGTGCTGCAGAACTGAGCCCCGCATCTCTACCTCCCCCATGTCCCCTCCTGTGTGACAGCAGCTGGCCCACCGCCAGTGCGTATTTAACATGAAACTCTTCGAGTACCGCTGCAAAGCATCCAGCAAACACACCACCTCCAAACTTAGTCTTACATATGTAGCCAGAGACGTGGATAAATATAGAGACCTAGAAATACATACAGAACTCCCGAGAACCGTGCTCTGGGCCAGAAACATATTGTGAATATGCAAATATCTCAGTGTCTGGTACTGAAGCTTTGCCCTTTCTCACGTGCTTCACTCATCTTTCTCTCCTTTTCTTTCTCGATCATGCCTCCCCGTCACCAGTAGCTTCCCATCTGTTTATTTTTTCCAAACTTCCAGTTAAAAAAATATGGTAGCACCTCTTAAAGCTAAGAAAAATATGGTGCCACCAATACCTCTGCCAGGTGTAACATACGATGTGGCTTCTGAGAGCTGGGGAACAAAATGTGTAAAGGAGGCTGCATTCAAACTTTCTTACAAAGGTTACCGGAAATGGATTTTATCCATTTTGTCTGAACTCTGTTCATTCCTGGTTAGGTTTCAGGTCTGCTTTGTACTTTAAAAAAATTGTATAATCCAGGCCTTGTCATCAGCTCTCTTAATTTATTTCCCTAAAATGACAGGCCTGGCAGAGGCAGGCCTGCCTCTCAAATG
This sequence comes from Crocuta crocuta, assembly GCF_008692635.1. NCBI lineage: Eukaryota > Metazoa > Chordata > Mammalia > Carnivora > Hyaenidae > Crocuta > Crocuta crocuta. The sequence continues at coordinate 1,782,016 of NW_027529428.1, forward strand.
TCTGGATTACAGTGTAGCTATGGAAACAGGAGTTAAAGTGCCCTGAATGTCAAGTTACACTGGTACTTTGCACATCGCGTCCTATATGGACAGCAGGTTATTTTACACGCTGACCAGTGCAACTGCGTTCCCTCCCTGGTTTACGGGAGATGGTCACAGAGAAGGAGCTGTGGCCATATGAACCTTGGGATCTTCTCCAGGGGAAAGCATGATTGTGGCGAGTTTGCTGTATTCTCTAAAGATCTGGTTCAAGTTCTCTGTTCTACCAAAAACTAAACTGAACTGAACTGAAATAAATTGATAATATAATATAATATAGTAATATAATATAAATTCAAATAAACAAGAGAGAGAAAGGGAAATATAAACATATCCCCCCCCCCCCC